>NW_027185754.1:24086515-24105602 GCF_028583685.1 Petaurus breviceps papuanus | reverse complement strand
AGAGGCCCAAGAACACAGAATTTCAGAGATGGAAGAGAGCCTCCCTCCCTCACCCCTTCCAATTCCTGCACCTTTATTTTACAGGTAAGAACAGAGACCCTTATGTCTAAGGTCTCACGAGTACTAACTAGCAGATCCAAGATTCAGACCTCATGCCTGACTCCAAATCAATTGTTCTTTCCATTACACGGTGCTACTGTTATCTGGCTTCCATCAGATCCCTCACCCTGCCTGCCCACCTCCTACTCAGCTGGTCAGACTCCTGGCTGGCCATGTCACATGGAGGTAATATGTGATGTCTAGTCCTGCAGAAAGGGGAAAGAGGGACAGAAAAAGGAAATAAGCAAAGATCTCTTCCCACAATGTCATTCACTGGTCCTCACCCTAGGCTACAGGATCTTCCAGGTACTGATTCTGTCCCAAATCCCAAGGCTAGTCCCAGCTGAGTTTGAATTTCTGTGGCTAGAGATGCAGGCTGTCAAAAGCAGGTTAGAATAGTCTATGTGTCTCTGTATCTGAAGATCAGTGTGCACGTGTTTCTATATACATAAATGTTCTGCAAACTGGATGTATGTATCTGCACAAGAATCAAAGTATTTTCTCTCTTTGAGAGTCAATCTTCCTGAGGCACAGTGTGTGTGTGTGTGTGTGTGTGTGTGTGTGTGTGTGTGTGTGTGCGCTTGTGTTTTGGGCCAAGCATAACTCAGGTTGGTTCGGTGGTTCAGGCTCAGTACTCAAATGACATAAGACACCTGTCAACCATATAACATTTAGGAAAAGGAAATATTTGCAACACAACTCTGGAAAGGATATTTAGCAAAGATAGAGCATTCCTTCAGTTGGACACAGCTCACTCACCTCCACATTTGCCATGTGGCTGGTCACGCAGCAGGGGCAAGTCTTTCAAGCCCAAGATGCTGAGCTTTTGTGCCATAGATATACTGGAGACTAGATTTAGTGGGAACCTTTGTCTTCTGTACTAGAGGATAATTGCATTGCCTTTTTAGGGAAAAACTAGACTATGTGGCAAGGACCTTCTGGTCTTCTTAGACCATGGGTGGTGAATTTCTAGCTATGCTATGGATCCCAACTAGGTTAATGCTATCTGTTGTTCCTACCACATCACATATGTGGACATCCACATGTCTATATTAGGATCAGAGTACATGTGGGTTCTTATATGTGCATGTGTATGCTTGTAAGGGTCAGTCTGGTGAGAATGTGGGAAGAGTGGGAAGAATATGAGTTCCAATATGTGTGCTTTTGCATGAGGATCTGTGTATGTGTGTGTGTGTGTTTATACAAACATATACATGTATATATACATATACACATGCGTATGTGTGTGTGTGTGACTCTGGGATGGTGATTAGCAGTGAGTCACAGATTTAGGGCAAACAGCTAGGATGGGAGAGTCAGGGCATATGTTGGGGGAGTCAGCTCAGTCCAGGAAAGGATCTTGTTGCCAGTACTCAAGAAGAAGTCAGGGGAGTCTATGTGAAACCAGGGTTAGAGGATGGGACAAGGTCCCGATGTTGAGGGTCCAAGCAGAGCCATAAGGAGACACCAGGAAGATGCAACTGGAGTCAGACTAAAGGGGTAAGCAAAAGTCAGAAGCCAAGCAAATAGCTGGGAAGACAAGGACTTAGGGGACAGAGCAGGGCAGGGGTGAAAGGTCTAAGAATGAAGAAACTCACAGGAACAGAAGAGCTGGGGTCAGGGCCAGGCAGCAGGAAAAGTAACCCCAAGCCATGGGAACAGGAAGAGCTGAGTAGGTATCCTTTGCCTTAGTCAGGAAACATTTATACTTTGGGGCAGAGTACAAACCAAACTCAAAGCATGAGTAGCCATGGGAAGGAGAAGGCAGAAAAGAAGGCAGCTGCTGCTGAGGAGATCTAGGCAGTAAATGTATTTATGTCAGGGCCATGAGTGTATGCATGTCTATGAGGGCTAAGTGGATGTGTGCATAGATATGGATATGAGTACATGCACATACATATATGCACACATGTATATATTGCACACATGATCACACATGCACACATTATGTTCCTGTGTGTTCACATGTTAATAGTATTTATATGCTTGTTTATGTATGTATATGTGAATATGTTAACAAAGCCTGACAATGACAGCCCTTACAAAGTGGAAAGAGAATGTTTTGGGAGGCAATAACTTTTCCATCGCTAAAAGTATTCAAGAAAGGTCATATGTGATGGGTGTTATAAAGGACAGTCCTCATCAGGTCCCCACTATAAATGCCCTCTGAAGTTCCTCATAATTCAGAGATTCTGTGATTATTATTCAAGAGCCTGATGGAAGGAATTCTAGAACAAGGGAAGAAAAGATTGAAAGCTTTTTCCAAAGTTGAACTCACCATCTATCCTCTGGTCTTGTGATTACTTGATACATAAATAATCTACTTAGCACTCTTCATGAGTTACTATGAACTAAAGAACACTAGTCTTAGAATATGCTGCTGTCCTCCCAACTTTACTGTAATGTGGTACTAGAGATGGGGTATTATGTCCAAGGCTGCACCTCCCAAGAAAGAGTTCCAACTCTTGGGAGGGGGTGGTGGTATAGAATCTAGTAGGAAGAACTCTGGATCAGGAGGCAAGAGAATGGGGTCCCAGTTCTAGCTTTGCCACTAATTGTGGGTATTTGACACTGGCAAAATCCCATCGCCTGTCAGAGCCTCCATCTTGCTTATAAAATTGAGCATTATGTTGGCTTTCAATGATTACCTCTTCTTTTTCCAGAGATTTGTAAACTGTCCCCTTGATATGTGTCTTTAAAATTTACCAAGAAACCAAAGTCAGACTCTCATAGGGCAATTCTTATGAGAATCAGATGAAAGAATATACAGGAACATTCCAAAAAGTCAGAGAAAAGATAGATGGAATTACAAGACTTGAGATGCTAGAAGAACAGGTGGATTGAGATGACTAGGGGGTTCTCAAGAATACTGTTCTAACAAGTTGTAATAGCAAATAATTATGATGAGTAAGAAAAAGGGGGAATCTCTAAAGAAATGAGTATGGCTGCATAGGGAGCTCCCTGCTAAGTTTTTTTTTAAGGATTTTTTTTAAGATATCTACAAGATGGAGGAAGTAATGACAGGCAATTGATGACAAATGCAAAAGAGGGGCATGGTGTTGTAAGAATATTATCAGGAACTTAACCCCAATTGCCCTGCCCTCCCCTCTCCCCCCCAAAAAAGGAAAAAAATATTGTCAGGAGCACTGTAACTTATAAACCTATGGATCCTAAGGAAAATCAGACCTCTTAAAATTAAGTTGTAGGTAGAAGGAAAATCAGAAAAGGACTGCTGCAAGAGTGATGAAATAAAGGTGATAGAAAACAGGGAAGAAGTTCAACTACTCAACTTCTTTTTTTTTTAGTTTTTCATATCAAGAACAATGATCTCCAGATTGTGAAGAAAAAAGAGAGGAAGGGAATTGAAATCTAAGATAAAGGACAAAATAGAAGGAAAAGACTTACCTGACCTCAGTGAGTTTAAGTCACAAGTGACACATGGATAAACTAAATTCAAGGATGTGAAAAAAAGCTGACAAGGAGGGTGATCTCTACAAAATCGTTAAGAATAAGAGAGATTCAACAGAACCAGAAATGAGCAAATATTGTTCCAATTTTCAAATATGGAAAGAAGATAGATTTTTCAAAATGTAGGCCTGCAAGGTTGAGTTCAATTCCTGATGAAATTCTAGAAAACATCATTGAAGCCATGTTTTGTGGGCCTTTGGAAAGATATATGGAAAGAAAATGTGGATTTGTCAAGAATAAGTCAAGACAGATATATCTTATTTTCATTCTTTTTTTGGAAGCAGTTAGAGTTGTGAATTGGAGGAATGCTAACGACGTAGTATGGTTGACTTTCTTCAAGGAATTTGTGAATGAGATAGAAAGACATGGGGTAAATGATAACATGTATTTGGATTTGGTTGAATGACCAGGCACAAAGACTAGTCATTTAAGGATTGATATAAAACTAGAGAGTGATCATAAGATCATAGGATTTGTAACTTGTAAAAAGCTTTGAGATGAACTAATATAAGGTTTCCACTTTTTTGAATGGGAAGAAAACTTATAAGGTCACAGAACCATCAAAATATCAAAATGAGTATTCTCAGTAAGGATTTTCTTGAGAAAAATTGATATATTTCATAATTTTTTAAAATTCAAGGCATTTTTCAGTTGGGATGCTTTGTTAAGAACTGCATTAATTTCATTTTTGAACATGAAGGAATTCTGATTATAGCAGTACACAAATCAATGTAATTTTTGCAATAAATGTCTGAAGATCCTGTCAGAATATTAATGAAATAATCTTGATAATGAAACCACATGTAGAAAGGATAAAGCCTAGAATGATTTGATGAAAAAGTGAATGTATTAAGGGAATAGTTTTATGCCCTTAATTCTAACATCAGTAACAGAAACATTTTAATTCACAGTGTATCCTTTTCTTTTACTCATCTAGTTTAAACAGAAGTATACCCAATGGCCCTCTGTCAAACCTAAAAAACAGGAGATCATGATTGTCAATACTGTTAGGAGTCTGAGGAACAAATCAGGAACTGTCCACTGCTTTTGAATAAAGCCACTGGAGACAAAGGTTAAGCAACTCATATGTGGTTATGTAAATAGTAACAAGAAGTGTTAAGATTCTAACTCAGATCTTTAGAAAAAAAAAGTGACAGTAGGGGTGGCCAGGTAGCACAGCGAGTAAGAGCACCAGCTCCAGTATTGAGAAGACCTGGAGATTGAATCCCGGGCTCAGACACTTAGCACCCACCTAGAAACACCTGGCCGTGTAGCCTTGAGCAAGTTACTTAACCCCAATTGCTTAGGGGAGGCCAGGTGGCTCAGTGAGTAAGAGCACTGGCTCCCGTGTCGGGATGACCTGGATCAAATTCGGGCTCAGATACTCAGCACCACACCCAAAAATAACTGGCTGTGTAACCTTGAGCAAGTTACTTAACCCCGATTGCTTATAAAAAAAAAAAAAAAGTGACAGGACTCAATCTTTTTCCCTGTCCTATTTAACATTGTTTTATCAAAGACTCAAATGATGACATGTTTCTCAAATTTGTATTGAATTAGTTGGATTTTAGAATTGGGATCGAAAAAGATATCTAAAGACTAAGGTCATGGGTAGAATATAATAAGATGAAATATCAGAGAAAAATGTAAAGTCCTACACTTTGGTTCAAACAATTATCTGTACAGTACATTCAAGAAGCATGGCTAAAAAGTAGTATATGTGTAAAAGACTGGTCACTGTATTTAGAATAAGGTAACACTACGAACAGTATAGTGTGGAAGCCTCCTTTCCCCCACTAAAAAAAAGAAAAAAGATTTTATAATTAAGACTACATTAAGAAGATTCTACTACCCAGAATGAGACAGGGTTATCCTGTTACCCTCTGCTCTGATTAGACCAAATCTGGAATATTAAATCTAGCTCTGAGTAGCACATTTTAAGACAGATACTAAGAAACTAAAGTGTATCCATAGGAAGGTGGCTGGGATGATGAGGACTGAGTAAAAGAAGCAGGAATGTTCAACCTGAAGAAGAGAAGACACAGAGGCGGTAGCAGAAAGGAGCCATAATAACTGTCTTCAGATAAAAGAGATTAGATATTCTGCTTAGTTTTAACTAGGACCAAGGGTTAGAAGTTGCAAGGAGGGGGCAGCCAGGTAGCACAGCAAGTAAGAGCACCGGCCCCAGTGTCGGGATGACCTGGGGATAGAATCTGGGCTCAGACACTTAGCACCCATCCAGAAACACCTGGCCATGTAACCTTGAGCAAGTTACTTAACCCCAATTGCTTAAAAAAAAATAAGTTGCAAGGAGGCTCAATAATTGGAAATAACTGACTAAAAAACAGAACTGTCTAAAAGTAGATTGAGTAACTCAGGATACAGTGAGTTCCCATCACTGAAATTCTTCAAGGAAAAAATGAGTGAGCGCTTTGTTGAGTATGTTAAAGACAGGATTCCAACCCAGGGCTTTCAATGTTGTTTCCTATTTTGAGATTGTGTAAAAAATAAATAGACTTTCTATAGCTGAATTCCATAGGGAGACTCGCGGGGGAGGGCGGGGAGTGTGACTGGACTTTGGGAGAGTACTGACCTTTTGGAGGTTCTGGGTCACAAATTCTCCTTGCCAGATGCTGTTTCCTCATCCAAGCCCCATGTCCTCTAACAAGAGCCAGTAAATACTTCCAGAGTCTTAAGGATAGTTAAGTAGCAAACTATCTGTTGATAATAAAATTTTCTTGCCTCTCACAGACATCCAATTTGCTTACTATCCAAAGAAAAGAATTGGGTGTCTGCTTCCGAAATTGTTTTAATCTCTGCCAGAGAATGCTTCTGGCAGAGTTTTTCAACTGGAAAATAGGAAATGAATTAGAAACAATAGAGGTACGTGAATAATCTAGCTTAAGATGTTTGATATTGGAGATGAAATGAAGTTTAAATCGATTTCCTAGTTCATGGCTACAGGCCAGCAGCAGGTAGAGGGAAAGAGTGTATCTGGGGGGAGTCATAGGATTATAGGGTGTTAGAGCCAGAAGGGACCTTACAGCAAAGAATGTTAAGGCTGGAAGGGCCTTTAGAACTAAGAATATTCAAGTTTAGAATGTAAAAACTGGAAGAAGCCTCAGGACAAAGAAGGATAGTGTTAGAAGAAGACTTTAGAACAAAGAACTGGAAGGTACCTTAGAACAAAGAAAGTTGGAATTTAGAAAAGAACATTTGGAAGTGACTTTAGAATAAAAGAGGAGTTTTGTAAAGGATTTCTACTGCCCTTCGTTTGAAAGATGAGGACTATGAGGCAGAGAAAGTTAAAGTGACTTGACTAAGGTCATCTGGCTAGTTTTTGGTAGAACTAGCATTAAAGCTAAATGCTTCTGGCTGTTAAATGAGTCTTCTTTTCACTATACTATGCAGCCCCCTGCTGGCTTCACTCTGCCCCCATTCTCCACCCATGTAGAGACAGACACGAATGTTCTTCTAGGCAGGTACTGCGTTTCCCTGATGGGAGAACACACGTGCTTGTTGGATGCAGTCCTACTCCAACTCAGTCCTGAGTTCTTACCAAAAAATGGGAATAATGAAGGCATATATGACTTAGAAACACTGGCAGGAGGGAAAGGAGAGGGAGGAAGACAGAGCTGCAAAGAGACAAAGGGCACAAAGAAGAGTTAGGAAAATGAATCTCCCTTGTCTCTTTGCAGAGGTGGGGGGCTATGGGTGTAGCATATTGCATATACTATCAGTCATGATTGATATATTGATTGATTTTGTTAAATTGGCTTTTTCCCCTTTCTTTTTTAAATCTTTGTTTCAAGGGATGGCTCTCTGGGCAGAGGAGAAAGAATAACTATATTTTTTAAATGGAGGTGATATAAAAACAAAAGAAACAAAATAGATTAAAAAAAGAAATTTGGAGTTATTAGGGAACTACTGGATTCAGAATCAGAAAATTCTTATTATTATCACTCCTTGTCATACATTTAGAGGGTAGCTGGGTAGCACACAGTAGATAGAATGCAGGGCCTGGAATCAGGAAGATTTATCTTCATGAGTTCAAATCTAGCTTCAGACACTTACTAGCTATGTGACCCTGGGCAAGTCACTTAATCCTGTTTGCCTCAGTTTCCTCACCTGTAAAATGAGCTGGAGAAGAAAATGTTTAACTACTGCAGAATCTTTGCCAAGAAAAATCCAAATGGGGTAATAAAGAGTCAGACGTGACTGAACAACAAACAAAACTATTACCTGTTCCTTGGGCCCTGGGTCATCGTGTGCCCAGACCCCTGGATCTTTTCCCTAAATCTCATTGAAATCACTCTTAGCTTAGGCTCTGTCAGATTCTCCAAACACTCAATGAGATATCTCACTCTTTCATAGATTCCTCGATTAAACCAAACCATGTTCTCAGTACAAATTGACATCTTCATGTCCATACACCTTCCTTCGTGCTTCCAGGCTAGTCTCTGCAACCACCAAATACTGGCTCTGAGGCTACTTCCTGATGCTCTTAACTGGACACTGAGAATGACAAACACCTGCTGGGTTACCTACCCCCTGCCCCCAAGACTAGGGTGCATCACTTCTCCTCCTTTCCATTTCTGCACTGTAACATTCTGGGTATCTCGCATACTCCTCTGAGCCCAACTTTCTCCTGCTTCTCCCTGGGGAGGGATGGGGACAGTCTGCCTCCCCAACCTCCAAGACAGAACTTCTGGGGAAAGGCATGAATGGATTCCCCAAATGCGTCCTGGTCCAGCATGCTCTGCAGCTGTTTCCTCCTTGACTGCCCTTCTCACAGCTGGCTGCATAGTGCTAAGGACCAGAGCAATACATTCCAGATTTTCTTCTTGTTTAGGTCTATTCAGGGTCTTCTCCTCCCTCCCTTCCAGAAGTAAGGCTACTCCCTCCAAATACTCCCTCCCCATCACTCACCCACTCAATCAATCAATAAGCATTTATTAATTATTTTTATTCATTTCTTAATTTTATGTTTTATTAATTTATTAGTAAAGCACCTTCTATATACCAGGAACAGTGTTAGGTGCTGGTGACAAAAGTACAACAGTCCTTGCCCTCATGGAGAATATATTCCAACAAGGGATGTTAAGTTATAAGGATATGCAAAATATATGCAAAATAAATACAAAGAAATGGTGTACATGGGTGGGGACTGAGGCACCAGCAACGACAGGATGAAAAAGGGCCTTCCTCATTACCCAGGAGGTGGTTCTCTGGGGCTAGAAGGATGAGGAGCCATCATTCCTACAGCCACACTTCACTTAGAGCATTCAAAGCACTCTGCCTCGATGACCTAAGAACTGGACCCCAGTGGTTCAAGGGAGATGAATCTGGGGGAATCTCTGGTGCCAAGGGGGTTATCACTGTCTACACCAGAGTCCAGTGTCCCAGCTCTCACATATTGACCCAGACCGGTTCTATATAGTCATGCTCTGGGGATTTGAGGCCTCTGTCTGACCCTTATTACCTCTTTTCTCTGATGCTCCTCCAGAATTCCCCTTCCTATCCTGGGCCCAGAACAAGCAACACTGATTGACTAGATAACCTAGTGCCTAGAGTCCTACACTGAAAGTCCAGGCACTAGATTTCCCCAAGTGCTGCCAGGCCCCCAGATGCATGGGATCTGGGCTTGTTTGCCTATCCCTCAGCCCTTCAGTCCTTTGGTACCCATTCTTTTATATACGTATGGGGTAGTTGGGGTTAAGCGACTTGCCCAAGGTCACATGGCTAGTTTTTGTGTTAAGTGTCTGAGTCCGGATTTGAACTCAGGTCCTTCTGACTCCAGGTCCAGTGCTCTATTCACTGAGCCACCTAGCCGCCCCCTTTGGTACCCATTGTTTAACCTTCACCCTCCCCCCCAACATTGCAATATGTGTGATAGCTAGATGAACTGTCCATCAGATCCATTAGACTGTCATTTAAGTGATCTTGTAGCTCATTACTCAGGCCACCCCTCAAAATCAAGACCACTTCCTCCAAGATCCAAATGGCTCTTGGGAGTCTGAGTTTATTCAGGAACAGCTTTGTCCTTGCCTGATGCTAACCTATGAGATCAACCATATTCTGGATTCCACTTCAAATTCCCTCACAAAAGATCTGCCATTTTCCAGCAGAGGCTTGGCCCGATCCAATGCTAACCTGCCAAATTTACCTTAATCAAGTTAATCAGTCAACTACCATATATTAATCATCTGCTATATGCAAGGTATTGTGGTAAACATGGGAGCTACTGTTGTTGTTGTTCAGTTACTTTAGTCGTGTCAGACTCTTCATGATCCCATTTGGGGTTTTCTTGGCAAAGATACTAGAGTGACTTGCCAGTTCCTTCTCCTGCTCTCTTTACAGATAAGAAAGCTGGGGTAAACAGGGCAAGTGACTTGCCCAAGGTCATAAAGCTAATAAATGTCTAAGGACAGATTTGAATTCAGGAAGATGAGTCTTCCTGACTCCAGCTGGAACTCTGTCCACTGAGAAACTCAACTACCCCTAAACATTGGGGCTACAAAGAAACAAAGAAAAGCAAAAACAAACAGACAAAAGTCTCTACCCTCAAGAGTTTACAGTCTAAGGAGGAAGACAATATGCAAACAGCTATGTACAAAAAGAACACATATTCATACATACATATAATTATATATGTATGTATGTATGTGTACCTCAGTGTATACATATATACATGGAGAGGGGGGGAGAGAGAGAGAGACAGACACAGAGATAGACAGACAGACAGTGGGACAGACAGAGACATCAAGACAGAGTCAAAGAGAAACAGAAACAGAGATAGAAAGTTGGAGATCTCAGGGGGAAGATTAAAGAGGACTGGGGGAAAGGCTTGTGGCTTCTTGCAGAAGGTGAGCCTTTAGCTGGGACTTGGAGGACATCAGAGAAACCAGGAGAAGGTAAGGAGGGAGAGGATCCAGGTATGGGGTGCAACTGAGTCAGGAGATGGACTATGGCATTTTAGGAATGCCAAGAAAGCCCAGATCTCAGAGTACTTAGAAGGTAAGAAGACTGGAAAATAAGAAAAGACTTTAAAAACAAAACAGGGACTTTTCTATTTTATGCTGCAAGTAATAGGAAGTCACTGGAGTTGATTGAATAGAGGGGTGACTTGGTCAGACCTGAGCTTTACGAAAATCCCCTTGACAGCTGAGTGAATGGTGGACTGGAGCAAGGAGAGGCCCCAGGCAGGGCAACCAGGCAGCAGTCTATTATTGTAGTAGTGAAGCCAAATCAGACTAAAATGTAATTGGGAAATAATTAACAAAATAAAGAAAAAATTCAATATAACATAGATAATTTTAATACATGCCTTTGTAAGTCAATATGGGGGGGTCTGCAGGGCTCCTTAAGTTGACTTTAGTGGCCCTGATTTGGTTTAACCTGTACCTCATCATGGCATTGCCAACCATTAGTCATCCAGACTTCCCACCACCTCCTGAGGCATCTCAATTTACTTTTGAGTAGTGTTAATTATTTGGAAATTTTTCTTCCATGGAATTGAAATCTGCCTCTCCACAATTTGTACACTCTGCTCCTAGTTATGCCCCATAGGGTCAAACTAAATAAGCCCCATCCCTTTCCCACATGACAGCCCTTCAAATACTTGTAGACAGTGCTCATAGCCACCACCACCCCCCTAACTCCTTTGTTCCAGAGGAGAAATGTCTCTTAGTCCCTTCCACCTATTCTCCTATGGCCTTCTACAAGAAATGCAGGGAGATTTTTCCAGTAGCTAGAGAAATTAGAGGATGTACTAGGAAGATAGAGGTCGATAAACCAGCTGAGTCTCATCTCTAGAAGTGGCTCATTACGAGATAGCAGAGGTGCTGGATTCACAGAATGAGCAGAGATCTATAAACCAGCAGAGTCCCTGCTCCAGGAGCAGCTCATTACAAGAGAGCAGAGGTGCAGGGTTCACTGACTGAGCAAAGGGCAATAAACTAGAAGGAAAACTTGCCTTTCGAGACAAGTTCTGCAGGGGAGAGAATGCCAGACTAGGAGTCAAGGGCTCTAGGCTCTACTCTTGCCTCTGCCGCTTATAATGTGACCAGAAGCAAGGCCCTTTCTCATCTCTGAACCCCAGGTTCCCTCTCCTTAAAATGAAGGGTGATGGTCTCAAGGCACCTTTCAGCCCTCATTTTTGATATGTGAAGGTTCTGTCCAGATCGGATATTCTCTGAATTCATACTTTATCTCGTGGAGTAATGGAGAGAGCCAAGAAGAGCTGAGTGAGGGACCCAGGGCAAATCACTTATCCTCTCAGTACGCTCCACTCCACTCCTGATTCTCCTTTCTCTGTCTTGTCACAAGGGCAGCTAGGCAGTGCAGTGAATAGAGTGCTGGACTTGGAGTGAGGAAGGACCCCTCTGCATGAGTTCAATTCCAGGCTCAGACACTTACTAGCTGTGTGATCCTGGGCAAGTCACTTAATCCTGTTTGCCTTAGTTTCCTCATTTGTAAAAATGAGCTGGAAAAAGGAAATGGTTAACCACTGCAGAATCTTTGCCAAGAAAACCCAAAATGGGGCCCTGAAGAGTCAGACACAATTAAAAATGATCCAACTCATGTGGCAGGAGCCTTTTTTTTTGCTGGAGGGGAAGGCAGGGCTGTTAGGGTCAAGTGACTTGCCCAAGGTCACGCAGCAGGTAAGTGTCTGAGGCTGGATTTGAACTCAGGTCCTCCTGACTCCAGGGCCAGTGCTCTATTCACTGTGCCACCTAGCTGCCCCAACAGGAGCCTTCTTGCCTAGAAGTATACTCTTGCCTTTATGGTCCCTTCTTCTAATTTTTAAATTAATTCTAATGTTTTAAGGAAAGAACCCAGGCTTATGTGTTATAAGCTCTTTGAGAGCAGAGACTGTCTTTCTTTATGTTTTTATTTATATTCCCAGTGCTTAGCATAGTACCTGGCACACAGTAAGTGCTTAATAAATGCTTATTGACTAGACTTGACTAGGCAATGCTCTAAGAAAGGCCTGCACAATTTGCAGCCCTGCTGGCCATTTACAGCCCTCTGGCTGCTTGCAGCTCTCCAGAGGATTTCCAACTGCCCATGAAAAATGTCGAGGAAAACATCCTTTGTGTGTAAAGGAATTCCTTTAACCAGTGGCAAGGGGCCAGAGGACTGTAAGAGGCCTGTAGTTGGCAAGCTGTGTAGGCCTACTGTAAGGATATTAAGTTTCAGAGAATGGGCTGACTTGCATTGGTAGAGGAAATTTTGTCATATCGATGAAAACCCAGGTCCAATCCTCATCCTTATGAAATTATTAATCAACCCTTTTACAGATTCAATAAATATTTGTTTTTTAGAGAGACAGAGTGCTGTCATGGATAAAGAGCTGATTTCAGAGTGAGAGAGATCTGGATTCAAGTTCTGCCTTAAAAGTATACTGGCAGTGTGACCCTTGTCAAATCTTTTAACTTTTTAGTGCCCCTGGGCAGTGCTCTAGGAATAGAAATTGTAGAGCCTATAGAGGATTCTTTCATCACAAGGAGTTCCCCAGGTCAATGAAATTACAGATCCAGACCCCTCTAGTTCCCCCAAATTATTAAATGCCTGTTATATATAGTACTATACTCAGTACTGATAATAAAAAGATGAAAAGGGGGTGGCTAGGTGGCGCAGTGAATAGAGCACCCGCCCTGGAGTCAGGAATACCTGAGTTCAAATCTGGCCTCAGACAATTAACACAGCAACTAGCCATGTGACCTTGGGCAAGTCACTTAACCCCAATTGCCCTCCAAAAAGCAAATAAAATAAAATAAAAAGATGAAAAACAACACAGCCCTTGCCTCCAGGGACCTTACAGTCTACCAGATGAAATAGGCAAGACTCTGAAGGGAGCAGTGGCTATCTATTTAACGGCAGATACAAGTGCCAGGTCATAGGAAGGTGGGAATATTATCATCACCACACCTCCCCATGTTGACAGTTTGGTAAATGAGACACAAAATAATACTGAAGAAAATAACACCTTAAAAAAAAGAGGCTCAAAAAGCCAATGAGAAAAAGAATGCCTTAAAAATTAGAATTGGCCAAACAGAAAAGGACATACAAAACTTCACTGAAGAAAATAATTCCTTGAAAATTAGAGTGGAGCAAATGGAAGCCAATGACTTCATGAGAAATTAAGAAATGATAAAACAAAACTAAAGAATGAAAAAAGAGAAGACAATGTGAAATATCTCATTGGAAAAAAAAAACTGACCTGGAAAATAGATCCAGAAGAGATCATTTTAAAATTATTCTACAACCTGAAAGTCATTATCAAAAAAAGGGCCTAGACATCATCTTTCAATAAATTATAAGTATCAAGGAAAATTGCCCTGATATTCTAGAACCAGAAGGTGAAATAGAAACTTAAAGAATTCACCAATCTCCTCCTGAAGACATCCCAAAATGAAAACTACAAGGAATATTATAGGCAAATTCCAGATTCCCAGGTCAAGGAGAAAATCTTGCAAGGAGCCAGAAAGAAACAACTCAAGTAGGGCGTCACAGTCAGGACAACACATGATTTAGTGGCTTCTACATTAAAGGATCAGAGGACTTGGAATATGATATTCCACAGGGCAAAGGAGCTAGAATTACAATCAAGAATCACCTACCCAACAAAACTGAGTGTAATCCTTCAGGAGGAAAAATGGACACTCAGTGAGATAGAGAATTTTCAAGCATTCCTTATTAAAAGACCAAAACTGAATAGAAAATTTGATTTTCAAATACAAGATTCAAGAGAAGCAAAAAAGGTGAACAGGAAACAGAAATCATATGGGACTTAATATGTGTAAACTGTTTCCATTACTACATGGGGAGATGGTATTTGTAATTCATAAGATCTTTCTCATTATTAATGTATTTAGCAGGAACATATAGAGACAGAGGTCACAGGTATGAGTTAAATATGAAGGGATGGTATCTAAAATATAAAATTAAGAGGTGAGAAAGGGAGAGGTAGAATAGGACAGATTATCCCACATAAAAGAATCAAGAAAAAGCTTTTGCAGGAGAAAGGAGGGGGAGGTAATGAGGAATAAGTGAACCTTATTCTCATCAGAATTGGCTCAAAGAGGGAACACTCAATTGGGTATAGAAATCTATCTTACTTACCCTACTGGAAAGTAGGAGAGGAAGAGAAGAGTGGGGGAGGGGGTGTCAGAAGCAAAACACTTTTGAGGAAGAATAAGGTGAAAGGAGAGAGAGAATAGAATAAATGGGGGTAGGGGGAATAGGATGGAGGGAAATGAAGTTAGCAATAGTTACTGTGAAAAAATTTTGAAACAAATTTCTCTGATAAAGGCCTCATTTCTTAAACATATAGAGAAGTGGGTCAAATTTATAAAAATAAGAGCCATTCCCCAATTGACAAATGATCAAAAGATTTGATCAGTTTTCAGATGAGGAAATCAAAGCTATCTATAGCCATATAAAAAAATACTCTAACTATTGATTGGAGAAATGCAAATTAAAACAATTCTGAGATAATACCTCATACTTATTAGATTGGCTAATAGGACAGAAAAGGGAAATGACAAATGTTGGAGAAATGTGTGGGGAAAATGAGACTAATGCACTGCTGGTGGAGTTGTGAACTGATTCAACCATTCTGTAGAGCAATTTGAAACTATGCCCAAAGGGCTATAAAAACCATGCATACTTTTTGACCTAGCAATAGGTCTGTATTCCAAAAGAGATTAAAAACAAAAAGGAAAAGGACAAAGATATTTATAGCAGCTCTTTTATGGGGGTAAAGAATTAGAAGTTGAAGGAATACTCATCAATTGGGGAATGGATGAACAAGTTGTTGTATGTGATTATGATGGAATACTATTGTACTATAAGAAATGATGAGCAGGATGCTCTCAGAAAAACCTGGAAAAACTTGCATGTCCTGATGGAAAGCAAAATGTACTGTGCACAAAGTAACAGCAATATTGTAAGACGATCAGGTGTGAATGTGTTAGCTCTTCTCAGCAATACAATGATTCAAGACAAGTCTGAAGGACTTAGGATGAAAAATGCTATCCATCCCCAGAGAAAGAAATGGTAGCATCTGAATACAGATTGAAGCATAGAAACTTTCTTTATTTTTCTTGAGTTCTTTCTTGTCTGTTTTCTTTCACAATGTGATTATTATGAATATATTTTGCATGACTGCACATATATTATCTGTGTGGAATTGCTTGCTTTCTCAATGGAGGGGCAAGGAAGAGAGAGAATTTGGAACTCGGTTTTAAAAATGAATGTTAAAATTATTTTCATGTGTAATTGGGGAAAATTTAAATGCTAAATAAAAACTTTAAAAAAAGAGAGAGAAAACCAATTTCTACTGTGACAGCTTATGTTCTACTAAGGGGTGGGAAAAGGACCAAGCATTTATTAAGTACCTACTATGTGCTAGGCACAAGGTGTTCTAAGCACTTTACAAATATTGTTTCATTTGACCTTCACAACCACCCAGTGAGTTAAGTTATCTCCATTTTCTAGCTGAGGAAACAGTCAAATAGAAGTTAAATGACTTGCCCAGGGTCACACAACTAGTGAGTATCTGAAACCAGATTTGAACTCAGGTTTTCCTGATTCTAGGCCCAGTATTCTATCTGCTGAATCACCTAGCTGCCTTCAGTATATGGGGAGATACATGATATGGTCACTAAAGGAAACTAGGAATTAAAAAATATGGGTGTCAAAAGGTAGGGGTGTCTTAGATTTAGGGGATCACATGTGCAAAGACTTTTGGAAAATGTAACAGGTAAAGTAAAGCAAGAAGGGCATTTTGACTACCACAGAGAGTGCCTGAAGAGATGTCACATGAGATGAGACTGGAAAGGGAAGTAGGAGCTGTATTATCAAAGGCTTTAAAAGTAAGACTGAAGATTTTGTACTTTATCTAGGAGGCAATAGGGAGCTAGTAAGATTTGGGGGAAGAGGAGTAACAGATCTGTGTTTTAGTAACATTAACTTGATAGCAGTATGGAAGAAGGGTTTCTTACCCTAATTTGAAGAAAATTAATCTCTAGTGGCATGTCCTAGAAATCTGTTATTAGCCTTGAACTGTTTACCTTTTTTAAATAAATAATTTGGATAAAAACATAGGTGACATTTTAATCAAAATCTAAGATGACACAGAGATAGCACATGACAAGTCAGAATTTAAATAAGCTAAATTTAAACTGAATAAGAGTAAATGTGAAGTTCTACGTATGGGGCAAAAAAATCAATGGTACATGTATAGTATTGGGATAAAAGTCTAGTGCACAACAGTGTGAATGAAAATAATTGAGCTTTACATGTATATGTGTTTGTGTGTACTATAAAATTCATAGTAGTCAGCAATGTGATATGGTAGATCAAAGAAACACAAAAAAAATTAATGTAACTTTAGGCTATATTAAGAGAGTCAAATTGTCCAGAAGAAGAGATATGAAAGTCTCATTGTACAGTCTTCTGGCCAAATAGCATTGATATTTTGACTATCCTATTTAGAAATTATATTGACTGCAGTCTGTGAAAACTGGTCTGCCTGGTATAGTCCCAACCCCAGAGGATGCATGTATGTATCTTCAGTAATGCATACTGATACATGCTCAATAAACCCAGAGACTGGACATTACCAACCCTGAAGCCATTTGCTTGCATGGCACAGTTAGAGTTAAGTTTATTGGATCCCTGTCCCTCATTCTTTATTAGGTAATTCAGAAAATACACTGGTCCATATTGCCCCCAGGAATGATACGGAGGTCTCCCATTAGTTCCATATTGACTTCATCTAAAACTATATAAATCTGAGCCCTGAGAGACATTGGACCTTCATTCAGAGAGTGGATACCATTGCACATCTGAAGCACCCCACTGCGTGCTGCCCATAGACTAAGGGCAATGGGGGCTATGTCCTAAACCGTTCCCTATTGGTATCTGTTCTCTTTTTGTGAGTAGCCATACAGTTTGTTAAATGTCAACCTTGTATGGCATCCTTGCTCACTCCACTTTTGCACTGCATTGAAAAATTGCTCTATGTCTAAAGCAGGGCAGCCAGGATAATGAGAAGACGTTTCCTCTACTGTAAAATAGGGATAATAGCAGCTATGTTTCAGGATTATCACAAAGATCAAATAAAATAAAATTTGTAAAAGTTCTTGGCATAGTGCCTGGCACAAAGTAGGTGCTCTATAAATGCTTATTCCTTTCTTCCCTCCCCACTAGAGACAATGATTTATGAGAATCAGTTGAACGGACTAGAATGATTAGGCTGAAGAAGAAGGGAAGACTTTAGGAAGGAAGGAGAAGAGAGCAGGGAAAGATCTCTGACTTCTAGGATGTCACAAGTTCTCATGCAGAAGAGAAATTAGATGATAAATGACCAAAGGATATGAATAGGCAGCTTTCAGATGAAGAAATTAAAACTATCTATAGTCACATAAAAATTCTCTAAATCACTGTTGATTAGAGAAATGCAAATCAAAACAATTCTTAGGTACCACACCACACCTATCAGATTGGCAAACCTGACAAAACAGGAAAATAATAAATATTGGAGGAGATGTGGGCAAATTAGGACACTAATGCATTGTTGGTGGAGTTGTGAACTGATACAACCATTCTGGAGAGCAATTTGCATCTATGCCCAAAGGGCATTGCTATTTTGGTAAAAGACATCACTATACTTCCAGTCACTAGGTTTACAATCTCAGAGTTATCTTTGACTCTTCACTCTCCCTCAACTCCCCCCCCCCACAAAATACATTTACATATATGTGTGTACGCGCACACACACATACACATCCTCCTAATTGGTTTCCTTATTTCCATTCTTCTCCCCTCTCCAATCCATCCTTCTCATAACTCTGATTGGAGTGCTGGAGGGTACCAAACTCTTCCCAGTGTCTTCCTTTACTTCTCTTTGCCTGGTATCAACTCCACAGAACAAGAGGCCCCTCACTCTATGTACTTCCTAGTGTCCCACCCTCCTCTCTGGCTTTTCTCCCTCCTTTTGTATGTTGTTTCCCCCAACCCTCATTAGATTGTAAGCTTCATGAGGGAAAGGACTTTCTTTTTATTAATTACATCCCCAGTGTCTGGTACATAGAAGATGCTTAATAAATGTTTATTGGATTGAACAATCAGCCTTGTGATGTAATTGTTCCTATTCAAGAATGAAAGACAAATAACAAAGGATTCTGCATGTGGTCTCTATACAGAGAGAACTTACAGAGCAGAAGTTTTAAGTTACATCTTTGTCACACATATTTTTTTACATGTGTGTCTCACTATCATTATGATACAAGTTTAAGCTTACTCCTCCTATGTATGCTATGTGTATTTGTGGGAAAGAGTGAATCAAGTTTTAGAAGAATATTTTGTATTAACCATCTTTATTATATCATGCTATCTGAGTATAGTAGCAGCTATCCTCTGGGGACCCAACATGTTAATTTAAGCAGAAGTTGGAAAATGTTGCTTCTTCTTCTTCTCCTTCTCCTCCTCCTCTTCCTCCTCCTCTTCC
>NW_027185754.1:23948327-24081515 GCF_028583685.1 Petaurus breviceps papuanus | reverse complement strand
TTCTTCTTCTTCTTCTTCTTCTTCTTCTTCTTCTTCTTCTTCTTCTTCTTCTTCTTCTTCTTCTTCTTCTTCTTCCTTCTGCTTCTTCTCCTCCTCCTTCTCCTCCCTCTCTCCCCTTCCCCTCTCTCCCTCTCCCTTTTCCTCATCTCCACCTCTTGGAATTATTTCACAGTTAAAATCAAATAAGGTCTTTTTGGCTTTCCCAGTTAGTGCTCTCCCCCAAACCACCAATTACTTTGTATTTCATTTCATTTACCTGGGCAGTGTGGCACCTCATAGAAAGCAAATCTTGGAGTCAGGAAGGCTCAGGTTAAGGTTCTACCTCCCACTCATCCTGGCTGTGTGACCTTGGTCAGTGTTCTAGGTGACAGTGTAAGATCACAAATTGCACAGAAAGTGCTGACCTGCACTGGTACAGGGCATTTCCTCATCTCATAGTTCCCATATTAGTGAAATCACGAGTTCAGCCCCTATCTCCTATTGGTTCACATGCTGTTTCACTTAGTAGGATGTAAGCTCCCTGAGGGCAGGCATAAGTTGGTTTTTGTCTTTGTATTCTGTTGCCAACAATAGCATCTGGCACATAGGAGGTATTTATTAAATGCTTACTGAACTTAATTGAATTGTCCAGGATGCTGCTGAAAGAATTTCTTTTCCTGAATGGATTGAACTATGCAACCTCAAAAGTCTCTTCCAACTCTGAGATTCAGTGAATCAATGAATTACACTGGAAATCCAACCAGTTGTCTTTTTTTCTGGGAGTGAGAGGTCTCTGGTCCCTTTCTTTCCATAATAATAGCTAGCATTTATATAGTGCTTTAAGGTTAGCAAAGCTCTATGTAAATATCACCTCATATTATCCTTATAACAACACTGGAGCTAGGTGCTGCTATATCCTAATTTTTTACAGGTGGGAAAATTGAGGCAAAAAGGGGTTCAGTGACTTACCCACACACAGACAGTTTCTAACTGTCTGAGACCAGATTAGAACTCAGGTTTTCCTAAGTTCAGGTCCAGCACTTTAACCACTGCACCACCTAGCTGCCCGAGGGCCCCTAAATTCAACTCAAAGACACTCATCAGTAGCAGGTCAGTCACTGGTTTGGATTTTTTGTTTTGTTTTGTTTTGTTTTGTTTTTGGCCATAGCATTTAACAAAAAGCTGTCTCCTAAGACTTAGAGCAACTGTGATCTGTGTCGCTGGAGGGAGTATCCACACTGATGAGATGAAAGTCTTTTAAGCATACGTAATTAAGATAATAATAACAATACTATTAATAATTAATAATAATCAACACAGAGTCTAAAATGCAGCTAAATCTTACCTGGTCCTCTGTACCCTCAGACTCACTGCCATCACCTGTGTGCCTTTGTCTCCCCCTACAGGGTCACTTTGCAAAAGAGATGGTTTCAAGGAGCCTAGGAGGGAGACCGACCAAGACCACAGGTTAGAGTTGGAAGGGACCCCAGAAGATCATCTATTCCAGGAGTAGATCCTTCCTTTTTTGTGTCATGGACTCCTTTGGCCATCTGGTGAAGTCTATGGACCCCTTCTGTGAATAATGTTTTTAAATGCATTAAAGAAAATACATAGAATTACAAAGAAAATTAACTCTATTGAAACGCAGTTATCAAAAATATTTTAAAATAAATTCATAAAACCCAGGTTAAGAATTCCTGATCTAATTCAACACCCTCATTTTACATCACAAGAAGTGATGTAACTACACCCACTGAGTGGATGGCAATCCAGTTCCAAAGAACTGGAATCCAGGCTTCTGACTATCCATACAAAGAACTCATGTGGTCTTCAGATAGAGGTATGGGGACCTCCAACCACTCATCCTTGGAGTAAAAGAAGACCGGAGGAACTCTAGGCTCATAAGAATGAAGAAGACCTTTACTGAGGGCCTTGAGGGAGGTAAGCCCTGGACAATAAATAGGCCCACACTGCCTACTGATTCATGATGGAGAAGTGGTAGAATGGAATCCTCCAAGCCCCACAGAAGGCAAGATGGCAGCCCACATACCTTAGAAACTCAGATCCTTAAGTTAATTGTAAGCCCTAAAACCAACCAGCTCTGAGGCAAAGAGGAGAGGAAGCAGCAGTGTGGATACTGGGAAAAGCTACCCTAAACTGGGATACCTAGGCAAGACTTCCAGCCCTGACACTTCCTCCTGGCAAGGTCATATGAGAACAGGGTCAGTGTGAGGAAAACATTTTGTAATCAGTGAAGTCATGTAGAAATGACAAGTCTTCTTCTGAGGTGCGAATGCCAATCAACCAGGATTAGCCAAACTGGTACTTGTTACAGACTCGCACTTTAGTGCATCCTTAGATCATGACATGCTGGAGTTCAGGTAGCACCTGTGTCATAAGGGAAAGAATCCTGAACCTGGAGCAAAATGAGCTAGGTTCAAATAATAGTTCTCTTCTTCTTCTATGTGCGACCTTGGAAAACTCACTTCCCTTCTTAGCCTCAGTTCCCTATTTATAAAATGAAAGGATTAGATTGCATCTCAGGTTCTTGCCCTGGGGTCTATGAACTTGTTTTTTTTTTATTATTTCAATAACTGCATTTCTATATATTTGGTTTCCTTTGTGGGAGTATGATTTTATTTTGTGCATTTTAAAATATCATATTAAGGAGTTCATAGTTTTCAGCAGATTCACAAAGGAGTCCCTGACACAAAAATGGTTAAGAACCCCTGAAATAGATGAATTTCTTTTTTGTCTTTATTAATTTGTTTGCTTACTCACAGTCCCTTGAGTTTCAATTTTTCCCCCTCCCTCTCCTCCTCCCCCCCCCCCGCATGGTGGCATGTAATCAAGTATAGGATCTGCAAATACTTTCACATTAGACATTAGTCAGGTTGTAAAGAAGGATTGCATCAGATGGAATGAACAATGGGAAAGAGGAAACAAAACCAAATAAGAAAAAGAAAGAGAGCAGGTAGTTTGCTTCAGTCTGCATTCAAGCTCTGTTCTTTCTAGTTCTTTCTCTGAATGTACACATTTCTCTCCATCATGAGTCTTTTGGAGTTGTCTTATAACCTTGCATTGCTGAGAAGAGTACAGTCTATCAAAATTGGTCGTCACACATACGTTTGTGGAATAGGTGATTTCTAAGCTCTTTTCTAGCTCCATATGCTATGAGCAATAGAGCTGGGAACATAGAACCCAGAATATTAGAACTGGGAGGGACTTTAGAACACAGGATATTGGAGATAGGATGAACCTTATAACACAGAATATTGGAGCTGGGAGGGACCTCAGAACATAGGATATTGGAGCTGGGAGGGACCTCAGAACACAGAGAATTAGAACTGGGAGAGACCTTAGACCACACAGTTAATAGGAGGTAGAGCTGGCCCTCAAACTTATTCCAAGTCCATTGCTCTCTGCCCTCCACAGTGCCCCCAGTTTAGCACTTTGGTCCCCTTATTCATATACCCTCTGGGTAAGGAACAGTCTTGTGAAGTTGAAGCAAGTCCCTTGGGAGTAGAGCTGTTTCTGGAGATTAAGAAGGGAGACCTGCTAGAGTTTGTGAGGGGGAAGGGGTGTTTTGCAAATGATAAAACTGAGCCTTAGTGGAGGACAGTAAATCATTGAGGCTTGCACTAGAGGATGGAGTCTTCAGATTCCAAGGTCAGTGTCTTTTCCCCTTTATCAAAAAGCCTCCTCCACTAATAACACAGGGTCACTGCAAAGTGTCAGCTTTAAGCACTTAAAATGCACTAAGACTTTTGGGACACCCTATATTTTGCTATTGTCCTGTCAATGAATAAGCATAAAGCAATCCAAAGCTGAACACTATCAAAAGTTAAGACTCCAAAATGCAAGGATGGACACCTAATGTGCAAGAGTTACTTGTAGGAGATTGCAAGATCCTTGAAGGCAGTGATTTTTTTTTAAATTTAAGTCTTTGTATTCCCAGTGACTAACAAACAGGAAGCATTTAATAAATGCTTATTGAGTTGAATTGACATAGAATTTCCCTGGACTTATCAAGAGAGTAGTAGTCTCTCTCTCTCCCAGAACTGCTAAGTCTTTTGTTCAAAATCATACAAAGTTCAATTAAAGAAACTGAGTATTCAGTCTGGACAAAAGAAGATTTGGGACAAAGGGAAGATGTGAATATAATGTTGTTCAGTCATGTCTGAATCTTCATGATCCCGTGTGGGGTTTTCTTGGCAAATATACTGGAATGGTTTTCCTTTTCCTTCTCCAGCTCATTTTTACAAGTGAGGAAACTGAGGTATACAGTGTTAAATGATTTGCCCAGGGTCACATAGCTAGTAAGTGAAATCACATTTGAACTCAGGTCCTTCTGACTCCAGGGCCAGCCTTCTATCCGCTGTGCCACCTAGCTACCTGTGGTTATAATAGCTGCCTTCAGATATTTTGCTTGATCCTGGAAGGACAAGCTAAACTATAGAGGACAGAGGGAGACAGATACATAGATATACTTTCTAAAAATTAAAGATGTTCAGAGGTGGGGGATGGGCTTCCTTCAGCAGATATTGAATTCCTTGTCATTGGGATATCTTCAAGCAGATCCTGGATATCTTGTCAGGAAAGCTGTAAAAGAGATTCCTCCTCAAGAATAGATTGAAGTAGATAACTCTAATCCCTTCCAATTCTAATGTTCTATAATTACATGCTTCTTTTTGTGTAGGTGGTCAGAGGACAGTATAGATAGAAAGGGGTGGAAACATTAGGAGAGAATGTTTTAAATGATAAAAATAATGAACTTTTCTAGTCAAAGGAAAGAAAATGTGAGAATCTCAGACAAATTTCCTATGTTAAGGAGAAAGAAGCTGGAGGAACTGACTCTGCATCTTCCACTTAAATGAAAATTGTTCTTTCTTGAATCCTTCTTGCCCCTTAAGGGCTCTCATTATTACTCTACAAGGTTTTCAGATTCTATGTACAAATGAGAAGGAAAAAAGACAGCTAGGGCAGAGACCTTCTTTTCCATAAGACTCAGAAGCACCAAGCCTAGAATAACAAAGGTACAGAGGCATTGGGCAGAGCTCACAGAAATGAGCAAAAGGGAGAGGTGATGACTAGGCACTGTTAGTTGCCTATATAGCATGCCAAATGGAAAAAAAAAAACCCTTCATTTTCTTTTTGCACGAGTAAATTGTTTAGGTGACTGGGGAACACTATGGATTTAGTATGCCTCTATTTCAGCAAGATATTTGACAAAATATCTCATCATAGTCTAATGTTGTTGTCTTCTTTCATCCTTCATTTTCAAAGAAGACCAATGGCATCATGATATTGAGGTAAATCATGGGTGATGGGTCATGTCTTGATTTGCTCATAAATTACATTTAAGTGAGGCAGAGTTGTGTGAAGTCATCAGTCTTTCTCTCTTTCAGAGTCATTGAAGACCAGTGGCAAGACAAAAGTCAACATGACTGGTGATGGCCTGGGATGCAGTAGATGACCTTGGTGTAATCTTATGTACAATTAAGAGAAATGCAGGCCAAGTGTTCCTTCAGCTAGATGGATTAGGAACTCATTGAATGATTAAATCTCCCAAAAAAGAATGATTAGTGGATCATTGTTGACCTGGAGGGAAGTTTCTAGTGAAGTTCCTCAGGGGTCCTTCCTTAACCCTTTGCTATTTACCCCTTTTTATCAGTTACTTCAATGAATTTAGAGGAATCTAGGTGGAGTGAAGAATAAGGAAGATCAGAGTTCAAATCTAGCCTCGGGTCACTTAATACCTTTGTGAGCCTGGGCGAGTCACTTAATCAATTTGCCTCAGTTTTCTTATTTGTAAAACAGTAATAATAATAATCCTTACCTCTGAAGGTTGTTGTGAGGATCAAATGAAATAATAACTGTAGAGTTTAGCACAGTGTCTAGCACACAAAAAGTGCTACATGTTAGTAGTAGTAGTACCCTTTGACTACTTCTCCAAATTCCACATTAATGGGAATTAATGCTCCAGAGAGCATCTGACTCTACTATGGTTCTAAATCTAATTCTGAGGGGCTAGGATGTTTGATACTATTGCTTTTGAGTCCCCACTGGTATGATCCCCATCAACTATCAACCAGTTGATTCTATTAGCTTTTAGAAAAAAAGATTTACTGAGGTTTAATAAGAACAAGTGGTCCAAAACATTCTTCCAAAAACCTGGGGTACACTCTCCCACAAATATACACAACATCCATGGGAAGAGAGTAGGACCAAATAAAATAAAATTGTAATGAAGGTACATGTTGTAGAGAGGATGGGTGGCAAAAGGATACCTCTCAACTCCTGGCCCTAGAAATCCTTTTTTCCTTACATAGATTCCTCATGAAAATCTCCTTCCCCATAGATCTAACAAGTAGATTATTCCTTGCTCTTCTAATTTACTTATGTCTAAATTTACTTATTTACTTATGTCTAAATCATGCACCCATTTTGGCCTTATCTTGGTATACAGAGTGAGATGTTGCTCCTTGCCTAGTTTGTGCCTTATTGTTTTCCAGTTTTCCCAGCAGTTTTGGTCAAAAAATGAGTCCTTATCCCCAAAGCTGGGGTCCTTGGTCTTAATAAACACTAGGTTACTATGGCCATTGACTACTGTGTCTTATATGCCTAATCCACTCCACTGGTCCACACTCTACTTTTTAGCCAGTACCAAAGACTCTTGATGATTACTGCTTTATAACACAGTTTGAGATCTTGTATGCTAGGCCACCTTCCTTTGTAATTTTTTTCATAAATTCCCTCGATATTCTTGACCTTTTGTTCTTCCAAATGAATTTTTATATTATTTTTCTAGCACTATCAAATAGTTTTTGTTAGTTTTATTGGCATGGCACTGAATAAGTAAATTGATTTAGGCAGACTCTCACATGACTCTGGAGACCAGGTCAAACTAGTCCAGCTTTAAAGGAAAAAGAAAATAGGAGATAGGTAGGTCCAATCTTTCTGAGTTCCATCTCAGCAATCCCTGAGTCATCAATTCTTTAGGATCTGCAGCCAATTAGAAAATTTTGCATAATTATACCAAACCAGCTGTTCAGTTAGAGATGAGGAGAAACAGGCTCCTCACTCCACCCAGTTTTTATGTTGTTTCTTGGACTGGAACCAGATAGGGACTTCAAGGACTGCTTCCTTCCATAGGCCAACCAACCCCTATTACACATAAATGGAAGGCTTGTCAAATTAGCAGATTATGTGAACCCAGGAGGAATAGCTAACATGTTGGATAACAATCAGGACCTGGAAAGATTTTAACCAGTTAGAATGATAGACAGAAAAGATGAAATTGGATAGAGATAAATGTAAAGTTATGCACTTTGATTGAAATAATCAATTGTACAGGTGCAAGGTAGGCAAAGTATGGCTAGACAAGAGTCTATTTGAAAATTATTAGGGTGACAGAAGTGGCTCTTAGTGGATTGAATCATTAGCAACAGCTTACAAAGTCAATACAATCTTAGTTTGCATTAATAGAAGCATAGCATGCAATGGGGACAGCTAGGTGGTCCAGTGGCTAGAGTGACAGACCTGAAGTCAGAAAGACTTATCTTCCTGAGTTCAAATCTGGTCTCAAGACACTAACTGTATGACCCTGGGCAAGTCCCTTAACCCTGTTTGCCTCAGTTTCTTCATCTATAAAATGAGAAGGAGATGGTAAACCACTCCAGTATCTTTGCCAAGAAAGCCCCAAATGGAGTTGTGAAAAGATAGACATAACTGAAAAATGAATAAACAGCAACAAGGGCTCCACAATGCACAATGTTCTTCCCACTATGAATCATGGAATCAGTGCTAGAGGGTAAATGGACCTTAGAGATTACCTAGTAAAAAAAACCTCCTTCCCACTTCTTGCAGAAGAAGAATCTTAGACCTGGAAAGAGGAAAGGATTACCCAAGGTTATTTACCCAATGAGTGTTCTGGCCAAGCCAGGATTCAAACTCAGGTCAACTGATTCCAAATGTAGTTGCCTTTCTATTAGAAACAAAAGGGCATCTAGTCTCTAACCCCCTTATTTTATGGATGAGGAAATGGGTCCAGAGAGGGTTACTTAATAATAATAAAAATAATAAATAGTAGCTTACTTATTTATTATATAATTTATAAAGCTGTATATAGAGGGTGTGAAGCCAAGATGGCAGAGAAAAGCCGTACATACACACACACACAAATATATATATGTAATTTATAAAGCTTATTTATAAAGGACTTATTATGCTAAGTACTTTACAGATGATCTCATTTGACCTTCACAACAACCCTGGGAAGTGGGTGGTATTATTATCCCCACTTTACAGATGAAGACTGAGGCAAACAGCAGCTAAGCAACTTTCACGGGGCCACACAGCTAAGAAGTATCTGAGGCTAGATTTGAACACAGGTCTTCCTTTCTCCTGAGTCAGTGCTTTGTCCACTGTGCTACCGTTGCCCAAGGTCACAGAGCGAGTGGGAACAGTGAGTAGAATAAGAACACAAAGCCAAGTCTCCTAACTCCAAGCTAGGTTTCTTTCTAATACATCCCATTGCTGCACTTTCCTAGTATTAACAACATCACAGGATCCTGATCCTCTCTGTGCCTTTAAATCCCCCCTCCTCCTACTCCTCTCTCCCCTTTACTCTCAATAAGTGTTATTTCTCTAAATGTAATAGGGCTCTGTGCATTCCAAGCACAGGCTTCCTCCCCAGAACCATGCAGCTAAAATGAGTGTTTAAGGGAAATAATAACGTCCCTATTTGTTCTACACCAAAGGGCAGAAGTCTGAGGGGACTGATTAAAAGTGGGAGCTCAGGGGCCCTGGGCTGGGCTAGGCCCATGACTGGGACAATTAACTTGGTTTGTAGCTGGCCCTGCCTGGTGCTGCTAATCAGCCTGCCCTGCCCCTCACAAGGGGAAGACCAGATCCCAGTGGAACTTGGCCCACAAGCTAGAAAGGTCAAAAGAAAAGGAATGGCTGCTTTTCTCCTTCCTTTTTGGACCTCTTTGCTGCTCAGCCAGAGGATTTAGGGCTAGGACCTTAGAAATCTTATCATCCAACTTTTTCCAAAAATCTTACTCCAAAAATTCTCTAAAGATCCAAAAAAGGTGAAGCCAATATTTGTCCAAGGTGCCAGAACTAGGAAGGGGATGAGCCAGAATTCAAAGCCAAGCCTTCTGACTCCAAAGCCTAGGCTCTCTGTACCACAGATATAGATGCCATGGATATTGTCCTGACCCTGATCATAAACCTAATAAGTGTCAGGGGCAAGATTTGAATCTAGGTGTCCTGGCTTTGCATTTCAGGCTCTTTCTACTGCCCTGCAATGTCCTGCCTCTACCACTCCAGTCCAATCAGAAAAGCCCTAGACTGGGTTCTAGATTTGTACTTATCACTAAGGAGCTTTCTGTTAAGTCTCAAATACTTGCCAAGCATCTCTTTTCTTCGGGACCCTGGGGGGAGCCCTGTAGGAGATACAAAGATGGATTTGTCACAGCTCTGCCCCCTAAGACCTCAAAGTCTCAAAGGGAAAAAAGACACATACACAGGAAGAGACAACTAACAATGCCCGAGGCTACATGGTGTAGTGGATGACATAGCAGGCCTGCTGTCAGCAAGACATGCATTCAAATCCCATTTCTGACAGTTATCAGGTGCATAACCATCGATAAAGGCAACTACATGGCACAGTGGCCTTGAGTCAGGAGGACCTGAGTTCAAATCTAGCCTCAGAAGCTTACTAGATGTATGACCCTGGGCAAGTCACTAAACCCTGTTCACCTCAGTTTCCTCTTTTGTACTTGCTGGAGAAGGAAATGGTAAACCACCCCAGTATCTTCGCCAAGAAAAACCCAAATGGGGTCACAAAGTGTCAGACAGAAGTGGAAACAACTAAAAAATAACAATAACAACCATAGATAAGTTATCTGATGCCTCTGGGTTTCAGTTTCCTATGGAGTGTAATAACTTTTGCAGTACCTGCCTCATAAGATTGTAAGGTAAAGCTCAAATGAAATAAAATGTGTAAAGTGCTATCAATAAATCAACTTGGAGGCAATCCCCAGGGAGATGTAGCCTGGCAATTTCTCCTGCAGGTACTACTGAAGACCCAGAAAAGAGATTTCTTGCCACCCAAGTCCTTTCACTGCTAAATTGTTCAACATCAGAAGCTCATGTGATTTGATGAACAGAAATAACCTTCAAGAAGAGGTATCACCATCTACTCTGAGGCTACAAGCTAAGGACCATGGGACTATTCTACCAGAAATGCAGCTGAAACCTGCTATGTGTGCTTTCTGCTCCATTAGAATCTGAGCTCCCCGAGACCAAAGCCTGTCTTCCATTTGTATCCCCAGCCCTTAAAACAATACTTTGTGCATAGTGAGACACTCACTAAATGCTTTGTTCATTCATTCATATAAGCATTTAGTGAGCATCTGCCATGTACCTAGCACTGTGCTGGGCTCTGAGGATACAAAGGTAAATGTGATCTGCCCTCTAACAAGACTCCTACAAATGCCCACTATTGTTAAGACAGGCAGTGTGTGACTGGTAGTGAGCATCACACTTCCAGGATCTCTCTCCCATAGTGCTACTCACAACTGTCTTCATAGATGGTCTTACAAGTTGCTCTGATGAATAAAATCATCACCTGGTAGATACATGTCTGGTATTTGGAGGTCTCTGCTGCTAATAAAATGGTGACTGCTGACTTATTTGGGCTGCTCCTCCAACAGCAAAATACAGTCCTCAAGAACCCCCTAAGTTGGCAGGAACTGCCAGGGCTTGGATGCAGATGGTACCAAAGGCAAATGCCTGGGTTAACAGTAAAGCTTCTCCCAAGAGTTTTAGTGGAGGTGCAATAGCAGCGACTGATGTTTCTGTGCAGCTCGACCTTCACACAGGACTTCACACCCACAGTACCATTTGATCTTCACCACAGGCCTAATGCAGGTATGGATAGATCCATTTTATACACCCTGAGTTGATCAGGGAATTGCTGAAATTAGACAAGGCCCCAGTTGCATGACCCTTAGTGAGGAGTCAGAGTACCTTGTTCAGTTCCACTAAGGGGACCCCAGGCCAGACAATCAGGACACAGGGAACCCCTGATTGGTCTACAGTGGCTACAGCAAATCATTCATTCCTCTGATCATTTCTGCTACATATAGATTGCAAGTGGTCAAAAATAACTCCCATTACAATACTTCTTTAAGTTTTATGGGCACACCCCTCACTATCATCCTGAGAGATGGGTGGTACCCAGATTATGATCCCCATCTTACAGGTAAGGAAGTGGACAATGGCATCAAAAATTGCACAGGTTGAGAAAAGACCTTTGAATTTGGCATGGTGACCTTTTAGGCAGAGCATAGTAGAAAGAACACCAGACCAGGAGTGAGAAGGCCTAAGCAAGGCCTACTACCATCTCCTTGCCACAACAACCTTGGGCGAGTCACTTAACCTTCCTAAGACTCAGTTTCCTCATTTGCAGAATGTGGGTAGAGTGTGTGCATTAGATTATCTCTGAGTCCTCCTCCAATTCTGACACTCTGAGTCAATGATTTTATAAAAGCAACTTTGGTAGAGTTGGAGGGAGGGGGTGTGGAATTTAAAGCCAGAATGCAAGGGAGAGAGTGGGTGGAGAAAACTTGGAGCCAGAGGATGTAGCATTTCAAGAAGTTTAGCAGAAAGAGAAGAGAAAAATGGGAGAACAGATAAAGGGACTGATCAAGTAGAAGGAAGGAATTTTTTCATGGATATAGAAGATCTGAGTGTGTTGGAAAGGGAGACCTTTGTAGAAAAGAAGAGATCAAAGAAAGAAGAGAGCTTGATGGTGGAGGGACCCTAACACGACTGTTTATGATATGACAGTTTATTATATGAAAAAAAACTACAGATATCTAGCAGAAGAAAGGAGGGAGAGAGAGGGAGAGAGACAGACAGAGATAGACAGACAGAGACAGAGAGAAGAGAAGAAAAAAATTGAGGAAAAGCAAGAAAGTATGGAAAGTGAAAGATTGAAATAAAATAAGATAGCAAGAGAAATAAGATAAGCAAAAAGAAGAAATGGGAAATAATAGAATAAAAGAAAATAGGAAAAACTAAAATATATCTTATCGAATAGATACTTGAGATCCTATAGATCTTTACATCAGAAAACATGTGGTCTCACCTATATTGTACTATATAACCTCCATCTGAAGGTTGTCAGGGTTGGGGAAGAACCCACTACCTCCTAAGGTAGGCCGCCCCATTTTTGTATAGCTCTCATCATTAGTAGTTTTTCCTTATATCTCACTGAAATTAGTCCCTCTTTCATTTCCATCCATTGTTCTTAGTTCTGCCCACAGAAGCCAAGCAAAACAAGCCAATTTATCTTCCTTATGAAGTTGTCCAGGTTTTTGAAGATAGTGCTTTGCATTCTCTCCTACATCTCTTCTCCAGGGAAAATTCCCTAGGTGCTTCAACTTGTCCTAGTGTGACTGTGGGCAAATATCCTTAGTGTCTCCAGGAGAGGGCGTCTATCACTCTTTTGGTAGGTCCAGCCAAGTTCTATGTTCATGTTCATGCCAGACTTCTGCGAATAATATGTCCATTTACGGTCTGAGCTTTTACGAGCCGAGGCTCTAGATAGGTTAGGGAACCTTAAAAATCATCAATGCCACACCCTTCATTTATCACAGGCACAAACTGAGGTTCAGGGAAGGGAAAGTAACTAACCCAAGGGCACATAAGTTATAAGCATCAGAGTCAGGATCTGAAACCAGGTCTGCAGACTCCAGATTCATCACGCTTCCTAACTTCACCATGGTTTTGAGGTTAGCTGTTGAATTGACAATGGCAAGGAATTCTTGCCATACCCAAGTCATTGGCCTTGAACTTTGATCATCGATCAGAACATTGATCTTGAACTTAGAAAGTCTTACTTTGAATCCTAATTCTGACAATTGTTTACAATAAGACCTTTCTTAAGTATCTTTATCTGCTTGAGAAGAGGGAAAGGAAGACAGGAAGGAAGGAAGGAAGGAAGGAAGGAAGGAAGGAAGGAAGGAAGGAAGGAAGGAAGGAAGGAAGGAAGGAAGGAAGGAAGGAAAGTACTGAGAGAGAGAAAAATATGAGAAAAACAGAAAAGAAGTCAGAGAAACTGATAAAGAAAGAGAGAAAGGTGAAAGGGAAAAAAACAGTTAGCATTGGATAAAAGTTTGAAGTGAAAGGCATTTGGCAACCTCATATAGCCTGTGAAATGATATTAACATTTGATTATTGTAAGGTGAGCTTTTTAAAACGGAATTTTAAATGTTAGCCTGCTGTTCCAGAGCACAAAACCTTTAATTTTATGCAAATGAACAGCGAGGAGCTGGGCGCTTAATGTAAACGAACACTTTCTTTGTAGGAGAGGGTGGAAGAGAGAAAAAAAATTCCCCAGGATTCTTTAATTGCTGTCTGAAATTATGTAAATCCCCCCGCCAGGCAGAACACAATTATCCCGTGGCCCTCTCTGCCAGCGCGCTAATGTCTAACAAAATATCGGTGGGTGACATTTAGACGAGGTAATGCAAATGAGAATTAATTTTTTTCCAAGACAAAGGGCAGCGAAAAGATCACCTCATCCATATACAGGAGAGGGGAGAAACACAACAGCCCTGGTTTGAGGGTGGGGAGGGGGGGGAGCCAGAGGGTCCGGAAGGTATGCGTGGGTATATGTTGGTTCTGGGAACTAAGTCTAGTCCCTGTATCCAACTCCTCTGCTTTTAACCCTAATAGGATTATAGATTGTTAGTGCTGAAAAGGATTTTAAAGACAATAAATAGTCTCATTTTATAATGGGGTAAACTGAGTCCTAGCCAGGGAAAGTGACTTGCCCAAGGTCACACAGCTAGCAAGTAGTATTGCAGGGGTTAGAACCTAGGTTTTCTGAATTCAGTTCTGTGGTCTTTGCATTATACTACAATGTTTCGAAAAAGCCAACATATTTTCTTAACAGTTCAAGCCAATCAGGTCTGGAGCCTTGAGCATCCTGTTACAAAAAGCTGCTTCAAACAATAAATGTAGGTTTTATTTTTTGTCTTTTTAATATAAAAGAAGGGTAAAAAAAATTCATGTCTTCAAAAGAAGAAAAAAAATTCAGTAAGAAAGTTCTCATTGATTTTTGAAATACAATTTAACTAAGATACCTCCTCTGGTTTTAAAGAAATAAGAGCTTCGATGAGTGTTGAACACTTCATATAAATGTATGTGTGTGTGTATGTGTGTGTTTTGCTGAATTTTATTTCTCTTTTCTTTCATTAAAAAATATTTATTTTAAGAGATGGCTCTCTGGAAGGAGATGGGAAGGAATGGGGGGGGGTGTAATCCTAGCAATGGAAAAATAAAAATATCAATAAAAATCTATTATTTAAAAAAGAAGAAAAAAACAATTTAACTCCCCAATCCTACCACTGAATATAAGAATTTAGAGAATGAAGGGGTTTTGAGATACAGAAAGAATATTAGCACATTGAACTTACGATATTAAAGAATGTCAGTAGGAAGGTGGTCTTAAAACTTAGACTGTTAGAGCTTTAAGAGACTTCAGGGGGTTGCCTCCCCCAACCCATGATTAAATAGGACTTTAGGATATAGAATGTAAGAACACAGAACTTACAGCTGGAAGGAGTCCTCAAAAATATGATATTAAAAGCACAAAGTAGGATGTTAAAATTTGAAGAGACTCTAAAAATCACTTGGTCCCCAAATCACATAATCTCAGAAGTAGAAAGTACATCAGAGGTCAGTGACTCAGACCTAGACCTGAACAAGAACCTTCTCTATAATATTCCTGTGGTCTTTATACTACATGGTCATCCAGTCTTTGGTTAAAGATGTCCAGTAAGTTCTCTTGGTTTGGAGGGGAGGAGTGGGGAAAAAAGTAAAAAAGAAATTTACATGATAACATTATATATTTTAAAAGAGTAGCAAGCTATACATAATAAATTTGCAGTTTCATATGCAATCATTTTTATTATACTATATTATGGAAATATTTAATTCCATAAATTAAAAATAAAATAAAAAAAATTTTTTTAAATTATGCTAAAAATTAATTTTTAAAAAAAGATCTCTAGTAAAGGAAGACTCCATTATTTTTTAGAGCAGTCCATTCCACTTTTGAATAGCTCTGGTTCTCAGGAAATTTTTTCCCATAAATTAAGCTTAAATCTGCCTTTCTGAAACTTCCATACATTGCTCCTAATTCTATACTGTAGTGCCAAGTAAAACAAGTCTTATTCCTCTCCTATGTATAAACCCTTCAGATTCATAGAGATAGTTACCCTGCCCCACCCCTACCTTCTAAGTCTTCTCAGGCTAAACATCCCAAGACACCTGAAGTCAATCACATCATTCTCTCTCTCTCTCTCTCTCTCTCTCTCTCTCTCTCTCTCTCTCTCTGTCTCTGTCTCTCTCTCCCGATATATTTCTTCTCCCTCACCCTCTACTTGAAGAATGGATGTTTTGAATTCAAGTATATGATTTTGATTTTTTCTTTCAAATTTCATTTTATTAGAATCAGCCTGTCATTCTAATCTGTTGAGATCTTTTCGTAGTCTCACCCTATCATCACACATGTGGGCTACCCCTCTCACATTCCTGTCACTAGTAAAATTGACAAACACTCCATCTGTTTTTACCCTCATCCAAGTCATTGAAAAAATGTTGGGCATTCCATTACAGACCTTGCTTCATCTGTGACAACAGGACTGCCCATTAAACCAGTTCAAATTCATCTAATCAATGGCAGGCATTGCTTCATTCTTGTCTTTGTACACTCATAGCCTAGCACGGTGCCCGGTATATAGTAGGTGCTTAATGAATGCTTGAATTTAATTAAATGGTACTAACATTTAACTGATATCTCTCTGTTTTGTCCACGAGGGTAATATGGCGTGACCTCTTCTGGACAGCTCCTCTTTGGCTTTTAGTGATTGCTACTTTCCTTTTTAAGTGATCCTAAGCCATTCCTTCAATGTTACATGCTAGAATGTTGTCAGTTTTGGAGTCAAGTTCAATGGCCTATAGTCTACACACATACTCTATTCCCTTGGGGAGCTTGATGGCACAGTAGTGAGAGTGCTGGATCTAAAGTATGGAAGACATGGGTTCAAACCATGACTCACACTCTGTGTGACCTTAGGCAAGTCACTTGACCTAGGTCTCAGTTTCCCCATCTGTAAAAGGGCCTTAATAATAGCACCTACCTTACAGGGTTGTTGTGAAGATCAAATGAGATAATATATGCAAAGTGCTTTGAAGAGCTAAATTAGTCTTGTCATTCTCTTCTTTTTGAAAACCAAGCAAATTATTTTCCCTCTTCCTTTACTATTACATCTTTCTAATTTTCTCTGAACTTTCAGAGATATCTGACTATAGCTAAGCAATCACATTTACCAATTCTTTCACTCTATGGGATTTAGTTCATACTGGTGTGGTCACTTGAACTCATCAAGGGAATCCAGGGTCTCTCTTAATTTTTTCACTAATGTCAGGTTTTAACTTTCTATTAAATATCTGTATTCTAAATTCAAAGGGCAGCTAGATATCATAGTGGATAGAGCACTGGGCCTGGAGTCAGGAAGATCTGAGTTTAAATCCAGCTTAGTTGTGTGACCCTGGGCAAGTCACAACTGTTTGCCTCAATTTCCTCATCAGTAAAATGAACTGGAGAAGAAAATGGCAAATAATTCCAGTATCTTTACCAAGAAAACTCTGAAATGTGGTTACAAAGAGTTAGACGTGAATGAACAATTAAATTCAAACCCCAATTTTACAGGATCTTACCTAAAATAGGGGTTCACTTTGGTTTTTGGTCAGAATAGTCAAAATAGTTTGCATGCATCAGTTAATCAATCAACAAACATACATTAAGTGTTTGTCTGTGATAAGCACTAAGTATAAAAAGATAAAAAAAACAAAACAGTCCTTGACCACAAAGAACTTACACGTTCTCTATGGAAACAACATTGCACATACAAATAAAAAATAATTACAAAGCAATTTGTGGGCAGAGACATTAGAAGCTGGGGGTAGGGAGAGTCAGGAAAGTCCTCAAGAAGGAGGTAGTTTGGCTGAGGTTTGGAGGAGGCTAGGCTTTTTAAGAGGGAGCATATCCTTGTATTAGCAAGCACCCTAGCACACCCACGATGACCTGCTACATAGTATAGGTTCTTTGATCTGCTTTTAAAGGAAAGATTGCTCAAAAGGGGGTTAACATTCCTATTTTAATTTCATTCACTAGTTCAGGGGGAAAGGTCAGCACCCTGAATGTGGAGAAAATATAAGCAGAGAAATTAGCACAAAGACCAAAAAAGAGAGCTCCAATTGTCTGAATATAGCAGTATTGCTGTATACTTTACATTTTATCACTGGATCATGGAAATACAGATATCTAAGCAATCAGGGGGCCCTGAACATACGGCTACTCAGAGACTCGACTAGGAAATCAAAACCCCCAAAACAAAATGCCAACCTCCCAGAATATATAACAAAGACTCAGCCCCTGATTGGCTCGGAGGCAGAAGGCTCAAAACATATGTGACTCAGTACAGCAGTGAATTATCAGGGTTCAAATGAGATTAATCCTTCAAATGTTTACAATTTAGCCTGAACCTGAGAAACTTAATTCCAAAAAGAAAAAAACAAAACAAAAATCCCACCTTGCTTGCAATTACAATCCCACACATCTAGGGAGCCTCTGTTGGGAGAGAAATAGTGAGGAGGGGGGAATAGCAGGGGGTAGGGAGAGAGAGAAGAGAGGCCTCATGTAGGAGGTAGCACTTTCAGCTGACTTTTGAAGGAAGATATTAAGAGACAGAAATCAGAAGAGAAGGTATTCCAGGCATGAAGAAAAATCTGTACAAAAACACAAACTGAAGACAGACTATCATGTGGGAAAAAGAACAAGAAAGTGAATTTGATTATACTATAGAGTACATAAAAGGGAGTAATATATAATAAGATTGGAAAGGTAAGTGGGATCCAGGTTGTAAAGAGCTTTAAATGCCAAACAAAGGAGTTTGTATTTGACCCCAAAGGCAAGAGAAAGCACCTGGAATTTATTGAAGAGAGGAGGGATGGGATCAAATCTGTCTGTGCTTTAAGAATATCACTCTGGCAGCTGTGTGGAAGCGAGGCTGTAGAGGAGAGAGGCTGGGGAGGGAGACCACTTAGGAGGCTGTGGAAATTGTCAAGGTGAGAGGTGAGAAGGGCCTCACGAGAATGGTGCCCATATGGGAGGTGAGAAGGGGGTAGATCAGAGACATGCCATGAAGCTCAGTGGTAACGTTGGAGAAAGAAGTTTCAGTTGAACAATGAAGTCAGAGGCTGAATTGCAAGAGCTTGAGACATCAGTGAGAGAAGAAACATTGGAGGCAGAGTGGACAGCTTTTTTTTTCTAGGAGATTAGCTGTGAAAGGGAAGAGAGGAAGATATTGATAAAATCAGCACCCTGAGAGATCCAATAGTTCTATGAACAGTTGTTCTGCGACATTTGGCAATGTGCTCAGTGATGAGATAGACTTTTCTGGAATGAAAAGGACCAAGTAGTCTGCTCTTCTTTGGTTCAACAGCCCATACAGTGCCCTAGACTTCCCTTCAGCCTCTTTTTATAATTCTGCAATTATAACCAGCTCCTAATCAATGCAAGGGGAAGAATTAGCCATTGACAGTTGCTAATCCCGGGCATTCCCCCCTTGAAATTCCTCTTCTTTCATCTTCCAAGCAAAATATGCCTGAGCCAAAACATCATCAGGAAAGTGCTTCAGCTATAAGAAAACTACCTGGTGTACCCAAAGTCCAACTAAGCATGACATTTGGATTACCTGCTGCTTTGGGGTATCTTTTTAAGAGGACAGAATGGTATAAAGGGAAAGGTGCAAACTTTGAAATTAGGAGATGGGTTCAAATGCTGACACATGCTAACTGTGTGACCAGGAGTGAATCACTTAATCTCAAAGTTTCCTTATCTATAAAATGGGGATAATAACCAGAGCTCCTAGGGAGTAGTACTTATGGTGTTCTTGAAATGTAAATTATCTTTATTGCTGTTCCTACCCAGCAATTTGAATAGGGGAAGGTACCTCAATGTATTTTACTATATCTAGATGGCATGCATGTGCTTTTTGTCTTTCTTATATCCCAAATGGGTGGATGGACTTTGTGTTTTCCCCATAACAATGGGAGTTCCCTAAGGGCAGGGACTATGTTCTGTCTTTGGTAACCAACTCTACCCAACTGTCAGAGCCCATGGATTCTGCTTCCACAATATCTCCGACATCTGTCCCTTGGAACAAATTACTCTCATCACCCTATTCTGATGGGAAATAACCTCACATGCTTAGGGGAGATATTCCCCTAACTCACTGATAAGTTTGAGGTCCTTTGGTTACCCTTGACCCCAACACTGTGATGTCATTGATCCTCTTTGAGCACAAAGAACAAACATCTGTCACCTTCTCTTCATTCACACTGCTGCTATTGTAGTTTAGAACCTCATCCCTTCTCACCTAAACTTTGTAGTAGTTTTCTAATTGGCCTCCCTGACTCTCTCTCCCCTTTCCCATCCATCCTTCACCCAGCTGACAAAGTAATTTTCCCAAAGCACAGGTCTGATTAGGCCAGGCCCCTGATCAAAACTCTTCAACATCTCCCTTTTTTCCTATGCAACAAAAATTCAAATTTCTTAGCCCTCCACTATCTGTCTAACCTGCCACTTTAGTCTTATTTTGCTCTAATCCTCTCTACGTCCTGTCAAGCTGATTCATTATTCCCCAAACTTGTCCTGTCCTCTTCCATCTCCATGCATGGTGCCCTACCTACATCTGAAATTTCCTTCCCTCATCTCCACCTGTTGATACCCTTCCATCCCTTCAAGGCCCAGCTCTGATACCACCTCCTCCATGAAGCCTTCCCTGAATTCCTTAGCTAGAAATTGTGTTTCCATCCTTAAATCTCTCGGGTTGTTCTGTTTGACCTCTCTTCATACATTTCTATTCTAATTTACAATGCAGACGTCTTTCTTCATATGTCTCCAGGCATAGTTAAGACAAGTACTTTTTTATTGGAGCCTCAAACTGCAAGTCCCCTGAGACCACCACAAGAAGTTCTTGCTCCGTCTGGTGATATTGCAGGGAAGGAAGCCCAGTGTTGTTGTTCTTATTTTTTAAAGCAAGAGGCATCCTGAAGTGGAGAAGAGTGATGTTCTTGGAGTCAACTGAACAGTATCTGATGTTGAGCAAGTCACTTCACTCTAATAACTGATATGCAAATACAGTACTTTAAGAACTACAAAGTACTTTACACAGGCAACCTGGGGAGTGGGGACCGAAGGTCTTACTACCTGAATTTTCCAAATGATAAGACTAAATGTAAGAGAGTTTGGGTGAGCTGGAAGGTAGAGACTGAACCTGTCTTCCAGCCTCCAAGTCCACTATTCTTCCCCTGTGCCATGATCCCTTTCTGAGATGTTATTTCCCCCTTTTCAAAATAATAAAACCTGGTATTAATCACCTCACAAGGTTGCTGTGAGAATCATATAAGGATTTATACATAAAATACTCTGTGTGAGCTGCATTTTTCTAGCCCAAACCTGTGATTTCAATGCTCTAGGCAACAAACCATATAAATTCCCTTCACCGGTGAAGAACAGCAATTCTTAATTTAGTCTTTTGAGAGATGCCTAGGAGGCAGAGATGAAGCATGTGTCAGAGACAGGATTTGAACCCAGGTCCTCTTGACTCTGAGGCTGGCTGACTATTTGCAATATTATTCTGCCTCCCATGAGCTAAGTGATGTCAGCTACGTTGGTAGGAGACCGAAAGTCTGGGATCTCTCAGAAGTCTGTGTCTTTTCTATAATTTAGAAAAGTTTTAAAAAAGAAAAGTTTACCTCCAAACTGAACACAATCCTTTGCACAAAGTATGTACTTAATCACTGTTTCTTGAACTAAATACACTTTCCCCCAAATAAAGCATAGTTTTGTTTAATTGAGGCAAATAGCTCTTATTATTGAGATATGGCTATATTATAAACCATGATTAATGAGATAAAAAAATCTTTTGGAGTTATAATGGAACTATCTATCCCTGCTTCCCTTGTTGTATAGTCTGTCTTTGCTATCTCCATTAAAGTCCTTCTCTGGTCTGTCATCGTGTCATGAAGGTGACTTGAGGTGCCAACAAAACTCTGCCCATGGAATATAATTTCTGACAGATTCTGCCACAGTGAAAAGACTTTGGGTACAATCCTGGCAAAGAATGGGAACTCTTCTCTGAGGATGAGCCAAGTTAAATGTAGAGAAATTCATCATCACAAGGCTGGCCCACAAATCAAACCACTGCAATTCAAAATGACCCTGAGAGGTAGGAATTGTCATTATCTCCATTTTACAGATGAGGAAATTGAAGCAAATAGAGGTTAGTGATCTGCCCAGGGTCACACAGCTAGTAAGTGTCTGTAGCGGCAAGTACCCCAAGCACGTCCTCAGGGTTTGCTGCTACCACAGGTTCTTGGATCTGCTTTGTTAAAGGAAAGCAACTCAAAATGGGTTAACAAGCTTACTTTGATCAGTCAGACATATATCGTTTACCTTGTTCAGGGGAAAAAGGTCAGCACCCCGAACTTCAAAGTATACAGGCAGAATTATCAAGACAGAAACAGATCAAGTAGACAGATTTCCAAACTGTCCAACCATTACATCCATACCAAATCAGCATCTGGGTTTTTCAAAGCCAGGGGGGCCCTGGACAACGGCTTCCCAGAATCCATATCAAATCACAGAACACTTCTGAAAGTGAGCCCCCAAAACAAAGCTATACATCAGGCTTATATAGCCTTCTCCTGGCTCAGAGAATGTAACAACCTTGTTGACTCACTGGCCAATCAAGAAGTATCTACTGAAAAACAAGCCTCTCACCCCAGGCTTCAGGTGCACTTTAGTCTAGGGGCAGGGAAGATCTTCCAAATTTGCATTCCCATTACAGTGTCTAAAATGGGATTTGATCTCATGTCATCCAAACTCTAATTTCAGTACTCATCCATTGCACCAACTAGCTGCCCTTACAAAGCTCAAATCTATTTCATTGCAACTTCTATTTGAAAAATCTTAACCATCTCCCACTGCCCTTGAATACTTAAAAATTGTGATTCTGCCACTCTTAAGCCTTTTTTTTTTCTGTAATAATGATCTATACGTCCTTTGCCCAGTCTTCATGCTTATGTGTTGTGATCTCAACTGGTGAAAGGAGAGTCCAAGGCAATGAAACCACGTGTCTTTTGGAGTATATTTTATTACCACTTTTTGGTCACTTCTTATTGAATCATAGGTTCAACATTTCAATTCGAACAGAATACAGTGAGAGAGAGTATGGTTTGATGGATAGAGGGCCAGGCTTTAGAATCAGGAAGTCCTGGGTTCAAGTCCTTTTTCTGGTCCATATTGGCTAAGTGACCCTGAACAAGTTAAGTAATTTCTCAGTGCATAAATCAACTCCAATCTGCACTGGTAAAGAGAGATTTCTTATTGGAAATTCCCTACTTCAATAAAATCACAGGACCAGAACCATTCACCATCTCTATCCTCCTGATGCAATACAGAAATAATAAAATATTATTCCTCTCAACACATGCTTATTACATACCTACTATGTGCAAGGCCCTATGCACATGATTCAGCACACAAAGACAGGCATAACACAAACCCTGCCCTCAAGGAGCTTACATTCTAATTGGGGGAAGGACAAGTGGACAAATAACTATGACCCATGAAAGAGGAAGATAACTGGAGTGGAGAGGCTCCGTCTTAGTGTGGGCAAAGGGTAGGTCTTCTGAAGCAAGAAATTCTCCCAGTGTAACCTGACCATTGAAAGCCTTAAAATCTTCAGGAAGAAGCTGACAGCTGTAAAGGGTGCTTAGCTCTAACTGGTTAAACACCTTTCCCCTAGAGATCCAAGTCAGGGGCTTTTCCCACTGATCTCAACCAGTAGAGTAAAAGTCAGTTAGAAATGGATCCCTGCAGACCACATGTTACCTTGGAAAACCACAAATGGACATTATCTACATTGTATTGTATCTTTATTTATTTTGTTAAACATTTCCTAATTACATTTTCATCTGGTTCAGCCAGCACTAGGGAGTTTTGCTAGCCAAGGCTGACACCTAGACAATCACCAAAATAATAAATCAGGCCTGATTTGGAATGTTGGATTTCCAAGGTCTAAGTGCTTAAACTGAAAATTTCACAATTGGCTCTCTTGTAGGAGCTGGCTCCAACCCACTCCTGGTTGCAGCTGTTTGAATTCCTACCCTCTGACACACACACACACACACACACACACACACACACACACCTCCCAACCCCACTTTCTCAGCACCACAGAGCATATGTTTATTGGGCAAGATCAAACTGTCAGAACATAGAGGTCAGACCTGGGATGGACTTCAGAATACAGAATTTCAGGACTCTGGTAGACCTTAGAGCCCAGGATGTTAGAATATAGAATTTCAGAGCCAGAAGTGACCTTAGAAATCTTGGTAGTACTGAAAGCACTAGACTTGGAGGAGGGAAGATGTGCTTTTGAATCTTCCCTCTGACACTCAGTTTCCTTGTCCTTAAAATGAAGTCCTTGAACTGGATGTAATCTTTGGTCTTTTCCAACTCTAAATCTATGATCCAATGAACCCTGTCATTTGAATGGTATGGGAACTGAGGTATTGCATCAAGGTCACACAGATAGTTACCTGATTCCCAGGCCCCCCCATTGCTCTTTCTACTATTCAATCAACCAACAAACATTTATTTTTTTCTTTTTTGAAATGTTTAAAATTTTTATTTATTTTTAGTTTTCAACATTCACTTCCATAAGATTTTGAGTTCTAAATTTTCTCCCCCTTCCTCTCCTCCCCCTATCCCAAGATGGCATGCAATCTGATATAGGTTCTACATATGTATATATATATATTCATATAAATATTTTCACGTAAGTTATCTTATAAAGAGGGATTATAACCAAAGGGAGAAATTGCAAGAAAGAAACCCCCCCAAAAGAGAGAGAGAGCAAATAGTCTGCTTCCATCTGCATTCAGACTCCATAGTTCTTTCTCTAGATGTGAATAGCATTTCCCATCATGAGTCTTTTGGAGTTTGTCCTAGATCCTTGTATTGCTGAGAAGAGTTGTCTATCAGTTTTCACACAAGCTTGCTCAACAAGCATTTATTAAACACCTATTGTGTATTCTATACTGTGTATACAAAAACAAAAGTGAAACAATTTTTGTTCTCAAGAAACTTAGAATCTATTGAAGGGAAACAACATATATAGGTGTAAATACAAAACTAATACAAGATAGTTGAGGGAAGGGAGGCTCCAGGAGATAGGGAAGCGTCAGGAAAGGCTTCATGGAGAAGGTGTAACTTGAACTGAACCTTGTAGGAAGCCAGGGTTTTAAACAGGCAAAGCAGAGGAAGGACTATATTCCAGACATGGGGGGTAGTCAGTGCAGAGGCAATGACATGGGAAAAGGGACACCATGTGTACAGGACAGTAAGGAAGCCAGGTTAGCTGGATCATAGTATGTGAGGATGGGAATGATTTATAGTAAGTCTGAAAAGGCATGAGAGAGCTAACTTGTAAAGGGTTTCATTGTATTTTATGTGTTTGTCTTAGAGGTTTGGTCTCCCTCCCTTGCCCAGATTGGAAGTGCAGTGACCATTCATGTGCCCAATACCAATATTAATTGTCACATAAGCCTTAAGCTAGTCCTTTTTATGACGTGGGCTGGTTCCCCCCTCGTCGGGCCATTTGGTGGCCCTCTGGTCCCAGGAGTTCACTATCTTGGTTCAAGACATTGAAGACACCATGCTTCAGTGCCTGTGCACTAAGTGAAGCTCAGGACTCCTAGCCTCAAGCAATCCATCAGCCTCAGCTTTCCCAGCATCAGGGACTAGGGAGAGGTGTGCCACCACCTTTGTCTGAAGGGTTTTAAATACCAAAGTAGAGATGTTTCATTTGATCATAGAGGTAAGAGGGAGCCATTGGAATTTAATGAGTGGAGGAGTACCAGAATTAGAATAGCGCTTTAGGAAAATTCCTCTGGTAGCCCTGTAGAAGATGGATTTAGAACAATGAGAGACTTGGGACCAATTAAACACACTTTTTTTTTGCTTTTTGAAGGGGGGAAGGCAGGGCAATTGGGGTTAAGTGACTTGCTCAAGGTCACATGGCTAGTTTTTGTGTTAAGTATCTGAGGCCACATTTGAACTCAGGTCCTCCTGACTCCAGGGCTGGCGTTCTATTCACTGCACCACCTAGCCACCCCTAAATACATTTTCATTATAATTATACTCCCTTCTCCCTGTTCCCACCCCCATTCCCCCGTCACCCCCCCCCCCCCCCCACCTTCTATGCTGCTGGTTCCGTGAAACCTTGAAGAAAGGACATAGACGGACCCAATTTTAAAGTAACCTAACTAACTACCGCTTGACTAAGTACTACTAACTACTCTTGGCCCTGTCCTCAGGAATCCTTCCTCAGACACCCACAGTTTCACAGACCCTCTTCACTTCTTAGCTGCTTCCTTGATAAATTGCATAGCCCCTCTGAGGCTCAGTTTTCTCATCTGTAAAATGAGGATAATATCAGTATAATAGAGAGGATTACTGGTCTTATAGTTAAGAGGTTTAGGTTTAAGCAAGTCCTGACTCTGACATTTATTATCTATATGACCCTGGTCAAGTCACGTTTCCCAGGTGAAGGCAGTGTCCAATAGCAGAAAAAAAAAAAACCAAAAAACTGAAGTCAGAGGACCTCAGCTTACTTCTTGTTTCTGCTACTTAACACTTGTGTGACCTTGGATAAATCACTTACTCTCTTTGGTAAACTAAAACAGAGTTTTTCCTGTGTAAAATGAGGAAGTTGGATGCAATTCCAAGGGACCTTCCAACCCTAAGACTATGATGCTAAGATCTTGCTGACCCTCAATTTCTTTATTTGTAAAATAAAGCTACAAATAATTGCACTACCTACCTCCAAGAGGTGGATGTAATGAGTTCCCTTGATGATAAAATGTGGGAGCTGATATATGCATGGAGGGGTCAGGAGGAGGCAGGCTCAAATCACCCAATGGTAGGTATTCTTACCACAAGTAGAATAAAAGGAGGAAAATGAAAGGAAAGAACGAAAGAATTAAAGAGAAGAGGAGAATGAAAGATAAAAAATACCAGGGGCTGGGACTTGTGAGGTGGCAGAGGAAGGCTGGAAACAAATCTCCCATCCTCCTTGCTCAGCTCAGCCCAGAGTCTGGTAGGGAGTACAGGGGAGCAGTTTGGGGAAGGGGAGAGGGAAGCAAGAAGTCTGGGGTGAGGGTGCCCCCTGCAGACAGAGACCTACCAAGACCAGCCCCTCCTGATATGAATGGGGTTAAAACGCTGGGGGTTCCAGAGCCCAGGCCCCATTGGAGTCCTTCGGACTCATTAACGGATTAATTGATATTTAATTGATTGGCCTGTCAGTGTAGGGCTTCTGCAGCTCTGAGAAGTGCTTAGACTGTGGCAGAAATGTGTGAAGAGCAATTAATGAAAATGCAAAGGAGCTTGGAGAGCAAGGGAGAGAGGGAATGTCTCCCCAGAGGGTTCCAGACCCCAGCTCCCTGCCTCCTCCTCTGCAGCTCCCTCCATCCCCAAGATCACTGTGGACACCTTTGCTCCCTTCTACCACAATCCTCCCCATATTTTTTCATGCTTCTCTTTAAACATTTAGAGTAGAATCTCCTTGAGGGCAAGTTGGATGGGGTTTATCTTAGCCTTATCTAGCTATACATATCTAGCTTATATACATATGCACACATGTATGTATGTATACATACACATATGTGTGTATATTCCTAGCAAGATAGACACCTCTAGGCATACACACACACACACACACAGTGACAAGAGGGACCCTTTCAGGCACACATACACACGTAGACCACAGCCAGACCACATACAGATAAATACTTAAACCTAGAGGCACAGAAACGTATGCATAGGCATAGATTCACTTCAACAATAATTTACTAAACAAAATTGCATTAGTTTATTAATTCAAACCGAATGCTATGGCAAAAATAATAATTCACATAGATTTTTAATGTTTGCCCAACACCTAGAGCAAGCTCATTTCAGATTCCACAAAGCAATTAATATTGACATGTAGATATAAACACATGAAACATGCTCAGAGAGACATGTAGAGGCATGAACATAAATAGACACAAAGGCATTGCTGAGTTGGGGAAGATACCCACAAAAGTTCATACAACAGGCATAGCCACAATCCTGGGCATGCATACAGACAGAAGTATGATGGTAAATATTTAACAACCAGCTCTCTGGAAAAAAATGTACTCATGACACACTTTAAAGTTTAATCATTATTAGCAGTTCCTTCATCTCTTTCTTAAGACTAGCCCATCAACGGAACAATGAATCAAGCCTGATTTGTAGCAATTGCTCATTTCTGAGTTGTAAATACTCACACTGAAAATTTAACAATCGGTTCTTGTTGACCAGTTAGAGCTGGCTCCAGCATGCCCCTACATACAGATAAACACAGGAGCAAAATGCACAGGAAAATGCTGCTGCTTCTATGTGGGCATAAACACACATACATTCACACACAGGCAGCCCTACCATAAAGCTGGGTCAACCCTGTTGCCCCACTGTGCCAGGCTCAGGAGGGATTGTCATTCCCACGACAAAGGTTTCCCTTGTCCCCAAGATGGGCAGCAGGTGGGGTGACTGAGGGGGGGAGCTTGGGATGGCTTAGGCACTGATGCTTCTAGGTGAGCCCCAGGTAGGGTCCAGAGGCAATCTGTGGATAGCTACCAGCTCTTCCAAGCTAGAGGGGAGCTGACTCACAGAGGGTAAAGCCTCCAGTATGGCTCTCTGTCAACATCAGACCGTGCTGCTCCCTGCTGACAGTGATCTTCTCTGATACTTGCTGGTGCCATAGTCCCCAGTGTGTATGTCCCTAATTCAGAATCTGTGATCCCCTCATCCAGGGTTACTTGAGTCTGTATCTCCCTAAACCAAAAACTGTTCTCCCATCTAGAAGCTATGTGCATCCCCCAATCTGCCTAGAGTCCCTCCTTACCCCAGAATTGTTCACCCCACCTCAAACCTCAGTCCCCTCACTTCAAGCCTGTATCACCCTCCCAGTAAGTTTTCCCCAGACTTGAATCTATGCCCCCCATGTGTTTCCTTTCCCAGTCCCTGTTCTCTCCCTGTAAGAAATATTTATATCCTCCAACCTTTGTTCCCCCATCTTTAACATGTGTGCCCTCTACTCAGAGACTTTACATTCTACTTTTAATATTAGACTCCTTCACCCCAAAGATTGTGTCCCTCTCTGAGTCTCTGTCTCCCAGGCCTAAATCTTGTGTTTACTCATCTGCATCCCTTCCATTCATGTTCTGTGACCCTTTGCTCCCAGATTCTATGTCCTCCCTACTCAAATCTACTTCTCCTCACTCAGAGCCTTGGTCTCCTATGCCACATTTGTCTCCCTACTGAGTATCTGTTTCTCCCTTAATGTCCATGTCCCCCACTCAGAGTCTGTATCCTAACCCCCAACCTCTGTTCTCCTACCTCAAATCCATTGCCCCCACCCAGAGTCTGTTTCTTCATCACACAGAGCCTCAGTCCTCCCACCCCAGGTCTATCTCCCCTTCACCCAGAATGCTTCCTTCCATGTTGAGTCTTTGGTTCCTATCCCATGTCTATGTCTCTCCATGTAAAGACTGTCTTTGATCACTTATTATCGGTTGCCACATCTTCACCCTAAGCCTCTCTATTCCCAACAGCCCCATTCTCTCTGCTCAGCATGTTTCCCTACCATCTCAAGTCCATATTTCCCCAGAACTTACCTTCCCCACCACTATTAAGAGCTATTGTCTTCTGCACAGAGATTGTGTGCCCTCTTTCTAGAATCAAGTATCCTGCCCTAGAAGCTCCCTTCCAGCACTCATCACCACCACAAATCTGCAATTCCTCCAGTTAGCATCTGTTTGCCTCACACTTGAGTCTGTGGTCCAAGAGATAGTCTGAGTACCTTTCTGAACTTGTGTCCCACCTGGAGTCCTATTCCCCCACCCAAAGCCTGCGCCCCTCTATACAGAGACAATGAACTTCCAATCATTGGCCATGTTACCTTTACCCTATCTGGGTCTCCCCCCACCCAGATTCTTCCCACCCCACATAATGTCTGTGTCCTGTAAACCTAGAATCTTTATTTCCCACTTAAAATCTACCCCCCCAAACCTGTGCCCTCCCACACATTGTGAATCCAACTCAAAGTCTATATATTCCCAATCAGAGTCAGTTTCTCCTTTATACCATGTTTATATGCAGGCCCTTCATGTCAGCAAGACTAAAAGTTACACATGCATATGCCAACATCATATTATATTCCTTGATATATATCATTATAGAGATAATGTCATTCAATGATCTTTTAATGATTACTATCTGACAAAGCATATAAGAAGGTATCAAATACTCACCAAGGGTATTTGACATTGTTATGAAAGATGTTAACATTGCTGGGCCTCAGTTTCCTCATCTATAAAATTAGAAGATTTGATTAGATGGCCTATGTGGCCATCTAGATGGCACTTCTAGCTTTAAATCTCTGATCCTATCCCTGTATAGTCAATTCAGTTCAACATACACTTATTAGATACCCACTGCATAGAATGCTCTGTGGTATGGTGGAAAGAGCCCAAAATATGGAATCAGAAGTTCTGGATTCAAATCCCAGCTCTGAAACTTACTATTGACCTAGAGCAAATTCACTTAATTAATCTCTCTCTTGGTCTTGGTTCCTTCATTTAAAAAAATGAGGATTTTTTTTTTTTAAGCAATCAGGGTTAAGTAACTTGCTCAAGGTTACACGGCCAGTTATTTCTGGGTGTGGTGCACTGTCTGAGCCCGGGATTCGATCTCCAGGTCGTCCCAACACTGGAGCCAGTGCTCTTACTCTCCGAGCCACCTGGCTGCCCCTAAGCAATTGGGGTTAAGTAACTTGCTCAAGGTTACACGGCCAGGTGTTTCTGGGTGTGGTGCTGAGTGTCTGAGCCCAGGATTCGATCTCCAGGTCTTCTCAACACTGGAGCCAGTACTCTTACTCGCTGTGCTACCTGGCAGCCCCAAAAAATGAGGATCTTGAACAAGATGGTCCCTATGATCCCTTCCAATTCTAAATTTACAATTGTATCTGTAAGGTATCATCTGACTGTGGTACTAGAGATTCAAAGACTAAAAAGAAATAGTCCTTGCTTTCACCAAAGAGGGATTCTTTACAGAGAGCAAGGTCCACCATCCTCTTTGTGGATGATAATGTACTAATTGCATCAAGCCCAAAATAATACAGAGCCTCAATATGGAAATATGTTTTACATAATTGCACACACATAATCTGTATCAAATTTCTTGCCTTCTTAAGGAGGGAGGAGGGTAGGAAAGGAAGGAAAGAATTTGGGACTCAAAATTGTTTAAAAAATTAATGTTGAAAATTGTTTTTACATATAATTAGAAAAATAAAATTTAAAAATAACACAAAACCTCCTCAGTGAGACCCAACATCTCCAACCTCTCCCCCACCAGAGAGATTGAACGACTTAACAATCCACATAAGAAAACCAAAGTGGATGAAACCTGCTTATTATCGAGAGTCTGACATGCTATTGGACAGACAGCCCATTGAATTAATCCATCAGCACACACATCAGCATTGCAACTATATGGTAAGTTTTGTCAAGAATTGAAAAGGAGGGGCAGCTAGGTGGCACAGTGAATAGAGCACCAGTCCTGGACTCAGGAGGACCTGAGTTCAAATGCAGCCTCAGATACTTGACACACTTACTAGCCATGTGACTTTGGGCAAGTCACTTAACCCCAATTGCCCTCCAAAAAGCAAAAAAAAAAAAAAGAAGAATTGAAAAGGAGGTTGGGGGAGAAAACTGGGTATTATTTGTGAAATTATGTAGTACTTTCAAGGATCCTAAGCTGCTAACATACACATACATATATGCAAACATACAACACACAAACATACACAATAAGTTTTTAGGTTGGTAATGCCAAACCATCTTTTACAGTGCTAACATTTTCCAGGTGATCTATATGGACTGCGGATAATTCCAGATGTTTTTTCCTTTCTTTGTACCCCCGGCACTTGCATGGGCCCTGGCATTTGGTAAGCACCTAATAAGTACTTATTGACTGTTGACTAAAGCTAACACCATCCCCATATGATTTTTATAGCCAAACTCTCTTGCTCTGCATCTGTGAGACCCATATTTATTTCTTGTTAATAAAAGGCCTGAACATAATTTTAATTCATAACAGTGACAAACACAAGAGTGACTGTGGTCTGAGTCAAGAGAAAGAGACACACATGAGAGATGTGGAGGAAGTGAAATTGATAAGACCTGGTGACGGATTGGATGTGGGGGTGAGAGGTCAGGGTCCAGGAGAACTTCTACTTTGTGAATCTGGGTAACTGGAAAACTGGTGATACTCTCAAAAGATATAGGGATTTGGGGAGGAGGGAAGGGTTTAAGTAGAAAGCTAATGAGTTTCATTTTGGTCATGTTGAGTTTGACTTGCCTATGGTGGAGCTGTCCAGCAGGCAGTTAGCAATTTCATGATTAAAAGTCATGGTTGGGAGTGAGGTAAGGACTGGATATGTAGACTTGAATGTCATCTTAATAGAGATCATAATCTAACCCATGGGAGCTGAAGAGATGACTGAGAAAATGTATATAGAGAAAAGCCCCAGGATATCCATGAAGGAACATAGGGCGATGATCTGGCAAAGAAGACTGAGAAGAGTGCAGTCCAATAGGTAGGAAGAGATGCACGAAATGTTAGCATCATGAAAACCAGGAAGGAATGTATATAGAAAAGGAGAAGATGATCAGCAGTGCAAAATACCATAGAGAGACTAAGAAGGGTGCATGGGTATTGAGAAAAGATCTTTAGCTTGGTGAGAGTAATGTCAGTGGAATGGTAGACTCAGAAGCTGGACTGCAAGAAGATGAGCAGTGAGTGAGAGATGATGAAGTAAAACTAATGACTGAAAAGGAGGAGAGATAGAGGAAGACAGCTTGAAGAGATAGTAAGATCAAATGAAAGTTTGGTTCTTTTTGTTTTAAGATTGAAGATGGGGGCAGCTAGGTGGCACAGTGAATAGGGCACCAACCCTGGGGTCAGGAGGACCTAAGTTTAAATCCAGCCTCAGACACTTAACACTTATTAGCCGTGTGACCTTGGGCAAGTCACTTAAACCCACGTGTCTTGCCTTCCCCCCTCCAAAAGAAAAAGATTGAAGATGCCTGCCATCTTCATATTGTAGGCAGTAGGGAAATGTATAGTGGACAAGGAAAGGTTGAAAATTGTGGAGAAAGTGGGGAGGGAGGGAGGGTAGGACTAATAAAGGAGCAAGTTCCTAAAAGACAGGGCATACGTGGTAGTAGTGGGAGGGGGTGCCTTGGCATGTGTAGCAGCAACCACACTGGCATACCCAGGAAGGTTGCTAGCACCGGTTCTTAGATCTGTTTTACTAGGAAAGACAACTGTTTAAGGGCTCAACAGTTTATTTTTAAAATTTTGTTCACTAGTTCAGAGGAAAATTCAGCACCTTGAACTTCAGAAAAAATACAGAGAAAATACAAGCAGAGAAATAAAGATCAACAGACAGGACTCTGCCTGAATCAAAGCAATATTACTATATACTTTACATACAACCCTGGATCAAGAGAGCCTTTACATCTGAGCAGTCGGGGAGCTCTGAACATACAGGGCCACTCAGAATCTCAAACAGGGAATCACAAGATCCTTCTCATAAGTGAACCCCCAAAGCAAAATACTAGTTCAGAGTATATATACACTTCTCAGAGTCAGAAGGCATCACAACCCTCTGACTCAGTGCCTAATTAGAAATTAGCGAAAGGTGTGAAAGCCTTCCTACAAGCAAGTCTCCCCTAAGCAAGCTTCCCTTAATGGGCTCCACCTGAGGCCTATTAATGGGTGGGAAAGATCTTACATCCCATTAACATTACAGTGAGGAAAGCCACCTCATCTTCCTACTCTGCGACAAAGGAAGAAAGAATAGGAAATGATACTGAGGGGATTTAAGGAGTAAAGCTGGGGAGAAGACAGTTTTGAAAGAATTTAAGGGAGAGTCTTCTGTGACTTCAGAAGAGAAGAGACGCCGTGGAAAGTGTTAGGGAGTCGGGGCATGCTAAAAATGATGTCTGTAGCTCTGAGAGCACATTTGAGATTGTATAACAAATCCATTATGAACCCATTCAACAAAGTTGTGTGACTTCTTTTAGCACCTTCTATAACACATAAGAGAGAAAATGGCAGCTGGAAAGTGGTGGGAGTAATGCAGGGTTGTGATTTGAAAAGAGGTGAGCAGCTAGGACAAAGGGAGCATGGGATGTGAGAGCAGAGGACAGAATAAAACTGAACTGGTTAACATTCTTGTCAAAATTTCAAAGTGAAGAGAAGAGGCTAGAGTACCAATAATATACTGTGGAAACAAAGAAGGGGGACAGTGATTGGAAGTCACACTGAGGCTGAGGAACACCGAAAAAGGTATATTAAAGTCCCCCCAAACAGAATGGTAGGGATTGGGTCAGAAACAAGACTGAATCAGGTACTGAACTCCTTTAGAAGGGAGAAAATGACTCATAGAAAAGAGCAGCAGGATCTGGATATGGTAATATAGCTAATTGGAGTGACCCTCAAAAGAGGGGCATTCCCTGAGTGATGACTGGGGGAGAAGAGGGCTGGTCTGGAAGTGGCAATGAGGAGCTGTAGTATGCACTCTCCTGTTCTATTATGTCAGGGCATAGTGGGGGAGGAGCTATTGAGAGAGGGATCAGGGATATGGTTTTCTGGGGAATGCCAGGTTTCCTTCCATAATTGCAATAAGATGGAAATGTGAAGTCTAATCAATCAATCAGTAGGCATTTATTAGCAGAGACTAAATGCCAAGTACTGTCTATGGAAGAGGTTTTTAATGTGGGGTCTAGTAACTTTTAAAATATTTTGATAACTATATTTCAATATAATTAGTTTGATTCACAATCCTATGTGTTTTATTTTATGCATTTAAAGACATTATTCTGAGGGGAAAAATTATTCTGAGAAGTAATCTCTAGACTTCCCCAGACTGCCCAAGGGTTCTCTGTCATACAAAAAGGTTAAGAACCTCTGGTCTAAGGGCTACCACAATGGGGTGTGGGGGGGGAGGTATATGGACATGGGAAGGATAGGGCTACAGTGGATAGGAATGAAAGATCAGGGAGTGGTAGCATGGGAAGATAATTTTCACCTGAAAATTTCGACTTTAACTGAATAATAAGCATTTGGAGAGGGGAGAGTCTGCTATCCAAAGGATAGTAGATTATCTTCATACCCTTACCAATTGTAGTTATGCCCCAGACAAAATTAGGATGTTGACTGATTTTCTCCTCCTTTTCCTCTTCCAAGATCCCATTATAAGAAGAGGAAAATGTTGGGGTGGTATAGGGTAGGGGGAGAATGAAACTGAACTTGGGCCAATCTAGGTGGCCTGGGATCAAGGGGCTGATCTAAGACCATGCCTTTGCATTCACAGAGTTGTTGGGAGAAAAGTGCTTTGCCAACCTTACGTTGCCATTTAAGGCGACCTTTTATTATTATACAATCAGATACAGGCTAATCACTTGTCAAGGAGGCTTGTGTAGGCAGAGGTGGGATAGCAAAGCCTTTTGAGGTCCCTTCCAACTCTGAGCCTTAATGACACCCCCTGCAGTAGAGCTGATAGGCAGGCTGGGGCTGTCCCAGGTCTCCTTATTTACTCCCAGTCCAGTGGTCAGGGTGATCATAGGGGGCCATAGAGAGAAGAACTTAGCTCCAAACTTCAGCCTCCCTTTTTCTATGTCTTTATTAGTGTCTCTTGTCTGATCTTTAGCACAATTCATAAAAAGCCGGTTAGCACAAGGCTGACATATCTTTGATCCGATGATCATATACAGGAAACAGCTTGACCCCTGAAGGCTCTCTTACCGTGGGACTGACACTGCACATTGACTTAGCTTCAGGCTTATCAACAAATCTCAGCCAATTTTATTAAAGAGCCGTGTGTGGCGTGTGGAACATGCCAGTGAGAGACAACTTTATTTATAGATCCTCAGCTGCAGAGGGTGGCGGAAGCTTGTTTTCCTTGTCACTGGCCCAGTCTTTCTTGTATCTGTGGATGAAAATGACTAGTAAGGGAAGCTCCTGGCCCACAAATGAATGGATACATATGTACATATGCAAAACATACATATACACATTATACACACATAGGTCACAGAATTTGGAGCTGAAAGGACCTTAGAGCTCATTTGGCCCTTGTGTACATGCATGCAGATCATGCATGCACACCTACAGAGGCATGCATATAGAGAACATGCATAAGCATGGATGTATACAGGCATACATTCATGTGGAGGCAATGCAGAGTAATGGATAGAGCACTGGATTCAAATCCTGCTTCATAACCTTCCTAATTGTTTGGCCTGGGCTAAATAACTTAATCTCTCTGTGCCTCACTCTCCTCATCTGTAAAATGAAGGGACTGAAGTCAATGACCTCTTAGGTCCCTTTTAACTCTCAATTTCTGATCCTTTGATCCTAAAGCATAGGCCCACATCCAGGAAAAAAACATACATACCAAGATATATATGCACGTAAAAGTATGCCCATGTATTAGTGCATGTGAGCACAATATGTACTCTAGTCACTCCTGTGCCACACATGCAAAAAATATTGAATGCATGCATACAGAAACAAGCACAAATATTCATGTAGCATGCATGTACATAGAAACATAGATGCACAAAGAACCAAAAATGCATAAAATGCCCAAGCAATATGCCCAAAACAAAAGCACACAAAGAAAAAATGAAAAGATAAAATACAACAAAACACAAATACAGTCAACCATGCACAGGCAACCCAATCCCTCTAACACAGAAGGTCAGACCCTCAAAAGAGCAGAGTCAACATTATTAAAATTTAGGAGTTGAGTTTGGATTGCAGGAAATACAGAGCAGTCTCCCTTTTGCAAGAAAAAATAAAAGAGGCAGTAGGGCAGGGGAGGTGGGACCCTGAGTTACTGAGGGCAGGTTTCCTTCATCTATTTAACTCATTCTAAATCAGGACCACAAGCATTTATTAAGCACCTTCAGAGCTATATGATGAAGGTAGCATCTAGCTTAAGTCTACTATCAAGATTGGATAGAACATCAACAATATGCAAGGTTATATGATAACATTAGAGAGATACAAACAAAATGCTGTGTGACATCTGTAACTTCCTCTCCTGTAACAACTTCAGGAGCATCCTATGACAGTTTGAAAACTCGTCAGAAAGTCCTTTTGCAATGACCACTGCTACCTCTACAGTTCCCATCTCCATGTCCACTAGGGATGCATGACTTAGCTCGGGCTCACTGGCCTGAAATTCAATTTCTAGGTCTGTAAAAAGCTTAGGCTGAATGGTGCCATCACCAGCTCCAAGTAAGTCAGACCATGTAGATGTTATCTAGCTCCTTCCGGGCATCCACAACTAGAATATCAGGTAGGAAAAGTGCAGCCTTTAGATTGAGTGCTCTCCCTTTTGTCCCACCTGGCCAAAGCCTCCATCCTCCCAAGTTAGGCTTGACAGCCTTCCCTAACCCCCAGGGGTACACTAACATACAAGCTCTTCTTCTTTCAGATTGAGACCTACACCTTCCCCATATGGTCCGTTGTTGGGCACCAACTATCCATCTGCACCTGGTGGACAGACCCTTCTTCAGTTTGATTCTTTAGCTTTCTGTCACTCTTGTCCTCCTGTTCAACAAGGTATTCAATTAGTTACCCATATAGGCAGCAGATGGCTGTGGGGTATATTCTTTCTAGCACCCAAACCATTCTCCAGGGCAGTTGTGTCAAACTCATATAGAAACAGGGGCCACTAATCCATACACTGTAGGCCACATATTGACTTAGAAAACCGAACATTACAGAAATATGATTTGCATGACTTCACATGTATGATAGATATCATAGTGCTTGCCCTTCTCAACAGGGAGGGGAGGAGCTGAAGAAAGGGAGAGAATTTGGGACTGAAAATAAATATTTAAAATTTAAAAGGAAAAGAAACAAAAAAGATATACGTGTATACCTATATATGCACACATACATATATACATCTATATGTGTGCATGTATATATATGTACTTATCTATATTCTATTGTATTGGGGGGGGGTAAATATTTCCCAATTATATTTTAATCTGGTTCAGGCCATGCTGGAGAGTACCAGGCACCATGTGTACCATGTATTGACATATATGTTCCAGGGCTGTTTCTTCAGAACCTTTGTTATTGTTGAGTCGTTTTCAGTTATTTCCAACTCTTCATGACCCCATTTGGGGTTTTCTTGGAAAAGATACTGGAATAGTTTGCCATTTCCTTCTCTAGCTCATTTTGCTGATGGGAACATTGAGGTAAACTGGGTTAAGTGACTTGCTCAGAGTCACACAACTAGTGTCTGAGGCCAGATTTGAACTCAGGAAGATGAGCCTTACTGACTCCAGGCTCACCACTCTATCTAGCTGCCCCTCCTTTGGAGCCCAAAGTGACCTTAATCCTTGACCCACCAGTGATGGATTCTCCTGTCAGGGAAGAATCCATGTGGTCATTTTGATCTTAGTAGTAATGGTGGTGGTGGTGGTGGTGGTGGTGGTAGCAGAGGCAGTGGTGGCACTGACTGCTGGGAAGCAGAGTGAATAAAACTGGATGTGGAACCAGGAAAACCTGAGTTCAAATTTCCACCTCAGATACTTACTAGCTGTGTGACACTAGGCCAGTGTAACACCAAGCACAAGCAACTTCCAAGGTTTGGATTAGGAGCATAGTAACTCCCCATTTATTCAGTAACAAATTAAGGCAAAACATTCACAGAAAAGAGAAAATCAAAATACAGGGTAACTCAATCATTTAGTAAGTCCTCAATTCAAATACAAAGTATAAAGTCAAAGTACTCCACCCCTGGATAGTACATTCATTTAATCAATCACAAAGTCTCTCTTCTCAAGTGGAGATTAGTTTCCAATCATAAACAAAGTACATTCACTTGGTCAGTCACAAAGTTTAAGGGCCAAAAGTTTTCCACCCCTGGATCATAACAGAATTACAATACTATCTATCACCACCAAGCACCCTCTCAAGAGTCAGTGGAAGGCCATCCACCCCTAGGTTACAACTAGGTTAATATCTTCACAGCATTTAATACCCAAGGAGAGGTCTTTTCTTAATCTTGACCCAAGGCAAGTTCTCAGCAATTTCTGTTCCTGGGAAGACAAGTCTTAACAAAGACACAACACAGATATACATTGCTGGCGTTCTCATCAATTCACTCTCTGCCTGTGAAATCAACCTAGACCCAGCAACAAGGTCTGAGGAGTTAGCACAAATCATCAGTACAGTCTCAGGACCCCTGAAAACATCAACAAGGCCCTCCCCCAGGATTTCTGTAAATATACAAGAAAATCCTCTTTCAGGGCTTCTGAACCAACAGCAAGGTACCAGAACTTCTGCCACAACAGCAAGGTCCTCCATCAACAGACGAATTTAACAAAGTAACATTAAAACAGACAGACCAAATATGGGCACCACAGTCATGCTTCCTCCCAGTTCAGTCCTCAGTTCTCATTTCTCTCTCTCTCCAGCAGTAGCAGCAGCCTCTGGATGCTGGCTCCCAGAAGTTCCTCTGGCCTCTCTCTGCTTGGGCCTCTCTCTCTATCCATGCCACCAGCTCCTCCCAGTTCAGTCCCTTCTTGTCACATCAACAAGTTCATCCCATTGTGGGGTTCAAATTCTATTACCATTATAGCAAGTCACTTAATTGCTGCCTGTTTCAGTTTTCTCATCTGTAAAGTAGGGATAACAATAGCACCTACCTCCCAGGACTTTTGTGAGGATAGAATGAGGTAATAATTGTAAACCACAGAGCCTGGATCATATAGGAAATGCTATTTGTTACTATTGTTATTGTTTTTACTGTTATATATTCTCAGTGCTACCAAATTGACATTCTAGCACTTGCAAATGCTTGAGTAATATACCTTTGGAGTACTGAAGCGTCAGTATATATAGGTTATCAACAACAGGTCTCCTGGGGCTCTCTAGTTGTCTGCACCTCTGTTTTAGTTCCTTCCTGCAACTCCAGCTATCATTTTGGCATGTCTTAAGCAAAAATCACAGCTGAGCAGCAGCAGAATTCTTCTACCACCAACACTGTACACCGTGCCCTGCAGCAAACTTTATGAGGACCCTAGAGGGAAAGAAAAGTTGCTGGGGCCTTATAGTCACAGAGCTATGTATGAGTTGCCTTCATCATACATGTTTCCTACATGTATGCCTCACTATTATTGTACTTTAAGCTTGTACTTCCCCCACCCCACCCCAGACTCCATGTATTTTGAAGAGAGTACACTCCAGTTTTTTTTTGAGGAAATACTTTGTAGCTACTTTTCTTCTTATACTGCTGAGTAAATGGCTTTAACTAAAGATCTGAGTCCCCAGGATGACCACTGAGGGGAGGCACTCAGGTAGAAGATCATGAGATATAAGTTAGAAGGATAGCCACCCAGCAGATTACCCCTAGAGCCCTAGGAGGAGGAGCGACCACTGCCCTTCTGGAGACCCAACCAGCAAGTGTCTGTTTGGATTTGGGGACTGAGGCCAGACAAGGTGTCACAATTAATACATAACGGTGTCACTGATGCTTAAAGGTGTTATCCCTCCACCCCAAGCAGTCCACTTACGTTGCTCACAGTCTATTCTGATTTCACCATAAAGGATTTCAACTCCTTCAGCAACTCTTGATCAGCAATGGCAGGGGTTAGCAACTAATGTCCAAGTAACCTCTTTTTTATGTATCTCTATGGGGAACTGAGAAGATTCGAGAGTTTTAAGCAGCTGACACATTATTATCACTCCATTTTTTTTCATCCTGTATACCTTTACTAGAAACTTACACACACATCTACCACAACCATTACCACCACCATCAAAATTGTTGCCACCATTTCCACCACCACCAAAGAATCAATAGCACTTTATAAAGCCCTCTTAGGGTTTTCTACATCTTAGGCAGTAGGCATCCAAGACTGAAGAAAATCTATTCCCACCACTGAACACCAGTTCATCAATAACTGAGTTGCTATGATGACTAATTATCTCAAACATAATATAATGTCATCTCAACACACAATAATATTATGGTTCCTAGAACTTGATGAACATCCTCCATTCAGATATCAAGTCAATCTTCCTAAAGCACAGGAATGACCCTGTCACATCCCTATTTAACTAACTTCAGTGGCTCCTTATCACTTCCAGAATGGAATACAAAATCCTCTGTTTGGCTTTTAAAGCCCGTCATGACTTAGCCCTCTTTTACCTTTCCAATCTTCTTAATGCCTTACTCCCTTCCACATAATCTGGGATCCAGTGACTCTGGCCTCTGCTTTTCTATGACAAGATAATCAGTTTCCTGACATCAGGCTTTTTCTCTGGCTATCCCCTCTACCTAGAATTCCCTCCCTCCTAATCTCTGCCTCCTGGATTCCCTGGCTTTCTTTGAGTCTCAGCTAAAATCCCACCTTCTACAAAAAGTCTTCCCCACTCCTCCTTAATCTTAGTGCCTTCCCTTTGAGACCATCTCCAATTCATCCAGTATATATCTTTGTACATAGTTGTTTACAGGTTGTCTCCCCAAAATAGATTATGAGCTCCTTGAGAGAAGGGGATGTTGTTTTGCATTTGTATGCCTAGCACTTAGAAAAGTGCCTGGAATATGCTAATTGCTTGATAACTACTTGACTTGACTTCCCAGAATGAAACTTGCTTGTTTTGCTAGTAATGTCTATACTAAAAAAAACTGCATTTATGTGGGCAGTTCAGACCCTAAAAGCAGTAATGTGGTGTAGGACCACACAAATACTCTAATAGATCTCTACAATGCTAGTGTAGGTCGACTTGACATTAAAACATCCATCATAATCCTGGATGGGTCTTCATAATGGAGGATTCCATTGAGTTCATCTGCTTTGGACCCTTACTGTCTTGGGTTCACATCATGGGAACACCAGTTGGTAAGTTGTTGAAGGATACACACACACACACGCATATATATATATATATATATATACACATATATACATATATATACACACACACATATATGTTCATATATATTGAAAGTGTTCAGAGGAAGAGATCCAAGCTATCAATAGTAATTTGGAAAATGCTCTAAATCACTAATCATTAGAGAAATGAAAATTAAAATAACTCTGGGATACCACCTCATACCCATCAGATTTGCTAAGTGGCAAGAAAGGATAAGGACAAATACTAGAGGGGCTGTGGGAAAACAGGTACTTTAATGAACTGCTGGTAAAGCTGTGAACTGATCCAACCATTTTGGAATACAATTTGGAACTATGCTCAGAAAAGCTATTAAACTGTGCATATACTGTGTACAAAACAAAAACACCTCACTTGACCTGACCTGTCTTTGTGAGCTATCATCATTAATTATAATATGATTATCCTTATTTGCAATAGATTTTGTTTTTCTTGCCTTCTCATTGGGTGGAGAAGAAGGGGAGAACTAAAAATAAAATAAAATGGAGTTTTTAAAAAGAAATAATAGAGACACAGTGTTAATTTACATATCTTAGCTCATTTACCCTGCCCAATATAAAACCTGGAAATTTCCAAATTCTGTCAATTTAGGCATAGGTATTTTCTGGGGAAAACTGCATTGAAATTATAAAATATTTTGTCAGTTCCAGAAGGGAAGGGAATGGAGAAGGGGAAGGGGGAAGGAAGGAAGGAAGGAAGGAAGGAAGGAAGGAAGGAAGGAAGGAGGGAGGGAAGGAAGGAGGCAGGGAAGAAAGAACCTATATTATTGAATGAGTCCAGCATTTTTTCCTTATTTCTCCAAGAGTAGTCTGAGAAATGAGAGAATTGAGCTCCTTCAAAATATTCAGGCTCTGATAGCACAAAGCATAAGCAGGGCCCTTTCCAATTGGAATGAGAAGTCTGAAGACATCAGTGGGGAAAGCCTTCTGCGGGAAAACTGGGCCTGCCAGTCTCTTCTGTCTTGCAGCTTTCTCTTGCCTGGACATTCCTGCTTTCTTGATGGAGTTCCTGCTTTGTCTCATTTCAGTGTTTGCCAGGCCCTTTTTTCCAGCGTCACTTCTGGCATGACTGTGCCCCGTGCTGTTACGAACCCAGCTGAGATATCTATTATTCCTCCATCCTCTTGACAGAATAAAGCTTCTTCCCTGGCTGTTTCCCTGATGAGAGAACTAAGGCAAGACTCAGCTTCTGAGAAGAAAAACTCTTCTTCCCACTTCCCACAGGTACAGAACTGACCTCTCTCCCTTTCAAAAAGGGGATGGAGGAAGGTGCTACACTCACATTGTATCCCATTCTCTAACAAGTCAGAGGCTATAATAAGAGGTGAGCTGTGTACTTTTGGTTCTTGTGAGAAAAGTGCTTTGTAAGTCAAATGTGAGTCCTGGCTCACAAACTACTCCCAGACAGACCTTATGCAAACCCCTCCTAATCTCCGGGCCTCAGCTGGCTTATCTGTAAAACAAAAGAACTGAAGGGCTCTAACATTCTACCACTGTGAGTTCCCTTCTAGCCCTAACACCCTGTGTTCTAAGGATCCTTCCAGTTCTAACATTTTATGTTCTAAGGTCTCTTTGCCAGTTCTAATATTTGGTATTTTAGGATCCTTTCCATCTCTAACGTTCCAAGTTGAAACCTCCCAGTTCTAAGATTCCATGTTCTTGGATCTTTTCCATTTCTAATATTCTTTGTTCTAAGGCCCCTTCCAACTCTGACATCATATGATTCTCTATCTCCAAGCCCAGTGCCCTCACTCCTTATCTATGATTCTTCAGTTCTCTAGTCTTTTCAATTGTGTAAAAAAAAAAAAAAGTATGGGTGGTATTTTCTGTACTCAAAAGGTCAAAGGTGAGATGGTAGGAATAGTACAACAGTTCCAAGAACCCATACCAAGTATTATGGGGCATCTGCCAGGGCCTCTGTCTCTTTGTCCTCATGCAAATTGTATCCAGATTATTAATATATTCAAAGCCACGTATGAATAATATAGACATTTATGCAAAGGTAATTGCTTCAACTAGGTTACTGGTGTGACTTTTATTGTCTCTCCAGACACTGAATATTAAACTCCCTTCCCATAGATGCTGGAGCGGGAGCAGCTTTCATATTCAGTGCACAGGGCTCCCTTGAGGAGAGAAGGGGTTTAACTATGGGGATGGCCCCAGCTTTTTGTGGGTGGGGATAGAAAAGGGAAGGATGACTTCCAGGAACAGCCTGGGAGCAAGATGGTCAAGGCATATGGGTGCTTTTCATTTTCCAATAAACCCCAAATCAGAAGCTATTTGGAGGGGCGGCCAGGTAGCACAGCGAGTAAGAGCACCGGCTCCAGTGTTGAGAAGACCTGGAGATCGAATCCCGGGCTCAGACACTTAGCAACCACCCAGAAACACCTGGCTGCGTAACCTTGAGCAAGTTACTTAACCCCAATTGCTTAGGGGAGGCCAGGTGGCTCAGCGAGTAAGAGCACTGGCTCCAGTGTTGGGACGACCTGGAGATCGAATCCCGGGCTCAGACACTCAGCACCACACCCAGAAATAACTGGCTGTGTAACCTTGAGCAAGTTACATAACCCTGATTGCTTAAAAAAAAAAAAAAAAGAAGCTCTTTGGAAGTCTTAGGATCAGGAATCATCAGAGACAATCTGGAGAAGAAAGTAGGGATATGGAGAGGCAGTCTGTGGCATAGGGAATAGATGTGACCACTCATAAGACTCAGGGTGTTACTGGTATCATAAGGTTAGCACAGTGCAATGGAAAAAGCATTGGATATAGAATCAGAAGACATGGGTCCTAGTCCTGACTCTAACATTTATTTGGTCACATTACTTATGACCTTGGGCAAATCACTTCCCTTTGAATCTTAATTTCCTTATCTACAAAATGAAACAATAACACAACTACCTACCTCATAGGACTGTGCAAATTCAGTGAGATAGACATAAAGGGCTTTCTAACCATTAATTGCTATAGAAATGTGAGCCATTATTACATAGATGTGATGCTTCTCCCCAAATTATTTTAAACTCCCTATAAGCTACATGGCCCCAGAGCCAGACATGATCTTTACGTCTATCCACAGCCTTTGGGTTCTTAAAAGTCATGCCAATGGACCACAAGCTCTTTCAGATCATACCAAGCTAGAAAAGCTTCCAGTACCAGTCCAGGACCATGGGTCTGCTGAATTCAGAGAACCTCAGAAGCATAAAGTTGCTGGAAGAGAGATGAGGGGGTGGTGTAGTAGTTTTGTATGTAATGTTTTCTGTTCTCAACAGCTCAAGAAGGTCCATGAATGGCTGCATAGGGTTGTGATCTGCATAGATAAAGAGAGGACTCACACTTAAAATCAGTTTCTTTCAAAAGTTTCATACTATACATAAGCTGGCAAGAAGGGAGCCTCAGACAGGAGAGAGGCACTCTGTGGGTGGGCCAAAAGGGACAGGGTCAGGGCTGGGAATTAAGAGGTTGGGAATATCATTCTAGAGACTCAAGAGTGGTGCCTGGCTGTGGAACTATAACCCAGCTTTCTAACCATGCCTAGGATATTTTGCATGAGACATTCCTAAGAGCTGAAGAGAATACTAATGTGACCCTATGTGCCTATGTGAGGGACAGAACTGGTATGTGAGCTTTGGAGAGAGGAAGTATTCTTGGACTCTAAAAGATGAATGAAGAATGTCTACCAGGGGTGGGGAAACCTGTACCCTTGAGGTCACATGTGGTCCTATAGATCCTCAAGTGCAACCCTTTGACTGAGTACAAATTCAACAGAACAAATTCCCTTAATAAAAGTATTTGTTCTGTAAAACTTGGACTCAGTCAAAAGACCACACCCAAGGACCTAGAAGAACACATGTGGCCCACCACCCCTGGTAGCCTCTCCAAAGCTCTTGTATCAACTTTACCCATCACATAAGCATGCAGAGGTGTGTCAGCATTCTTTCCGCCACTCAGGAGAGTCTCGTGCAAATGCTCCAGGCTTGACTGAAAACCCAGGTTACAGAAGAAAAATTGGTGTCTATCCTTGGCACCATGTGGTTTCTGGGGAGACCAAGGCCAGATTTCCAGTTTGGAATAATTGAGGGAAAAGTCAAGAAACATCCCTAAAAATAGTCTAGCTATCTTGCTTTGGAATCAAGCTACAAGCTTGGTCTTCCTGGATCAAAACCCAGAGAAGTCTTCACAAGGCATCTTCAAGGACAATACTTGGCAGCTTGGATTCTAGGTGAGCAATCTGAGGGTTCTGATAAGAATAACAGCTTCCATTTTGATAGCATTTTCTGGATTTGCAAAGCACTTTCCTGAGCACCAATTCTGTGAGCTAAATTACAGATAGATAGATAGATACATAAGATAAGATAGATGTAGATATAGAGATATATTTATTTATATACACACATACAAATATACAAATATACACACACACACACACATATATATATATATATGTATATATACATTGTTGCCATTTTGTAAATTGCAGTTCAGAGAGGTCAGATGACTTGCCAAAAGTCACATAGTTAGTAGGTAGAAGCTCCAGGATTCAAATTCAGAACACTTCACTCTAAGACTATTTGTTTCTCTTGCCACTACTCCTCCCTCCATTCTTCCCTCTTTATCGTCTTTCTTTCTTCCTTTCTTTCTTTCTTTCTTTCTTTCTTTCTTTCTTTCTTTCTTTCTTTCTTTCTTTCTTTCTTTCTTTCTTTCTTTCTTTCCTTCCTCCCTCCCTCCCTCCCTCCCTTTCTCCCTCACTCCCTTCCTCCTTCCCTTCCTTCCTTCCTTCCTTCCTTCCTTCCTTCCTTCCTTCCTTCCTTCCTTCCTTCTTTCTTTTCCCCTCCCATCCCTCATTTCTTCTTTCCTTCTTTCCTTTCTTCCTCCTTCACTTCTCTCTTGGCTTCCAAGGCCCAGGGACCCAGGGCAAGAAATGCAGAAACCAGAGGGCCCATAAACTACAGCACTGTGGCAGAGAGTTCAGCCATGAGTCATCCCAGAAAGTGAAGCAATTACACGTTTCTGTTTTGTGTTGAGGCTCCTACCAAGTCTTGGATAAAAGGTAGGAAGGGAGATAGAGTTTCCCAGGGGACTCAATGTCAAGCTAGTAAGTCGACTTTGCCTTTGGTTTTAGGCCCCTTTGATGGCCTTGTGTGCAGTCATTCTGCTGACCTCAAGGTCTCAGTAGAATTGCCCTTTGAGAACTTTAGACTGGGGAAGAGGAATGGGAAAGGGTTATTAGGAGATTCTTTCTTGAAGAGTCAGGTTTCCCATGGGGTTAGTTGAGGGAAGGACACATTGTACTCTTAGTGACAGGGTGGTATTAGGTGTGAACCCCTTGAGAGTGTGGATACCAATTCTTACGGCTCCTAAGCACCATTTGTTAATTTTCAGTGTGAGCATTTATACCTGAGAAATGAGATTTGTTATTTTATTGATTATCTAGACTTTTAAAAAGTAACTAAGAAAACATAAATAATTCATATTAAACTTAGAAATGTGCCAGGCTACACATTTTTTTTTTGAGAACCAGTTTGTTAAATGTTTACCATCACACCTTAGAAGAGACACTATTATTTTTTCATCTGTGTTTCTTTAGCACTAAGTATAGGCCCCTATAGATAGGAGGCACTTAATAGTGTTTGTTGAATTGAATTGCCAGTGGCTGTCCTTGTTCTGTGTTTGGGAGCCAGAGATAACCCACCTGACAAGAAATAACAGGAGGTCAGGATGAATAATAGAGCCTGACCCAGCTCAGGACCTAGAACTCAGCCAAACCCAAACCTAGAGCCCAGAACATAGAGAGGCTCCTCCTTAGACAAAAAAAAACCTAGAGCAGAGTTCAGAGCCCATCCCATTCCGGAGCCCAGAGCTCAAATTCAAGGCCAGCCTAGCCCAGCCAATCTGTCAAGCACCCACAGAAGGTGTTGTCATGACAACAGGGCTCTCCCTATCTCAAGAGCTATCATCACCAGGGTGATTAGCTTTAGATGTAATTGCTCCTGACCCCCATCCAGGGCAGAAATACCCATTCTGGATACACTATAAAGCTTTCTGCTGGACTGCATTCCAAGAACACTTTAACAGGAATGCTGGTTCAATTCAACAAATATTTACGAGGTCTAGTTGGGACTCAGAGACTACACCTCAATTTTTGAGCCTCAGTTCTGCCAACTCTGAGAGCTGAAAACAAGATTCCTGGGGACAGAATAAGGGAGAAAGGGCTCTGTAAATCCCGGGGTCAATGGAGTCAGATTGGTGTAATGGGAATGTAAATTTTAAAGATCTTCCCTGCCCCTAGGCTAAAGTGCACCTGGAGCCTGGGGTGGAAGGCTTGTTTTTCAGTAGATACTTTTTGATTGGCCAGTGGGTCCAAAAGGTTGTTACATTCTCTGAGCCAGGAGAAGGCTATATAAGCCCTGATGTGTAGCTTTGTTTTGGGGGCTCACTTTGAGAAGTGTCCTGTGATTTGATCTGGATTATGGGAAGCCGTTGTCCAGAGGCCCCCCCCCCCTTTGAAACCCAGATGTTGTTTGGTATGGATGTAATGATTGGACAGTTTGGAAATCTGTCTACTTGATCTGTTTTTGTCTTGATAATTCTGTCTGTATATTCTGAAGTTCGGGGTGCTGACCTCATTCCCCTGAACTAGGTAAACGATACATGTTTGACTGATTAAAGTAAGCTTGTTAACCCATCTTGAGTTGCTTTCCTTTATCAAAGCAGATCCAAGAACCTGTGGTGGCAGCAAATCCTGAGGACGCTTGGGGTGCTTGCTGCTACAATTGGGAAGGAGGGCATTGCTGAAAGGCTGGCCCCCTGGGGCAAATGTGGTGAGAAGAGGTCCTGAAGCTGGGCTTCTGGGGCAGTTTGGGGAAGGTGGGGTTGGGGAACTGGTGTCAAGGTCTCTGGGTTAGATATGGGGGGTGGGCTCTGGGTATCAGGAGCCAGGTGCTTGGAGAGGATGAGGAAAGGGTGCTGGGTGCTGACTTCTGAGTCCCCAAAGTGCACTGGGGAAGGGACATAAGTGGCCCCAAGGCTAGATTCTAGGTCAGGGTGGAGTGGGATTTTGGGGCTAAGGGCTATGTTCTTGGAAACAAATGTAGGGAAGGACCTTTCCTTGTAGGCTTCAGTCCTTATCCTGGAGTACCAGGGACGGCTCTGTTCTAACTTACTTATGCTCACCACCACCTCTCCATTCCCTAACTTCTTCAAGGTTATATCAGAGATTCCTTTTTCTTAAGGCCTCAGAATCTTTTGGGCCCTCTAAGATATTTCTTCCCTGAAGAGGGAGGAATACAGATAGACACACTCCAAAGAAACCAAGGTGTAGCTGAAATGTTTCTGGGCTCAGTATCTCTGGATCAAAGGGAATGCTAGAATTCACTTTGTTTCTCCTAGTTTATCCTTCTTAGTAGACATTCCTTACTACTCCCCAACCTCCTCTGTCCTACTGCCCTCAACCTTTCTTATATCCTGACCTGTGGGAAGCATAAGCCTTTATAGAGATGAGGGACTAAGCTCAAAGGCAGAACTTGGAATGTAACTCATCCCATCTCCATCCTTTTTGGAGTGACCCATGTTCATATACTGGAACAAAATGACCTCCCAGTTGTGAACCAACATGGATTCCTGAAGTCAGCACAAACATATTTCTCGTGGTTCTAACAGCCTCTCCTAAGAATCCATTTCAGTCCAGCACATAGACAGGTACAGAGACAAGGAGGGAATATGCAAGAGGGCTAGACCAGAGCAACTAACTATACCCTTCCTCTGCTCACATAAATCTCACCTTGACTTCTACACCTTCACCTCTCTCTTCAAGCCACCACAAGGGCAAAATGCTCATGCTATACAGATGAGGAAACTGAGGTCGGAAATGGAAATGTGACTTGCCCAAGGTCACAAAATGAGTTAACTTAAACTCAAAACTCTTTAGGTTTGTAGGGTCCCTTTCAGCTCTTCTGACCAGGTCTCTTGCTCTCTGAATCCCAACTTGAGTCGTGCCTAAGCCTAGTCCCTTCTGGTCTCGAGGAACTCCCCACACAAATCTTTCTCTCCCTGAGCCAGTTTAAGAGATTCACTGCCACTTTCTACTTTTGTTCTCCCCTTTTTATCTCTGGCATGGGTCGAAGTTTATGGAGCTTTATCTAGAAAAATTATGGATTCTGGCCAGACATTTGTATCATGTTCAGTTCAGGGTGAGCAGAGACAAACTGAGGAATGAATGTCCAGAGAAGTGCAGCAAGGGGTAAGGGGATTGGAGTTCTATAATATAGAAGTTGAAAAGAATGGGCATGTTTTATCTAGACAAAAGAAAAGAGGTAGCCAAAGGGCATTTTCTTTAAAGATCTTAAAGGTTGTTAGAAGAGAGAATTAGACTTACTCTGCTTGGCCCTGGAGGACAGGAGGCTGTAAATTTACAGAGAATTAGATTTCAGGCCAGTATAAGGAAAGGGTGCTTCCTCACAATGAGAGCTTCCCAAGGGCAGATCTCCTGCCTTAGGAGTTGGTGAACTTACCGTCGCTGGTGACCTTCTAGAAGAGTCTGGATGATCATATGCCAGTGATATTGGAGAAGAGATTCCTTTTCAGGGAGAGACCGGACAAGATGGCCTCTGAGGTCACACACCAGGGACTGAGGGCAGGATAATTGGCATCATTGGAGATAGCCCAGAAAACTGCCTTCCTCAGTCAACCTATTTCTTTGTCCAGGAAGAGAACTAAAATCACATGTAAAGGGGTCTGCCCCAGTATAGGAAAGGTAAGTGTGTCAGATTTTTGGGTCAGACAGCAAGCACAATCTCAGATCAGAATACTAGCTGGTATAACCAAAAGTGCGGTTGAAGAGTCAAATAATCCAAGATAAAATAGGAAACAGGAAACCAAAGGGAGTTGGAGTCAGAATTATGACAGTTAAATAAGAATCATGATCACTGCCCAATGAGGGACAGAGAATTGTGATCCAGGGAGCTTTAGTCCCTGCTCCACCCTCTCTGATGTCTGAAAGAACCCATCTGTTTATGATTGGGCATCCCAGCAACTGGCTCATAGTCCTATCCTCCGGGACCCTGAGTCTCCTCCTGTTTGAGTTGGTGGTGCCACTTGAGATAATCAATGGCCTAGCAGATTGAAGGCCTTAGTTGAATCAATTAAGATACCTGCCATCTATTGACCAATGCCTGGAGCTATGAACAGCTCATTGATTGGCAGGAGCAGTAGGGGGTGGGAGGGTAGTCAAACAAATGGAGTTGAGCTAAGTCCCAATCAATAAGATGCATTCACAAATGCCTCCTTCTTATCTCCTTCCCCCCTACCCCCCCACCCGCCCGAGCACCATAGCACCCAGAAAATGATTGCGCTGACAACAGACCAGAGGAAGGTGAGAGATTTGCCCTCTTCCTTCCAAAGTTGATAGCAGGAACACATTTCTGGCTGCTTGTGAAGACAGAGGGCCCTTGGGACAGGAATGATGGGGTTAGTCCCAGCGGCTCTCTTCCTTTCTGAGGTGGGCTGGGGCCATAAAACCTGGGCTCAAGACAGATTGGTGCAGCCTGGGGGGAAGGAAAAGCTAAAGAATGACAACATCCAATGTCTCTGAAGAGAAAAAGTGCCAGGGTGGCCCAGATAACCCCAACCACGGGATAATCCAGAGATTTATTCTGTCTGGTGTTAGATTATGTGGAGTCAATGTCACCTCCTCTGGTTTAGAATAAACTATCCTCCCTCCATCCTCACTTAGCACTTTGTACCTGTCCGACACCCTTATTATATTCTCTTTTGTTTTAGAATTGTGGTAGAGCATTGTATTCAGAACACAGATGTGAGCAGGTCCACATGACTGGTGAGAAACTCTGTGTCTGTCAATCAAAGACTTGGAAGGCTACAAGCAGAAAGCTCCATTCCAGAAGGCTGGTCTCTGGGTGTGGCAACCCATGAAAACCATCTACCAAGATGCAAAGTGAGCGAGAGTTACACAAAGAGAGGAAACACCTATTCCTTGAATTCAAGGATCCATGGAGTAAGGCGTTTGTGCCATATCCTTCCCTCTCTATTAGATTATTAGTTTTGTGAGGGCAGGGACCATGACTTAGCAAACAACAACAGTAATCACTCCCATTTCTATAGTGCTTCAAGCAATATGAATTTTTTCCCCTTAACAATCCTATGAGTTATGGAATATAAATATTATTATCCCCATTTTACAGATAAGAAAGCTGAGGCTTACCCACAGTCACATAGCTATTAAGTGTCTGAGGCCAGATTTGACCTCAGGAAGATGAGTCTGACTTCAGGCCTGGCATTCTATCCACTGTGCTACCTAGCTGCCCCTGTAATTACTTTATATGAACTTAGCGACATTTTGTTTATTTGCATCAGTTCTATAATTTTATATTCTATGTGTGTATTGTATATGTGTATATACACGTACACATACATTCCCCATTGGAATGTAAGCTTCTTGCAATTAGGGAATGCTTCATTTTTTTGTACGTGTGTCCTGAAGACCTAGCATAGTGCCTGGTATATAGCAGATGCTTAATAAATGCTTGGTAATTAATTTCAGCCCATTTTGGAAGCGACTTCTCTGTTGTTCCACACCTAATAGATGACAGAGTAAAGACTAGAACCCCAACCCCCACCTCCAAGCCCAGGATTCTTTTTCCTCTGTTGTCCCTGATTCCCTTAATTTCTTATTTGCAAAATGAGGACAATAATAAGGCCTACTCCAGAGGGCAGACGTGAGAATAAGATAAAAGTTCTTTAAAATGTGGCTTAGAGTGTAAAGCGTTAAATAAACATGTATTATTATTAATGCTGATACTATCAAATTTGGTCCCTATGTCTGGCTCAGGCTGGCGTTATAGTGTATCTGTCCCTTTCCCTGAGCTCCCCTCAAACAAGGCAGCTCAGAGCCCTGCTGGAATATAAGAGAGTCAACATTAGTCACAGAAAACCCAAGAACCTCAAGCAAATTCGAGTCAACAATTCACCAAGAATTCATTAAGCACCCATTTATGTGCTAGGAACCCTGTTAGCAATGGAGATGCAAAGACAGAAATAAAACAGTCCCTGCCCTCAAGAGTCAAAAAGGGGGTGAGGGAAATCAATGGAAGCACAAATAAATGTGTAGTAGGTAGTTAGTCAATACAACATAATTTTAGTGGGTAGCACCAACAGCTGGAGGGGAGGAATGGGGATGACCAGACACACCTGAGATGAGCCCTGAAGGGAACCATAGCTTCCAAAAAGTGAAATCGAGGTGGGGGGACATTCTGAGAATGAGTGATGGATAATGGAAAGCTGGATCAAGACAGAAAAATCTCCCCCTCCTCAGACAGGAATAATTTCCAATTGGGAGGGTGATCACAGCCATCATTTCAGTTCCAAGGTCCTACGAATGGTGGGGGTAGAGAGTGGCTTCTAAGCAATGCATCTCATGACATATCACTATAACAGGACCGCTCTCACTGGAGCTCCTACCCTTCCAGGATCCCTATTCGCCATTAGAGTTGGAACCAAAGGGTCTAGGAAAGAATGTGGTAGGTGGCTGTAATAGTTGCAGAGGCATCAAACATGCAATCTGGCTGCATGCAGCCCACAACAATCTTGAGTGTGGTCAGTATCAGATTAAAATGTAATTGGGGGGAAAATCTTATTTATTTTTTTTTAATATTTTCAGTCTAAATTCTCTCTCTCCCTCCACTCCTGCCCCCATCCATTCAGAAAGTAAGAAATAAAATAAAGTGGGAAATGTTTAACCAAATAAATAAAAAATATAATGACACATAGCATTACTTACATAGTAAGTCAAGAAGAGGTCCACAGGGATCCTTATGTATGAATAGTACTCCTTTTTCTGTCTGAGTTTGGCCCCACTGTTTTAGGGGATAGAGTCAGTATGATAGAACGGGGAAAAAACCCAAAAAGCTGAGTTTGGAATCAGGAAAACAGGCAATGTAACATAGTAGCTGCTGTGGAGGAGTTGGAGCTAGAAAGGCTTGGGTTCAAATTCTACCTCTGATATATAGTTAAATCATTTAATCTCTTTGGGGTTTAGTTTCCTCATATGTAAAATGGAAATAAAAATACCTGTGGTACCTACCCCACAGGGTTGTTGTGAGATGTTGTTTTTGTTGTTGTTCAATCATTTTTCAGTCCCAACTTCTTGTGACCCCATTTGGTGTTTTCTTGGCAGAGATACTAGAATGGTTTGTCATTTTCTTCTCCAACTCATTTTGCAGATGAGGAAACTGAGGCAAACAGGGTAAATTGACCTACCCAGGGTGACACAGCTAATAAGCGTCTGAGAACACATTTGAACTCAGGTCTTCCTAAGTCCAGGCTCTGTCCACTGCACCACCTAATGGGTGTAAAATGCTTTCCAAATTTTAAAGTGCTATATAAATGCTAGTTACTATCAATCCTGATTCTGTTACCTGTGTGACTTTGAAAAAAATCACACAACCTCTCTAGGCCTGTTTTCTCCTTAGCAAAATGAAATGCTTGGACAAGGTGATCTAATTTCCTTTCTACTTCTATATCCTATGGGTGGAGTTCTTGCACTTGCCTTATTATTGAGACATTGAGTGGCTCAAATTTGAATTATAGAATCATAAATAATAGTAGCTTCAAACATTTAGGCTGTAATTTTAAAGGGATGGTCAGTGAACATCTCAAAAAGGAAGCAGTGATCAAAAAAATAAACAAACAACCAAACATGGCTTCACCAAATGCAGGTCATATCTAACCTCATTTCCTTTCTCTGACAGTTATAAGATTGGTCAATCAGGGAAATATAATTTCTCTACACCTTAAAGTATTTGGCAAAGTCTCTCATGAAATTCTCAAGGAAAAAATTGGACAGATGTGGACTAGCACATGAACAATTAAGTGGACCCAAAGAGTTTTCATTAATTACTCTATGTCCACTTGGAATGAATCCTCCAGTAGAGATCCCCAGGAATCTCTGCTTGATCTTATACAGTTTAATCCTTTTATCAGTGACTTACATAGAGATCATCCACTCCTCTGGTTCTGTAGAAGGAAATTGAGAAAACTGAGATCCAGAAAGGCTATGCAATTTGAGCAAAGTCACATAGCTATTAAGAGACAAGGGTTTAAAAACAGATTTTCTGACTCCAAATTCAAGTCCCTTTCTGCTACATTAAGGTGCCTTTGCCTAAAAGACTAGGCAGTTTTTGAGCAGCCCAATTATTGCACAGGAATACTACCATATTTATTTAACCAATGGTTGTAGCCTCTAACCTTCCACTTCCCCTCTATCCAGAGCATTGGGGTAAAAGACAATAAAACCTGAGTTGCCTTAATTTTCAGTATATCATTCAATGCTTTCAACTGATCCATTATGTCATGAGTGGTTGGGGCAGGATTTGCACTCAGGTCTTCCTGACTCGGAGCCCAATGCTCTCTATACATTGTGCCATCTAACTGCTGTGCAACCTATGTGGGCTTCAGTTTCCTGTATGTAAAATGAAGAGGGTGGGCAAAATGGCCTCTGAGGCCTTTTCCAGATTCTATTATCTCTTTCAGCTCTAAAATATCTTTTGTCTCTTTCAAAGAATTTTAATTTTGGAAGGGCAGGCTATATTCAGGAATGACCTATATTTAGAACAATACAGTTTTGTTGTTGTTATCACTCTGAGAATACTTGTCTTCTGGTGTACCACAGTGGACTGAATATAGGTTACTTGCAAATATAGGCTATGCCTCTATTGGGCATATTCCTTTTTTTTTTTTTAAAGCAATTGGGGTTAAGTAATTTCCTCAAGGTTACACTGCCAGTTATTTCTGGGTGTGGTGCTGAGTATCACCGGTGCTCTTACTCGCTGAGCCACCTGGCTGCCCCTAAGTAATTGGGGTTAAGTAACTTGCTTAAGGTTACACAGCCAGGTGTTTCTGGGTGGGTGCTAAGTGTCTGAGCCCGGGATTCGATCTCCAGGTCTTCTCAACACTGGAGCCAGTGCTCTTACTCGCTGTGCTACCTGGCCACCCCTATTGGGCATATTCTAAAAGGAGGATGCATTCAAGGTTTAGATGAGAAAGATCTGAGAGTGAAGAACAACCTGTATTTAAACCCATCAAGTAGAGAGCTAAATTGGAGCTTTTCTCCCTTCTTTGCAATAAATCCTTGCAAAGCTCACTTGGACAATGCTGTGTGAAGCAGGAAAACATGGAAGGAGAGGGGAGTGTTGGGTGAGAGGTACTAGGTGGTAGCTGTGGCAGACACAGCGTACCTCAAAGAACTTAGAGTCTAATAGAAGAATGCCATTCATGCACATAAATATTGCCAGGCTTCTTGACTTTGTCTTGCCACTGGACTCTGATGATTTTGGAGGAGAGAGTAAAGCTGGTGACTGCACAGTTCTGCCTTCCCCAAATCCAATTCGTGTGCAAGTCAAGACATCACCCTTGTGACATCATCGGTCCTCTTCGAGAAGGAAGGATGATCAACAATGACAGCTATGATAAAAGGGAGAGTGAGATAAATACCAAGGGGAGAGCTGGGTGAAATGCTGTGAGAAATGTGAGCAGGTAACTTTCAGCTGGAAATCGGGATGGGGTAGAGTCAGAGAAGACTTCTATGGGAAGTAGGGGCTGAGACACTAGAAGGAAACTGGTAGTTATGGCCCTGGGGTGGGTTTTGGAAAGGCTTAGTGCTCACAAAAGCACTTGATGGGAAAGGGCATAATGAGAATGGGGAGTGACAGTCCAGTGAGTCATAGAAGATGGGAAGGCGGCTCATGTGAAATAAAGTTGGAAAGGAAGCTCCTGAGAATAGAGAAAGCCTTGAATGCTGGGCTTTATACTTTATTAGGTAGGCAATGAGGAGCCATTGAATGGTTTTGTGTAAAGGACTGACCCAATCAGATATGATTAGGAAGATTTCTCACCCTGAATGTGGGGGATGAGTTGGAAAGGAGATAGAAGGGAGGTAGGAAGCCAGCATAGTCAAGGGGAAAGAAGACTAGATTAGGAATTAGGAGAACTGGACCCAAGTTTTAGCTCTCATATGTGACCTTATGCAAGGTGTTACCAATCTCTGAGGCTCAAGAATTTTTAACTGTTCATAAGGAATTAGACTCGGGAATTCTTAATCATAGATTCCTTTGGCAATCTGGTGAAACCTCTTGGCTCTTCTCAGAATAATGTTTTCAAATAAATAAAATACCTAGGATTCCAAAGAAAACTGAAATATGGGCATCTGAAATATTTTTCTTTAAAAAACAACTTCACGTACAACAGGCTAAGAACCCCTGAGCTACCTGGTCTCTAAACCCTGTGTACATCAACTACTTAGTGTTCTAAATTCTAGTATTATAACTAGTAGCTCTGGCTTATATTCTCAGCTTCAGAGCCATAACTCAGAATTTTCCACTTGGAGCAGAGGAGTCTGGCAAATAGCTCCTGGGGCAAGAAGCCTGAATGACCTTGGTGGGGACTGAGGAAGGAGATAATCCCTACCTGGGGGAGGGGGGATACATAGGAGTGGGGAGGTGTGGTGGTAGAGACTCTGTGAAGCAGCTAGATGGTACAGAAGATAGAGAACTGGGCCCTTGGCAGGAAAATCAGAGTTCAAATCCAGCCTCAGGCACTTAGTAGGTATGTGATCCTGAGGAAGTCACTTAATCTCTACTTGCCTTGTTTCCTCATCTGTAAAATAGCGATAATTATAGCACCCATCTCCCACTCATTGTGAGGATCAAATGACAATAATTGTAAAGCACAACACTGTGACTGGCACGTAGTAGGTGCTATATAAATGTGAGCTATTATTGTTATTGTTATCACTACTACTATGACTATTGGGGAAGTTGAGGCGGTGGATCAGAGGAAGAATTCATGCCAGTGCTCTTCTTGGTAGCCATAGTTAGGGCTCTAAAAATATTAATCTTCTACATTTTAAGGTCATCTGTAGCTTTACCATTTTACTTTCCAAATCCAAACATTCTATGTTCCAACACCTCTTGCAGTTCCAATATTCTATGTTCTTGTGTTCTCTAGAAGTACAAACAAAAGCCAACAAAACCACCCAACAAACAAACAAAACAAACCCTAGAGTCTGTAAGTCTGGTTGGGAGGTTATTACAACAGTCTAAGCAGAAAGGGATGAGAGCCTGTATTGGGGGGGGGGGGCAGGAGAAGTCCCTGTGGGAGCCTGCGGTTCTGATGGGCCCTGCGGCTCTGGCCTGTAAAGAGATGTCGTTATATCTTATTCATCTGGAAAATAATTTCCGGCCCCATGGAAAACCATGGCTTCCTCCCTGGCAAAATGATCGTCAGCATCAGAGCCGCTGACACTCTGGAACATGATTCACTTGGATGGTTACTGACTGCACATCCAATTCATTTCTTCTCGGGAGCACGGAGTTATTATCTGAAATGCACAAGGTGTCTGGGGGTAACATATGATCAGCGAGGGACGCTTCTGACGGCTTGAAAAGCAATCAATAAAGATTGTCTGCAGCAGTTTCCTGGGCCAGGGAACTTGGTGGTGAAATGAAGTGGTGGAGATTAACTGGGGGGCAGGAGGTAGAGAAGGGGGGCCGCGCCCAGCGAGAGCGCTCAGGGTTTTAATTAAAGCGCCTAAGCTGCTACTGTCATCCAGGAGTCCTTTGTCCCTTTCCCCTGGGTCCACCTGGGCTTGGTTCTACCTCTCCTGGACGTGCTAGGGCAAAACCTTGCTCCGGGGATAAAGGCTGTAGAGAAATTGGGAGGATGAGTGGAGAGGAAAAGAGATCATAGCGTTTAGAAATGGAAGACTAATACCACCTGGTCATGCTCCCTCATCTCAGAGATGAATTAACTGGGGCCCTGGGAAGGGGAAGAGACTTGTTAAAGGCAGCATAGGTAGTATTAGAAGCCAACTTGAGTATTCTTTCTGTCCCTCAGCTTCCACCCTCTCAACCTTGAGTGCCGTGCTACTCCAGTTGCTATAGTTCTTGGTGCCTGGGAAAAGGAGACTGAGACAGTTCTGGAATCTGAGTGGACCCTTAACCTCAAAGGACCCTTCAGGAGCTGGCCCTGGGGCCTCTCCAGTCTCCTGAAACCTGAGGAAGGATATCCTGATCCTATGGATAGGGTATTGGAGAGATGGGATATAGTCTCAGAGGGAAAGTCCCTGTCCCTCAAAAGCCCTCCAGTGGAGAAAAGCAGTGCTTCAAGATGACCAAATCTCCCTGGAAGACAGGTGGCTGGTGAAGAGGAAGGAAGGCAGGGCCCTAGCAGAGCTCAGTCTACATATGGTATGACTGGCCATTCTTTAGGTTTGAGTGGGGGGATGTAGTTGGGATTATTTTAGAGTCACTTCAAAGACTGGGGGATGTACTCAAGGCTGAGTGGCTGGGTTCTCTACATTCTTCTTTCTTCAACACCCTTTAACTCCTCACATCCACTCACTCTCAGCTTCCATCTTCCTTCCTTGGATAGAGCCAAGGCCCAGAGCAAAGTTCAGCCAATCAGGGGTACAGTCAGGGAACCTAGAAAACTAGCCCGCCTCCTACTAGTATCTACTCCAGATCCTACTTTGTCTCTTTTCTCATCTTCAGTTTCTAAACAGAGGTAGAGAATCCTAGAATTTTAATGCTAGGAGGGACCTTAGAACAAAGAAAGTCAGAACCAGAAGGGACTTTGGAACAAAGAATATAAAGTATCAAATTCTGAATGGATATTAGAACATAGACTATAATGTTATATCTTGAGGGGTCCCAAAATATTAGAATGTAGAATAATAGAGTTAAATAGGACCTTAGACTATAGAATATCAGAGCTGAAGGGACTTTAGCCTAATGTCCTTATTTTATAGAGCAAGAAGCTGATGCCCAAAGACATGAAGCTACTTACTCAAGACCAAACAGTTAATAAGTGGTAGAGCCCAGTTTTGAACCCAGGTCCTTTGAGTCCAAAGATAACACACTTTCTACTATCCCCAAAACTTGGTAGCACCTTCTCTGTTACAGCCTGCCCCTTAGCCCTGTGGGGGTCACCAGGCTTCGTCTTGTTCCTCCAGGGTGACTGCCTCTCAATTTAATAAGAAATGTATAAAAATAATAACAAGGGAAACACATGTATATTATTTTTCAAGTGTAGGCCTAGCAGCTCCCTGTTATTTCAGCGGGCGTTCTAGGGGGAGCGTCCGTGGAGCACATTACCAGTAATTTAAAGTTGCCGTGTGTATTGATTATTTATGCTGGTACATAAAGCCTGCTCTCTCTGTGCCCAGCTCCAGCCTTGATAAACTGTGTATGTTAAATTACCATCGCCAAATGTGGGCGCAGAATCTCTAGGCGAATGTTGTGGGGTTTTTTAATATATAGAGAGAGATAGATCCCCTCTTTGTCGGGGACTTGCCGGGTGCCTCTCTAAATCACGCTGCCCGTATGAATAATAAATAAGGACGACTCATATCCTTAATATTATTCTCATGTCTTATTAAACTAATATTTCAAAAAACTTTTATTCCCCGTCTGGTTGCAGGTCAGGAACAAAGCCCCAGCTATGCCCACTCGGGTTGCAGAAGCCTCGGGGAGGACTAGCCATGGTATAGGTCAGGGAAGGGGGCAAGGGGAGATTTGGCACATTGGGGGGCTGTTTTAGTCCTGCCCCCAAGTTGTTCGTCATTGTGTACCCCTTTCCCAAGGTCAGGCACCAAATATGGAAAAGGGAAGGGAGAGAGAAAAGAAGGAAGGAAGGAAGGAAGGAAGGAAGGAAAGAAGGAAGGAAGGAAGGAAGGAAGGAAGGAAGGAAGGAAGGAAGGAAGGAAGGAAGGAAGGAAGGAAGGGAGGGAGGGAGGGAGGGAGGGAGGAAGGGTGATAGGAAAAGAGAAAGGCAAAAAGGAGAAAATGGAGGGAAGGAAGGAGGGAGAAAGGGAGGGAAGGAAAGAAAGGAGAAAAGGAAATGGGAATAAGGAGGGAAGGAGGAAAAGAAAGGAGAAAAGAAAGGGGAAGGAGGGAGTAAAGAGAAAGGAGAAAAGGAAAAGACAAGAGGGAAAGAGAAAGAAAGAAAAAGGAAGAAAGAAAAGGAAGGCATACAGGAAAGAAGTAAAGAAGGCAGAAAGGAAAGGGGAGGGGGAAGGAAGAAAGTAGGGAGAAAAGAAGGGCTATTTCCCCAAAGCACTTTTATCTCTTCCTTCCCCGCTCTTGATGCTGTTAAGTTGATTTCTCTAGAGAGAAAAAAGCCAGCCCTCAAGTGTCCCGCTTACAGTCTTGGATGTTGACAGGAGAAATAACCCCCATGAATGGAGGGGGAAAATGATCCGAACAGGAAATGGAGGACAGGCGGGTGGGAGTCTAAGATCTAAGTGATCTATCTTTAACTTGTTGTGTGACCCTAGACAAATCATTTAGCCACTCAGTCCCAGTATCCTCAAATGTAAAATGAAGAGCTTGTAGGGAGGACAGTGGAGAAGAAGAGAGAGGGGGGATCTCAGGAGGCTCTAATTCAGGTTCTATCACTAACCTGCTGTATGACCTTGGGTAAGTCCCTTTCTTTCTCCAGGTCCAGTCTGTAAAATGATGAAGTTGAAGCAGTTGCTCCCCAAGCTTCCTTCCAGCTCTAACGTCTTATGGCATCCTGCCTTCAGGCCCTAGTTGCTCCTCTTCTCCTCCCTCCTGGGGTCCCCTTCCAGGCACTGACTAATTGTCTCTGGCAAACTCTCAGCCCTGCCCCCCCATCTCCTCTGCACTAAGGAGTAAAAGCACCCTCTTGGGCGGCAAGGAGCATAACTGCCCCCACATTGGGTGCCATGGGTCCATTTCCAGCTAAATGCCAACCTGGCAACCCTGCCCACTGCCCCTTGTTAGAGGAAAAAGAACATAGGTAGAAGAAGAGAAAAAGGAGACTGAAAAGAGAGAGAAGACAGATTGAGGGAAGAGAACATCGGAGGGGAGGAAAACACAGGTGGAGGGAAGGAAGACAACGGACTGAAAAGAGAGAGAGAACATGAGCTTTGGGGTGAGGAGGGAAAGCAACCTAGCCCTGTCTGCCAGCAATTCTCAGGGAAAACAATTTGGTGAGGCTGAATAGAGGAAATGAAGGAGGAGGGTCACTGGCCTCTTGGTGGAAAAGAGGCAGGGGCATGTTCAGAGCTGTCTCCTTAGCTGGGGCAACACCCTAGGGAGCTTCATGCCATGCCCATGGCTTCCAGGAGCCACCAAGCCTGCTGAGCATGCATATATGTGTTGGGGAAGGGGGAGGAGAGAATTGGAGGAGAGAGCTCAGTAGGCAGGAAGTCTGGGGGTGCATGCGTATGAGCCCCCATGGGTGTATCACAAACATTTGTACCAATGTGTGTGCATAAATAGTTGTGTACCTTTGTGTGCTATGGTAGTATGTGCACGTTTTCTTCTGTGTGGATATATATGAATATACGTACTCAAAGGTACAGGCTTATATGCTTGTATTGTTTAATAATATATGAATTGTGCACTTGATTATACCACTGTGAACCTATATGTGAATGTATGTTTGTGTACATGCATGCAAGAATACTTGCATATGAGGTCCTTGTGTTTGGCTTGTGTGAATGGGCATGTCTATTTCTTTGCATATTCATAAACATGGGTATGGGCATATGTGTATACATGTACTCATGCATTTGGTCATGAATATACTGGTGTCTGTACACATGTCTTATCGCATGTGTGTTCTAGAATGCCTAGGGTATGCTAGCATCTATATGGTACCTTCACATGTCTGCAAATATACTAGTTTATTCATCGATGTGTTATGATCTGTATAGTGGTCGAATGGTTTGTCAAGCCAAACCAGGAACCTCACTCTAGAAGAAACCACAGCTGATATCATGAATCCTCATTTGTGACTCATTCATAATCACACACACACACACACCCCTCCCCCTTTTCCATCTAGTAACTCTCCTCTGACAGATGCCAACTTTCCTCCAAATCTGTACAATTCATGTGGGGGCCCACATGCCCCCATCTTGAACTTAGAAAGTAGATTTTTGGAATCCAAATAAAAGACTTTCTATTTATTTGTATCTCATCCTACTAGAGTCAATCTAATTTTATAGCCCAATGAGATCATATTGGTTTGTGACTCTGTCATCCAATGTGTTATCTTTCCCTCCCAGCTTTGTATCATTTGTAGAATTAACAATAGTTAATCAGGCAGAGTGACAAGGGCAATGGATTTGAAGGCAGAAGAGCTGGATTCGAATTCTGTCTCTATCACTGAATCAGTGTGTGAGTCATTTAAGAATAATGCAGGAGTATATACAAAATAGCATGCCCAAACACATGCATACAAGGACATGCACATTCACAAAAACCAGACACAAGGACCTCACATGCAAACATGTGCATGCACACAAATTCATATTCATATGTAAGTTTGACAGTAAAACAAGTGCACAGTTCACATAAATTCACATGTGACTAAATACATACACAAGAGAAGCTGAAGCACTATCTTCAAATACAAGGTTCCCAAAAGTCTTTGTGTAGTTTTAGACTTTAATAGCTTAGTAATATAATATAACTCTCTGACTCCATTTGTATCTTGGCAAAGATACTGGAGTGGTTTGTAATTTCCTTCTCCAGCTCATTTTACAGATAAGGAAACTGAGGAAAACAGTGTTAAATGACCTGCCCAGGGACACATAGCTGGTAAGTGTCTGAGGCCAGGTTTGAACTCAGGAAAATGAGTCTTCCTGACTCCAGGCCCAACACTCTATCCACTGTGCCACCTAGCTGCCCCGTAATATAACTATGTTTCATTAATTAAATAAAAGTAATGTAATTATTAATTATATTAATATGATTACTTAATAATCGATATAATCAAATTTAATAGCACTTTAATAGCTTGAAACTTCATTAAGACTTTGGAGACACCCTGTAAAAGAACAGTGGCCATGTAGAAGAATGATGAATTTTGTTCTTCCTGGCCCCCATGGAGAAAAGGAGTAAAGTTTGGAAGACACAAAAGAAGGATATTGAAGCTCAAAGTCTGAATATCCACGTCTATAGAGATGCACAGTCACACGCATCCAAACATGAGTACCTCACATGCAAATGCACACGCAAACATACACAAATATGCTTTCACATAGAAGGCAACCCATTTCACTTGCCAACATCTCCACCTAGTAGGAAGTTTTTCCTTGCATTAAACCTAAATTTCCCTCCTTGTAACTTCTGCCCATTACTCCTAGTTCTGCTCTCTGGGGCCAAATAGAAAAATCTACTCTCTCCAAATACTTGAAAACTACTATGATGTCTCTTCTCCAGGTCTCTTCTCTTCTGTATTTCCCTCAACCAGCTCTTATATAATATGGACTCAAATGGCTTCACTATTCTGGTTAACCTCCTCAGGGCATTCTCCAGTTTATCAGTGCTTCTCTTCAACCATAATATGCCCAGACCATAATAAAATACAGATTCAGTCTGACCATGGCAGGTTACATAGCAAGACTCCTATCTCCCCATTCTGAGAAGCTATGCCCTTTAAAGGTAGCCCTGCATCCTGTTCCAGCTTTGTCTAACTGGTGTATGGTTTTTGGTTTGTTTCCTTGGTTTTTGGTAGCCCAGATCACACTGCTGACTCGTTTTGAACAGGCAGGCCACAAAAACCCCAGATCTTTTTTCACATAAATTGTTCTCTACTAATGCTGCCACCATTTTGAACTTGGGAAGTTGATTTTTGGAATCCAAATAAAATACTTTCTATTTATTCCTATCTCATCCTATTAGAGTCAATCTAATTTTATAGCCCAATGAGATCTTATTGGTTTGTGACTCTGTCATCCAGTGTGTTATCTTTCCCTCCCAGCTTTGTGTCATTTACAGAATTAACAAGTTTTCCATCTAGAGTTTTATCCAAGTCACTGATAATGTTAACGAGCCCAAGGCCAAGCACAGCTTTCCAGGCACTCCATGGAAGACTGCCTCCTCTGTTGCCTTTGAACTGTTAATGATTCCTCTTTGAGTCTTGCCATTCAAACATCTGAATCCCTCTAATTTTCTATCATGTAGTTGAGCGGTCCACAAACTATGGACCTGTCACCTGTTTTTGTATAGCCAGTGAGTTAAAAGCGATTTTTACAATTTAAAATATAAAAATAGGTGGTAACTCATATTTAACCTTTGTCTCCATCCATAGTTTGCCAGCCCCTGAAGATACACCTCTCCATCTTTTACACACACATACTCCACACACATGCATACACATACACTCACACACACACACAAGCACACATCTTCCCCTCTTCCATGGGGTATCTAGCAACTCTCCTCTCTGACAGATCATCAGTGTGGTGTCACCTGTCTAACAGTGGGATAGACTAACTCAGGAGATAGTGTATTCTCCCTTCCTGGAGTCTGGAGAAACATTGTTCAGGGATATCATAGAGGGAACTCTGGTGCAGTAAGGGGTGGCACCACCCTTTGGTGAGGTGGCTTCCAACTCTGATTTTATGAATTTTAATGGACTCCCAGGATCATAGGAGGGAGCACAAAGGACGGAGCCCCAAGCCACCTTGACACATGTGGGACACATACATAATGATGAAAATAGCTCCCATTATATATAGCACTTTAAAGGGTTTCAAAGTAGTTTCTTCACAAAGTGTTTTTCTCTTAAATTGGGGATGAAAGTGTCATTAGCCTCAAGTTACAGATAGGGAAACTGAGGCTCAGAGACAGAGTCAGCATGGTATGATTGAAAGAGCAGTGAACTTGGAGTCAGAAGACCTAGGTTTTAGTTCTGACTGGTTTGCTTTGTAAAGAGTGAGGAAAGAGTACTGGATCCACCACATCCCTGTAGTATCTAATCTGGAGTAAAAAACAACAAAAAAAAAACCAGTTTAAATCCTGACTCTATTACTTACTACTGTGTGACCTTAGACAAGTCACTTCTCTTGGCATTAGTTTCCTCCTCTGTAAACTGAGTGGACTGGACTTTCTAAAGCCCCTTACAGTCTGTAAACCTGTCAGAGGCAAAGTTAACTTGCTTTTATTAACAAACCTAAGTCTCAAACCCAATTTTACCGACTCACCATAGGCTGCCCTCTGCCCTATGCCTGCTCCCTAGAAAAGGAATGAACCAGAGATAGATACAGGGCCCTTATCCCTAGTGGGTGAGTCCCAGTGTCGGAGATTAGGCATTAATGGGCTTAGCAGTAGGGCCTGCCTGAGGAGCTAAAATGGGAGCCTTCCTCCCTCACAGAGCTAGTGGCCAAGCCTGTTGGCACCACCACTCCTGCAGTCAGCCCCTCATCACTCTCCCTCCCAAAGGCTGGGCTGCTTAGTGACCCACCCTGAAGAGGGAGCCACCTGGCCAGGGCACCAACCAGCCCCATCATGTAGAGACGAATGGACTGAGAAGATCAATATTCCTTCAGCTCCAGCCCGGGACTCCCCTCTCCCCCAGGCAAGGAGGAGAATGCCTTTAACCTTTCTGGGATGGGGAGCGGGGCAGCAGGGTAAAATGTCAGATTAACCCCTATCAAAGGAGGGGGAGGGGCCAGACCTGCTTTGGGGTGTGGCCCTGATGGGGAGGGGTAGTTTCTGAGGGATGTGGAGGTATAGGGAGGCTTGGGGCTCCAGGAAGGACTTTACTGTGTAGCTTTTCTTTCCCACTTGCTCATAGAAGTGCTTGCTACAGACATTTTCTCCATGAGAAGGGGAAGGAAAGATGAAGAGGAGGGAGGGAAGAGAAGAGAAAGAAGGGGTTGAGGGAAAGAGATGAAGGGTTGGGAAGGGAAAGGAGACCAGCAGCTTGAGACCAAACATAAGGTATTTTTTTGTGACTCTCATTCTCTCTCCTATCTCTGCCGCTCATTTCCCCTTGCCTTTGTCTCTCAGAGGTTGTCTCCTCTGCTGCTCTCTCCCTGCTCTCTCTTTCCTTCTTCTCTATTTGTTTCTCTTTTTCTCCTCTTGTCTCATTCAAAAAAAAAAGGGTATATTTTATTGCTGTTCTTCTTACATCAATGTCTCTCCTCAATGGCTCCCTCTATAAACCCCTCCCTTGTAACAAAAAGAAAAAAAATACAGTTAAGTGAAACAAACCGGGGGTCTCTTTTTCCTCCTCCCTCTCTCTTCTGTTTTTTCTTTCCTCTTCTTTCCTCTACATATCACTTTCTATCTCTTTCCCTTATCCTTCTTGCTTTCCTTCTTTCTTTTCCTTTCCCTCCTTCTTCTCTGTCTAGATTTCTCTCTCTTCCTTCCTCCCTTTCTCTTTGTCTCTGTCTCTACCTCTTTCCCTTTCACCTTGTCTGTCTCTCTATTCCTGTCTGACTCTCCCTTTTTCTGTATATTTTTCTCTGTGTGTATGTCTATTTCTATCTCCCCCTCCTCTCACCTTTTCTCTTTCTCTAGCCGAATTATATTGCCTATTTCTATCTGGAGCAGTGACTGCAAACTATACTCCCAGTTCCCTGGGAAAGGAGTTGGGGGTAATTGCCACCCAGACCGTGGGCTTCAGGAAAATCAAACAGCCTCCAGACCCAGAATTTGGGGTTCTGCAGGTCCCTGAATGGACTGTCATCTCTTCATAGTCCCCAAAGTCATCCCACTTTTCAGCTGCCTTCTCTTCCTCCTGGTGTCTTTCCTGTTCACGCAACATAAAAATGTCATTTGTTTTTATAACCCACTGGACTGGGGCTCCTCCTGCTCTCTCATTTTATGAACCAATGTATTAGTGGGACAAGAACAGCCAGGTGGGGTTGGAGGCCATTCACCTGTGACCCCTTTTCTGCAAATGCCCTAATTATTTATTGCCCTGTGACAACCCTGTTTCCATAAATTAGTCGCCCTTCCTGGAACCACCCTTGGGCCCTGAATCAATACTTTGAAGTCCATCTAATGCCCAATTATTAACAGTGGCATGGAAGGCATATGAACTAAGAAAGGAGACCAGTAGGCAGCCAGCCAGCCCTGGGAACGGGAGGGAACAAACAGAGGTTGTGAGTGGAACCATGTTGGGTGTGAAGAGATTAAAGAGTCAGCTCTGATGTAGTCTAACACTGGACATAATAACTCACATTTCTGCTGTGCATTTTCTTCACAACACCCTACAGTGTATATGAATTCCCCCAAATTCATAAATGAGGAAACTGAGGCCCAGAAATAGCAAGAGACTCCTCTGCTGTCACACGGATGGTGATATGGCAGAGCTGCTGCCGATCTTGAGATACCATGATATTTTGAGCCCCAGTTCCACCACTTGCTGTGTGACCCTGGGCAAATAGTTTTACTTCTCTGAGGCTCAGTCTTCCCATCTGTAAAATGGGGATCGGTAGCTATTACTAGCTAGCTCAAAGAGTGTTGTGAGGAAAGCATGCTGTAAACTATAAAGTACTTTAGAAATACAAGCTATTCTGTTCTGAGGGAAGGGGAGAGGGAGAAGAATGGTAGGGAGAGCACACAGAGATACAAATAACTAGCACTGAGAAGTGGGAGGGAACGTAGAGTGATGAGGTTAAAGGTTAAGGGGAAAGGAAAAAGGACTGGGCTTGGGGCTTAGGAATCTGGGTTAGATATACAAAAAAGGTTAGAGCACAGACTCTATGCTATATGCCATAGAGCATTAGAGTTGGAAGGACCTTAGAACATAAAATATTAGAACATAGATCATAGACCATCAGAGCTAGAAGGGCCTTAGAGTTCCACTGACCCAACCTTCTCATTTTATAGATAAGGAAACAGACTCAGAGGTGGTGAAATGACTTACCCATGATCACTTTTTTTCTTTTGTTTAAATAGATTTTTCTTAACATCTTTTGCTTTGATGTCACACATATTTCCCTGTATTCCTTCCTCTCCTTGCTCCCAGAGAGCCATTCCTTATAGCAAAGAATTTTTTGGGGGGGAGGGAAGTTGGGGTTAAGTGACTTGCCCGAGATCACACGACTAGTTTTTGTGTTAAATGTCTGAGTCTGGATTTGAACTCAGATCCTCCTGACTCCAGGACTCTATTCACTGCGCCACCTAGCCGCCCACAAATAATTTTTAAATGAGAAAGAAGAGACAAAACATTTAGCCAAACTGACAAACACATTGGGGAAAAAAACCCTTTATGTTCTATAGAATGTTCCACACCCATGATCCCACTTCTGTGAAGGAGCATGAGTGGATGTCTTCATGTAGCTCTTTGGGGCCAAGCTTGGTCTTTGTAATTTTGTAACATTTCATATTGACTTATGGTTACTGTTTCTTCCATGTACATTGCTGCAGTCACTGTATATATAGCTTTCCCAAATCTGTTGTACTTTCTTCACTTTGCATCAGTTCATATAGGTCTTCCCATGTTCCTCTGTATTCATCAGGCCATCATTTCTTACAGCACGGTACTATTCCATTATATTCATGTCCCACACTTTGACTATTCCCCAACTAATAGGCATTGGCTTGGTTTCCAGTTCTTTGCTATTAAGTTCACATATGATAGGAGTAGCATCCCAACTTCAGGCACCTCAATAAGATGCACTCTCAGAGAATTGGGCTCTAAACATAGCCTGAAGGGTTTTTCCTGCCTTTTCTAACATGCTTGTATGACTGATCTCACAGCTTTGTTTTGGGGGGGGGTGGGAATTGCTTTTCAAATATTAATGCATAATATGGGTGTGAATTGTTACTCATGGGATTGACATCATGCAATCATAGTCCTGAAAGAGATTGCAGAGGCCATATAGTCCAACCTTCTCACTTTATAAACGAGGAAATTGAGGCCCAAAGAGGTTTACTTAAGGTCACACAGGCAGTAAGCTATTCACTGAGATAATAATTACAATAACTCATGTTTCTAAAGACATCTGGGGATGCAGTAGATAGAGTACCAAGCCTGGAGTCAGGAAGACCTGAATTCAAATATAGTTTCAGACACTTTCTAGCTGTGCAACCCTGGGCGTCACTATCCTCACCCCAAAATGGGGATAATAATGGTGCCTACCTGCTAGAATTATTGAGGATCAAATGAGGTAATTGTAAAGCACTTAGCACAGTTCCTCACATGTAGTAAGCACTATCTAAACATTGGCTATTTATTATTATTACTATTATGTTTCTATAGCTTTTTCAAATTTACAAAGGATCTACCTCACAAAAACCATGTAAAATCATCAGTGCAAGAAGAATCCTTCTACTGCCAATGTCATCTTGGAAGCAGGTCTCTAGTGGAGCGTCCCAGGGATCATAAGGTCATAGATTCAGAGCTAGAAGGGGACCATAGAGATCACCTAGGCCAACCTCTCATTTTACAGAAGAGGAAACTGAGTCCCAGAGAGGTCGAGAGGCTTGCTCAAGCCAGGTATTCTGATTTTAAACCCAGCTGTCTAGATTTGAATCTGTCTTAGGTGCTATGCTGTCCAATATTTTTATCAATGACTCACATGAAAGTATAAATGATATATTTATCAAGTTTTCAGATGGTGCAAAGGTTAAGTTAGAAAGTTAACACATTGAATGATAGTCAGGATCCAAAAGGATCTCAAAAGGTTAGAGAGATGGATTTTATCTACTAAGGTGAAATTTAATAAGGGATAAATGGAACATCCTTCACTTAGGCTCAAAAAAACCCTGACAGACTTCTTTATGGGAGACAGTCATAGAAGATTTTGTGGTGTATTTTTTCCCCTTAGTTCCATGACTAGGGGTAGAAGAAAAAGCCTCTGGGCTTCTGCCATGAGATCAAGAGGTGTCACCTCTGCAGAAGACTCCAGATGGTACAAGAAGCCCAAAGTGGAGGGTGATGCCCAATGAAATAGCACCTTTTTATAAACTGAGAGTAACCAAATCAGACTAGCATGGAACGATGACTGTCAAGGACTAGGATCATAGGATTATAGAGATAAATGGGTCTTAGAGAGTCCAAACCCCTCATTTTACAGATGAGGAAAGTAAGGCACAGAAAAGCAAAGTGTCCAGGGTCCCTTAGTCAATAAGTGCCCAAAGTAAGTTTTGAACTCATGTTTTCCTGACTCCAGTCTCAAATCTAGCCTCAGACATTTACTAGCTGTGTGACCCTGGGAAAGTCACTTAACCTTGTTTGTCTCAGAATCTAATCTGTAAAGTGAGCTGGAGAAGGAAATGGCAAACCACTCCAGGATCTTTGCCGAGAAAACTCCATGGATGGTATTGTCCTGCTATGGTCCATGGGGCCATGAAGAGTCAGATATGACTGAATGACTGAACAACAACTTCCTGACTGCAGGCCCAGTACTTTGCCCCACCCCCTCAGCTACATCAATACACGACTACTATACACTATGTTCACCTGCCCAGCAGACACCACAAGCCTAATGAAGACCATACACCATGCAAAGTCATCAGGAAGCTGGTTTACCAACAGTGGCATGATGATATCACCAAGAGATACCCATGACCTGTCAGCACTGGAGACCTAAGTTGCCTTGGCACATGTGTACCTTGATTAAATGTGCTTCCTACATGCATGTTCCTCCACACCTGTTATCTCTGTGTCTACTCTTCTAACCAATAGTACATACTTGTGAGAGAGCATGCCTCAGATTTGTGGGGGAGATGTTCTATTTCTACCTCTTATGATACTATTTTAGTAAATGCCTTTGCTTTGAATTATTTATGTCCTCCAACCAACTTGTAAATAAAGACACATTGGTGGGAATGCATAAGCCACGGTTCTGAGTAGATTCAGACCCACGAAGTACCTTAGACTTGGTGTCTGGGGAACCTACTATGTGAGTCGGTTTGGCAGTAGGGTGTTCCAAGGTGCCATATAACATTATATGATGATTGCATCAGGGTATTAAATAACAGAAACTTATGAGAGAAGATGATTACCAGCCCAGATGTTCAGGGAAGGATCTTTGGAGGGGGTGCCATTTGAGAGATTCTCTCAACAATAGCAGCAATAATTACAAATAGGCAAAGAAGGGAGGGAGGTTATTCCAGGCACAAGAAACATCATGAGCAAATACACAGAGTAAGAAAATGATAGGGTGTGCTGGAGCCAGTTCAAACTGACTCTCAAGAGCTGATTGTTAAATTTTCAGTGTGAGTATTTGCATATCAGAAATCAGCGAACACTACAAATCAGGGACTGATTTATTGTTTTGTTGATAATCTAGATTAAGAAAGTGATAGAGAAAATGTTAGTTCTACAGATCACGCTTTACAATATATCTGGTGTTTCTGGAGAGCTGGTTGTTAGATATTTACCAGCACATTACTGGATAGGATACCTATGAAGAATAGTCCAGTTGGTTTGGAGTAAAGAATGTATGAAGTAAGTCTAGAAAGGTAAAGTAGTGCCTCAGTGTAGAAAGCCTTGAAAGCTAGGCAGAGAAGTTTGAACTTTATTTAGAACAGGGAAGCAATAAAGATTTTTGACCAGAGGATTGACATTGAGAAGATAAATTATTTTGACAATGTTATGAAGGATGGATTGGGGTCAGGGCAGAAGGGTGGAGTGTGGATGAAAATACCTACAAGGAGATTATCGCCATAGTAAATTTAATTCAATTCAATAAGCATTTATTGAACACCTTTGTGTCAGGCACTGGACTGAGCCCTAGGCTACAAAGATGAAAACACAACTGTCCCTGCTCTTAGTTGGTTAAGAAGATCTGAACTAGGGCAATAGCAGTGAGAGCAAAAAGAAAGAATTCAATATTAGAGACATTATAAGATGGAATTAACATGATATGGTAACTGACTAGACAGGAACAGTGACAAAGAGGGAACAATCACTGATCACAGAATGTAGAATCCCGATTCAGTGATTTTTGTTCCAACTTAGTTCAATGGGAGTTGGATTTGGAGTCAGGACATAATCATTCTTGTTGTTCAGTCATTTTTGGTTATATCTGACTGTTCGTGACCCCATTTGGGATTTTCTTGGCAGCAATACTGGAGTATTTTGCCATTTCCTTCTCCAGCTTATTTTACAGATGAGGAAACTGAGGTACACAGAGTTAACTGACTTGCCCAGGGTCACACAGCTAGGAAGTGTCTGAGGCCACATTTGAACTCAGGAAGATGAGTCTTCCTGACTCAAGGCCTGGTGTTCCATCCACTGCACAACCTAGCTGCCAAAAAGCATATCCTAAAGGATAGGTCTGAAAATATCTCTCTCCTGCTCAATAAACTCTATTGGCTCCCTGTTACCACTAATATCAAATACAAATCCCTCTGTTTGTTCATTAAAACCCTTGACAACCTATTATATAATAACTCCCCACTTTATTTATTTATGTATGTATTTAGGGTTTTTTTTTTTTTGGAGGGGGGAAGGCAGGGCAATTGGGGTTAAGTGACTTGCCCAAGGTCACACGGCTAGTAAGTGTTAAGTGTCTGAGGCCGCATTTGAATTCAAGTCCTCTTGACTCCAGGGCTGGTGCTCTATTCACTGTGCCACCTAGCTGCCCCCGAGAGTCATGTTTAATAAAGCTGGGAGTTCAGGCGGCCACTCACATGAACACTCACATGGGAGGGGGACACTCACTGGGGCGGGCCTTATGCAGGAGGTAGTCTTATTTGAGAGGAAAATAAAGGAAGCTGGTGATTCTACAAAGAAGAGGGGTGGACACCAGGCATTCAGTCATGGAGGACTGTGCCGGTACCTAAAGACAGGAGATGGAAAGTCATGTTCATGGAGCAGAAAGCAGCCCAATTTGGCTTGAATGTAGATTCTGGAAGGTGGATAATGTGTGAGACCCTGAAAGAAACAACAGCCATACCACGTGAGCCTTCCATAGGGGGACAGCAAGCAGGGCCACACACAGTACTCCTACGGGAAATGTGAAGGGATAGTTCCTCTGAGGTCCTTGATGCCTCCCAGAGCCAACCAGTACCTGACATTCCTTTATTCCTTCAATCATATAGCACACAGTGGTTTTTTTTTTTTTTTATGATAGCATAGTTACACGGACAGAACTCTGACCTTAGAATTAGAGCCTTTGGATGGGAATCTTGACTCTGCCACTTACACATGGAAACATATGCTCATTGGAACAATGATACATTAATACAGGTATAGGTACTTACACCTACAGATAGGCTGTGTGGTCCAGTGGAAAGAACATGGGCAGAGGAGTCAGAGGTCCTAGGTTCAAATTATGTCTCTTTTTGCTTACAGACTGTGTGACCCTGGAGAAGTCATCTCATCTATCTAGGTTTTGGTTTCCTTATTGTAAAATGAAGGGAGATCTTTAAGATAGTCTCTAAGGTCCCCTTAAGTTCTAAATTGATGACCTATGACTGTTTCAAAGGCCAAGACAGTCTGACAAGGGAACATTTGCACTGAAGGACTTAAATCCTCATTTTCCCTCCAAACCAGATAAGGGTTTATAGGTCCTTGCTGATGACCTCCCCTGCCTGTCCCCAGCAGTATTCCATGTCTGCCCATGGCTAACACTTCTATCCCTCTGTTTTGAGCTCTAGGCTTATTGTAGAGTTAGAAAGACTGGGGCTGAGGAGAGCCCAGGGGGAGGAATAGGTTGCGAAAAGAAAATGATCTAAAAATAAAGGATATCAATTTTAAAAAAGACTGGAACCAAAGGGTATTTATTGGACACTTGCCAGGACTCCCTGGTAGAAGACTCCTCTGCCCCCGGGGAAGCATTCAGTCTAAGGACCTGCCTTTCCTTTCTTACAGTCTCAGAAAACTTGCAAGGACTAAAAACTGAGAAGGTCCCTCCTTCAAGACCCTTTTTCCCTTGGGAGGTAAGTCCTTTAGAATAAATGGGAAGGCTGAAGTTCATGGAGTCCATTCATACAAAAGACACATTCTCCTCCTGCCGCTTCCTTCCCCACCTCGCCTCCACAATATCTCCATCTCAGAGACTTACTAGTAGCTGTAGATTTCTCTACATACCCCAGTACACACAGAGGAACATGGATGTATGAATGCACATAGACATAGCGTAGAGGAATGTTCACACAGCAAGTACAGGTAGACACACTCTGTTTACATGTCTGTTCTCAAACAGATTATGTACATCCACTCATAGGTTCATAATACATTTACACAAAGAGATATGCTTATAGACACAAAAAAAGATGCACTAACAAGGAACCTGCAATCATACAAACATCTCACAGTCACTAACACATCTGAATACACATGGACACACATGGACACACATGGACATGACTCCCTGACACAACTCAGAGACACACACTCACACCAACACACAGAGACATATGTAAATCATATACAAATGCCAGCACATATATGTCTACACACGTGCACTCACCTAGATATGCACACGGGTAGACAGCACCCAGTCACACACACACACACTCTAACACAAAGACATCCATGCACGCCAGGGCACGCACGAGCCGGCATTCTCTCCCTCACACACATAGATTCAGGCCGGACACTGAGGAGCTCTGAGTCCCAGCTGGCTCCCACAGCACCACCATGTGGGCAATGCCAGGCACACGGGCTCCTGGGCCCATGCAGACTCTGAGAATTGGGATGGCTAGAGTGACAGAGAATAGGTCTGGAGGGTGGTAGGCTCCAGGCTTTGGCTTAGAGCTGTGGGGTTTGCACCAAATCAGACAGAAACCCCATAAGCAGCACTGGGAAGTTTGAACACTAACAATCAGCCCACATGCGCTCCAGAGACCCAGGCTGGACAAAGACATCATAAAGCCTTTGTCAGGACTTGATCTGGGGGCCTATGATTCTCTGTCTTAGAGGTCACCCTAAATCCTTATATGTTCCCTGACTCCAACCTCATTCTCAAGTCTTTCATTACAATCTGCTCCCATAGTTCTCACCCTAAATCCTCATACTCTCCCTGATTCCCTGTCACAAATCACACATTTAATGATCTTTGAATTTACTGTAAACCCTATATAGTAACCTGACCCCCAAACTTACCCCAGACCCTATCCCACTCCTTAATCCTCCAGCCCTCACATGTTTTCTAATCTGTGTCCTCACCCTAATACCCTCATATATTCCCTAACCTCCAACCTCAGCCTGAGTTCTCTCATTCTGCCTGACTTTCCAATTCTCCCCAAACTTCAAAAGCTTCTAACCCCCTACCCATGACCCTGAGCCCTCACATACTTTCCCACACCAAACCCTCACTCTCTAACTTCCTTTCTTTACCCTAACGTCTTCAAATATTCTCCATTCTTCGACATACCTTTGCTCAACCTTACTCTCAGCCCTCATATTCCCTTAATCCCCTTAATGTCACTTTAAAAATCTTTGTATACCCCCTAACTCTAGACCATATTTTCTGATACTCTGACCTCCCTTCAAACTCCCCAAACTTTCTAACCCCCCAACTCCTTCTCTAAACCTCCCTATAGTCTTTAACCTCTAGTCTCACCCACCATTTATCCCCTTCAGTCACATGCTTCCTAATCTCTGTGTGCCCACACAAAGCTATCATGCACCCTAAACCCCATCTTGCTTTCTAGTCTTTTCATGCTTCTTGAATTGACATCATCTCAAACTCTCAGGCCCTAACACACTCCCCAAACTCTATCACCTTCTAAATTCACAGACTCCCTAACCTTAACCCTCAAGCCTTCAAAAACTCCCTGAAGGGCCCTTCTTGACCTCACAACTCCCCAAACTTCTGAACTCTTACCCTCAAACCTTTATACACTTTCTAGGTATTCCAACCTCTTATCCCCAAGCTCCCTAACCCCACCTCAAATGCTCACACTCCTTTTAACACCCTCCAAACCCTCACATCCTAAACCCTCATACACTCCAATTTTAGCCTTCACAGCCTAAATCTCACACTGTCCACATTTTTTCCTCTAAGAACCTCTCCCCAACCTCAGGCTGGCACAACTGCCTGATTGCCTCTTCCCAATCACAACCAAATGAAGGATTTCTTCTGCTCGTGAAGATATCGCTCCCCCTGCACATCTTGTATGCTACCTTCCAGGCCCCCCTGTCAATAAGAAAGACCTCTTTTAGGTTTTATTCAAATCCTTCACACAGCAAATGTAGCCCCTTGTCCCAATGCCCTCTGGAAATATGACGGATATGGGTTGCTTTGATCCTGAGTATAACATCCCAAAATATAGAGTCAGAAAGGAGTCCTAGCATGGTACAAAACTAGAAGTCATTCTGAGAGATGTCCTAGCTGCTAGCACCTGCCTGCAAAAAAATTACCTTTTTGCATTTTGTATACACCTCTTTATATAGTATGCAGCAAAGGAGTGCAGTGGGAGAGCACTGGGCCTGGAATCAAGAAGACCCGAGTTGACATACTTACTAGATGAGTGACCCTGGATGAGTTGCCTAACCCCTTTCTGCCTCAGTTTCCTCAACTGCAAGGGATAATAATTGCACCTACCTTATAGAGTTGCTGTAAGGATCATATGACCTAAAATTGGAAAGCATTTAGCATAGTGCCTAGCATACATTGAGTAATTTTTCAGTTATGATTGACCCTTCATGGCCCCATTTAGGTTTTTTTGGCAAAGATACTGGAGTGTTTTGCCACATAGCCTGGCACATAGTAGGTCCTTAATAAATGCTCGTTTTTCTTATCTTCCCTCAATAGAAAGTAAACTTCTTCAGGGAAGGAACTATTATATTTTTATTACTGTATCTCTACTACCTAGCAGAATGTCTGGCTCATAGTAGGTGCTTAATAAATGCTTATTAATTGATTGTGTGTGTATTTATGATTAGGATTATAAATTTAGAGCCAGAAAGCACTTGAGGAGTCATCTAGTACAACTTAATCATTTTAGGGAAGAAGAGACTGAAACCGGAGAGGGTATGTGACTTAACCAGGGTCACACAGATAGGAGGTAGGAGAACTGAGATTAGACCTCAAGTCCTCTAACTCCAAATCTAAAACTCTTTTCGTGACACCCTTTGAAAGCTCAGTTTCTTCCATATGAATTTATGACTATGTCTTTCCTATGTGTATGTGTTTCTGTTCCTATACAGTTGTCTGAATCTGTTTTGGATACATATTTATAAATTTTCCTCTGTGTGAGAGTATTTATGTCGCTGGGTTTCCTTGAGCGTTTATGTATATAGGTGTTTGGGGTTGTGTCATTTTCTGTGTGCATGTGCACACTGGACTGCATCCTTGTCTGTCCTTGTCTCTTTTAAAGGAAGGGGGGGAATTTGCCCTTGAAACACATACAGTTACAAACTCCTTGGCAAAAGCACTGGGCTTTAAAGGAGATGTCATGAAAAGAGAACCTATTGGATAATAAACCTAGTTTCTCCAGGATAGAGGAGGAAACTATCCAAAATGTAGATGTGCTAATTGTTTTCTACTAATATTAGCCTGGGAAGAAATAATCATGAGGAGATGAAGCCTATAGAAATGACTCCCCAAGGCCTTTCAGGCAAGAGTTCTGCCTAAACAGGTGGCAATGATTACAGGCAAGACTCAGCCTGTGAAAAAGCATAGGGATGGACCTCTGGCTAATATGGCTATCTGATTATAAAGCAGACAGTCCAGTTCTAATACACCTATTCCAGAAAACCCTGAAGCTCATATCAGATTGAATAATGATTTTTAAAGTCCAATGAAAAATGGCAGTGACTCTTTTCAACCCTGAATAAGATGTCAGTCAGAATCCCAAGGGCAATAGGAAAGGGGTAGTTTCCCCAAAGCCAGCAGCAGCCCAAAATAGCCTCCTAGCCTGACCAGAGACACATGAACCCTTCAAGATTATATATCCAGAGGCAAAAAATATAGAAATTTCCCCCTAGAAAGCCTCAAGGCCACAGGTTCCTCAACCCTGCCCAAGGGTGTCCAAAAGCCCCAAGATTGTGAGAAGGTCTTCAGGTGGGGAATTCAGGAGCAACAGTACCCAGACCAAAACATCACAGCCCAGGGTCTCGAAGGTCCCTGACACCTTGTCCTGAGATGCCAGAGAGAGCCGTGAAGATCAAGTGCTCTGAACTTCAAAGATCCAGGGAGACTAACATTGAGGAGGTGGAGATCATCACAGGAACCCAACTGACTCATTTCAGGAACACACAGGGTTGATCTCAAAAGTTGAGCACCAGGTGCAGTCTGGCCCTGGAACAAAGCCCCAATTTAGCAATAAAAGGTTAAAAAATGAGTAAATCAAATAAAACACCACTCAGTATAAAATTATTATAAATCTAAGGGATGGCTAGGTGGTACATTGAATAGAGAACAGGCCCTGGAGTCAGGAGGACCTGAGTTCAAATCCGACCTCAGACACATTTACTAGCTGTGTGACTTTGGGCAAGTCACTTAACCCAATTGCCCTCCAAAAAGCAAAAAAAAAATTTATTATACTTCTAAAGAACCCCTGCAACGGAGAGAATAACTCTACAACAATAACAAGCAAAGACTCAGAAGAAAAAAAATAGATTTTTCACAAAAACTACATGAATACTCAAGAGAAATGAAGCAAGAGAATTTTTTAAAGTAAAATAAAAGTTTTGAGGAAAGAATTAGTAAAATAATAAATAATTTAAAAGAGAAAGTGCTTAACCCCACCCAAGTAAGAGACTATCTGAAAACTAGGATAAACCAAACAAAAATCAATGACTACATGAGATACCAAGAAATATCAGAATAAAATCAAAAGATTGAAAAAATAGAAGAATATGTAGGATATCCGATATTTAAAAAGCAGCTAACCTGGAAAGTAGGCTATGGAGAGATCATTTAAGAATCAGACTCTGAAAACATGGTTAAAAAATTCTGGACACTATTTTTCAAAAAAATCATAAATGAAAACTACCCAGATCTATTAGTACCATAGGACAAAGTAAAGATAGAAATAATCAACCCTTTATGTCCCAAAAGACATCACAAAAAGAAAAATCCCAGGAATATAACAGTCAAAATTGGGCTGGCAGCTAGGTGGCAGAGTGAATAGAGCATTGGTCCTGGAGTCAGAAGGACCTGAGTTCAAATTTGATCTCAGACACTTAACACAAAAACTAGCCATATGACCTTGGGCAAGTCACTTAACCCCAATTGCCCTGCCTTTTCCCCTCCAAAAAGCAAAAAAAAAACAAAAACAAAAACAAAACCAGTCAAAATCAAGAAGTTTCATGTTAAAGAATAAATACTACAATCATCCATTTAAAAAAGCAATCCAAGTGTTAAAGGATCACAATCAGAATCATACAAGACCTGGAAGCTTCTATCCAAAATTAGAAGAGATTTTGGAATACAGTATTCCAAAAAGCAAAAAAGATACAGCCTCAACTCATATGTGGACTATTGCAATAGCCTTCTGATTGATCTCATTTCTTTTCCCACTCCATTCCTAAAGCACATGTCACAAACGCCCCCCATCTCCTGGCCTCCCCATCTTCTTTCAGGTCCCAGCTAAAATCCCACCTTCATCAAAAAGCCTTCCTTGACCTCCCCATCCCCTTAATGTTATTGTGTTCTCTCTATGATTATATCCAATTTATCCCATCTATATCTTGTTTGTACAGAGTTGTTTAAAGGTTGCCTCTCCTGTTAGATTGTAAATTCCTTGCCAACAGGGACAAGTTGTTTTGTTTTTTACTTTTCTTTGTCTTCTCAGTACTTAACACAATACCTGCAATATAGTAGACACTTAAAAGATGTTTATTGACATTGAGCTGGCTTACAACCAGTAATAACATCCTGCAAAACTGAGTATAATTCTACATAGGAAAAATGGAAGTTTATTTTTTTTATTTTTTTATTTTTCAAATGCTTTATTAACTTCTGATTTACATCATTCATTTCCGCCAGATTTTGAGTTACAAATTTTCTCCCCGTTTTTCCCCTACCCACTGCCCCAAAATAGCAGTCCCGCAGGATATCCCCTCCTCCAGTCTTCTCTCTCCCATATCTTCTCCCATACCCCTTTCGACTTTTCCAGTGGATCTCTATGCCTCAGTGCCGGTATATCTTATTTCCCAATTATATGTAAAATAGTATTAATAATAGTATATATGTATATATTTGAATATTTGATTTTAAAACTTTGAATTCTAGATTCATTCCCTTCCTCCCTTGTCACTCACACTTACTGGGAAGATAAGCAGTTCAGTATAGGTTGTACATGTGTAGCTAATGCAAAACAATAACATAGTAGATATATTGTAAAAGACTGACTATATTTCCCTCCCTCCTATCCCACTATGCACTTGTTCTATTCTCTACTTTGATCCCATCCCTTTTCAAAAGTGGGTGCTTCCAACTTCCCTCCCCCCCAGCCTTCCCTCCCTTCCATCATCCCCCCTCTCATCCCCTTCTCCCCCTACTCTCCTGGAGGGTGAGATACCCTATTTAGTGTATATTTCATTCCCTCCTCAAGCCAAATTCAATGGGAATAAGGTTGACCCATTCCCTTTTGCCTTCCTATTCTTCCCCTCTTCTACTCTATCATCTTGACTCCACCCCCCAGAAGTTTATTTTTAAATGTTTTGCAAATATTTTTAATAAAAAGAAATGTTTCTAAAGAAAATGTTGAGTAAGAAGTCAGAAATACAAACACAAGTGTTCATAGAAACCTAGTGAGGTAAATTTATTTGAGCAATTAGAAGAAAATGTATGATAGTGTAGTGCTAACATTCTAATAAAGGGAGAAGAAACAAATACATCCCTTCAGAACTTTGATGTAATGCAAGAATACTGAGGAAGTTAAATAAAAGAGGTCCTGGAGGTTTATTGGTTCTGTTCTAAAGGTTTCAGGAGAATGAAAGGAATACAACAGTGTAAAAGGGAGGAAGAAATAGGTGGAACACAGTATTTCTCATAATTTAGGTACATGGGAAGTAAAATATGCAAAAAATGAGGAAAAACTGTGTGGATGTGGAATGGGCATCAGTTGAACCTCACTCTTATCTGAAATGGACAAAGTGGGATTAAATACAGCCATTCACAAAAAGTCTGGTATAGAAACATATAGTTTACTTCTTGGACATTTGGAGGATGGCTGAACAAATTGTAGTACATGAATGTAATGGAAAATTTTTATGCAATAAGAAATATCAAAAGAAATTATTTTAGAGAATCCATAGTATGAACTGATTCAAAGTGAAGTGAGCAGAACCAAGAATATTTTATATATTTTATATAAGCACAGAAACATTATAAAGAAAAACAACTTTGAAAGATTGAAGAACTCCAATCAATGCTAATTAATGCCAATAACTAACCTACCCTCTGACATGGAAGTGATGCTCACAAGTTGAAGAGGACACATATTTTTGGAAGTGGTTAGATGATGGATTTGTTTTTTATTGACTACACATATTATTACAAGGGTTTGGTTTCTTTTTTTTGCCCTTTCTTTCTTTTGGTTCAAGACATCTCAAGCATTTTTTTTTAATGCACAGAAGAAAATGCATAGAAGGAAGTACAAACCAGAATGACAGTTTTGAGTAATGTATATTTATATTTTATTATTGTTATGTACGTATATATTAGAAATTATTATATATTTTTTGGAGGGAAATTGGGGGTAAGTAACTTGCCCAAGATTACACAGCTAGTTATTTTATGTGAGTGTTAAGTGTCTGAGGCTGGAACCGATCTTGGGTCCTCCTGACTCTGGGGCCAGCGCTTTACTCACTGCGCCACCTAACTGCCCCTATTATATACTTTTTAAAAAGCAGGAGTTATGAAATGGAGATTCAAGGTGTCATAGAGAATGTTCTTTTGTCATCCTTCAGTGTGTATGGAAATGTCCTTTCTTTTTAAATTTATATTCAGAATTTAAATTTTTTTTAATAAAATAAAATGAATGGAAAAAAAGAAATTATTCAATCTGGAACATAGTATATCCATCAGACATGGTAGTTGTGTTGACCTTGTTACAAGGAAGGTCCATAGGATCACAGGTTCAGAATTGGAAAAGACCTCAGAGGCTATTAAACCTCCCCACTCATTTTAGAGATGAGAAAACTGGGACAAGTGACTAGTCCAGGGTCATAAAGCTTGTAGGAATGTGAGACGGAACTTCCTAACTCCAAAAACATCTCTGCTCCAAATATTCATGTGGACTATTTGTACCTGACCTGTGGTAGTCTTTTTAGCTCATGTTGGTCTGATCAGCCACTGCTGGACACACTGTACCTTGATCCCAACATAGTGATGTCATTTTGGTCTTCTTTGAGCATGAAGGACAACAACCAACCAACTGCAAAACACTCTTCTATCCCCTGGGCCACTTGAGGATTTAATGTAGGTGGGGAAAAGGGAGGTACAAAGAGATGTTAAAGGGGAAAGTTTGATGTATAAAAACAAAACAGCAACCAAACTTCTAAACAAATGATTCTTGTATCGCTTCATACATATAAACACGGAGACCCGAATATACGTGCACTCAGAAATACTGAAAATCAAGTACAAACAAGGACAGGAGGTTGGAAGTTCCAGATGATGAACAGGAGTAGAAGTGAAGGAAGGGGGGAGTTGATGAAAGTGCTTAGGAGGCTTTGAGAGAATTTGAGTTTCAGCTGCAGGAATGAGCCACAGAAGCAATGACCCTATGGCTTCCTATAAGGTATCAGGAGAGATTTTAAGTTTAGATAAGATGAAACCTGGTGTTGTGGAGCTTACAGAAAAAAAAAACATTCTACAATCAGATTGTTTGAATTGTTAGGAAGTTTTTTTTCTAACACTGAGTCAAAATCAGCTTCACTGTTACTTACATCCATAAGCCCTAGTCCTGTCTCTCTGGGACCAAGTCTAAGAAGAGAAATTCTTCCTCTACATGAAAGCCCTTTAGATACAACAAAATGCCAATCAAGTTCCTCCTAATTCTCTTCTTCTCTGAGTAAACATCCTCGGTACCTTTCACATCCAGTCATCCCATAGACATAGTCTCCAGTCCTCTCTCTATCCACTTCACCATTTCAGTATCCCTCCTAACAGCAGCTGATGCCAAAAACCAAACACAATATTCTAGGAATGTTCTGCCCAGAGGAGAAGACAGTAAAGACTACCAGTGGCCAATTAGCTTCCTGAAAATGCACCTTATACTTTCAAGTTTAACCTGCACTATTAACATTTTCTTCGTCACTTTCTTAAGTCTAGACAATCAACAAAACCATAAATCAAGCCCTGATTTGCAGTGTTCTCCAATTCCCCAAGTGCAAATGCTCACACTGAAAATTTAGCAGTTGGCTTTCAGGAGCTGATACAAGCTGACTTCAGCACACCCCTGAAGTCTATCACCTTCTTCCCAAGTCTATGTCTGCATCCAGAGGCAGCATGGATAGAAAGCTAGCCTAGAAGTCTGGTAGGTGGATTCAAGTACCGCTTCTGAAACATACTGTCTGCATGGCTATGGTCAAGACACTTAGCCTCAGTGCCTGAGCACACACCTCCCCACCCCAATTCTCTCAGACTAAATTTCAGTGAAGGTGCCAACCTGTATTGGTAGAAGAAGGTCTCTCACTGGGGAACTCTTTAAAATCACAGATCCTGACCAAAGTAAAAATGTTTGCATTAGATTTTTGAGTGTTGCCTCACTACAGAAACATACATGTTGTGACTAATGTGGAAATGTTTGACATGATTGCACATATATAACCTATATCAGATTGCTTACCATCTTAGGGAGGGGGAAAGGGAGGAAGGGAGGGAGAAAAATTTGGAGCTTAAAATCTTATAAAAATCAATGATGAAAGCTATCTTTACATGTCATTGAAAAAATAAAATATTGTTTACAATAGAAAAGAAACATATGTTGTCATGCTGTGTTAGATAGTTTATGAACCTCAGAGAAGGCAGAAAAAGCTGTAAGCTGCTTATTCACAGGATTTAGAGCAATTATTCATGTGACTGAGGCCCAGAGAGGGAAATATCTTGCCCAAGGACACACAGGTAGTAAGTTAGAGAGACAGAAATGAAACCCAGGTCTTACTATAAATGCAGAATCCTTTCTAGTATTCCATGTTGGTGGGGATGCACACCCAAAAGATAAGTGGGATAAATCAGAGAAATTCAACAGCAGAACTAAGGATTAGGTCAAAGTTTAGGTCACTTTGAGGAGAGAAGTTTAGATTTAAGTCAAGAGAGGAGGACATAGGATTAAGAAAAAGAAAATCTTTCTCAGAGATTGGAGGATTGAGAGGTGGAAAGGAAGGAAAGCAAGAAAAAAAACCAGATAAAATAGCTTGGCATTATAATGAAAGGTAGAGGTAAAGAGTGAACTAGCAAGAGAGGGCATCTAGGTGGCGAAGTGCATAGAATGCCAGACCTGGAGTTAGGAAGACTCATTTTCCTGAGTTCAAATCTGTCCTCAAATACTTGCTAGCTGTGGGACCCTGAGCAAGTCACTTAATGCTGTTTGCCTCAGTTCTTCATCTGTAAGATGAGCTGGAGAAGGAAATGGCAAACCACTCCAGTATCTCTGCCAAGAAAACCCCAAATGGGGTCACAGAGAGTTGGACATGACTGAAAAACAACCGAACTGAAAGCAAGAAAGGAGAGAAATCACAAGATCATAGATCTTGAGTTAGAAGAGACCTCATAGGCTACTTCACCCAGTCCCCTAATTTTACAGATGAGGGAAACTGAGGCCCAAAGTGGTTAAAATGACTTGCATAAAATCACAATTAGTAAGTGGCAGTACCAAGATTTGATCCCATGACTTCTAATTCCCATCCTGATTTTCAGGGGGGAACTGAAAGAGTCTGGAGAATGCTTCTTACATTGTCAAAGTCTGATTTTGTGTTATGTCACAACCAAGAAGGAAACAATTGTTTCTGATAACTTTGTTGGGGACTCTTGCCTCTTTGCTCTTCTGAGCCTGGCTATAGAAAGAAGATACAAGATAAAATCAAGACCAGAACCCCTGGGCTGATGTTCCCGGCTGGCCCTGTTCCTACAGTGTTTGGACTGTGTGTGGTGGAAAGGAAGGAAAGCAAGAAAAAAACAGACAATCCATGTCTTTTGGGGAGAAAAGGGCAACTCTAGGTACTCATTGTTTGCATGATTTGTTCTAATATATCCCTGTATGCATTCCTCTGTATTCTGGGGCGCCCACAGGAATCAACTTTACATCTTGGATACAGAGGACACCTAAGGGTTGAGTGGTGATGGCTTTGTCACTATGTCAGTGACAGCCATGTCAACGACAGCATCTTCTGATTCTCTCCCTATTCTCTCGAGCACACCTCAATCAGAGGTCACAGAACCCCACCTCACCCCAGCCACATTTCCTATGGGGTCACAACTCTTGTTCAGGGCCAGATTTCCTTAGGGATGAGACTTTTGCATGTTCCCACCCCAACCCAGAACAGACCATTCACACAGCATGCCATAGGGCAGAGGTGTCAAACACATCTTTGGCCCACTACATTCCTGAGTGTGTCCAGAACCAGATTAAAATGTAATTCCTATCTGATTTTAATGTGCTGAAGTAATAATTTATTTTATTTTATTTTATTTTTTAAGCAATTGGGGTTAAGTAACCTGCTCAAGGTTACACGGCCAGTTATTTCTGGGTGTGGTGCTGAGTGTCTGAGCCTGGGATTCCATCTCCAGGTCATCCCAACACTGGAGCCGGTGCTCTTACTTGCTGAGCCACCTGGTGAAGTAATAATTTGAATAAGGAAATATATAAACAAATAGTTTTCTAAGTCAATATATGAACTGAGGGTATCTCAGGTATACTTTTTTTTTGCTTTTTTGGAGGTGGGAAGGTAGGGTAATTGGGGTTGACTTGCCCAAGGTCACATGGCTAGTTTTTGTGTTAAGTGTCTGAGGCTGGATTTGAACTCAGGTCCTCCTGACTCCAGGGCCAGTGTTCTATTCACTGAGCCACCTAGCCACCCCTCAGGTATACTTTAGTGACTCCTGTTTCTGTTTGAGTTCCATACCACTGGTACAGTGTATGAGTTCTAGTTCTGAGGCTTCCAAGCATCAGAGCGAGCAATGGAACCTCAGTCTATTCATCTGTAGCATGGGAGTGATAATATTTGTACTATCTACCTCACCGGGCTATTGTGAAAAAAGTTCTTTATAAAAGTAAAAGCCCTATAGAAATGGGACTTATCATCATCATCATCACTGTACATTCCAAGGCTGTCTCTGCAGATTCTGGGATCTCTTTGCAAGCGAGCTGCCTACAAGGCTGCCTCACCCCCTCAGCCATGCCCAGCTGCAGAGAACACCTCAGCTGCTCTGTGTTTCATGTTAGAAAGAGCTCCAGCCTGCCAGATGTGGTGACATCTGCCAAATACTCATTAATCTCCCAGATGTGATAGTGGAGGAGTCAGTGCCTTTTCCTCTGACTGATTTCATTATTTTTTAGACTCACATTTCAAGAATGCTTTCAACAGTTTACAAAGCACCTTCATCACAATAACCCAGTGAGGTAAGTCACAGGAGTATCATCATCCCCCCCAAATGAAAATGATCATCATTGCTCATATTTCGGTCACATTTAGGTAGACAAAGAGCTCTCTTTGAGCAAACTCTATGTCTGCAACTGTGATCTTCTGAGCATTCTTTGGGACATAAGAAGTTCAAGGATTATTGTTCTCATTTTATAGATGAGGAAAAACAAGAGGTTAGATGATTTGTCCAAAGTCACATTAGTTAGCAAGCAGAAGAGTCAAGATTCAATCTCAGTTCCCCATGCTTCATGCCTTTTGCACGCAGCATGGTAGCATGGACTCAGAGTTAGAAGGCCTGTATTCTATTCCAAGTTCAGACATTCCTAGCTGTACAACTGTGGGCAAGCAACTTAACTGAGCTCAGGTCCTTAGTCTATTTGTCTTTAAAAAATCAGGATAACATTTGCACTATTAAAAGTGCCTTGCCCATGGGCACACAGTAAGTAAGCTCCAGACTAGAACTCAGGCTCCTTGAATCTATAAAGTATTGTTCTCGTTCTCTCTCTCTCTCTCTCTCTCTCTCTCTCTCTCCCTCTCCCCCCCCCCACCTTGGCTCTTGGGGTGAATAGGGTTGGGTAAGTCAGAGGGCAAAGGTATGCTGGTAAATGTTTAACAATTGTTTCTCTAGATTAAAAAAAAGATTGCCCACAACAAACTTTTAAATTTAATATGCCTTATTAGCATTTAATGCATTACTTTCTCAGGTCCAGACAATTAACAAAACAACAAACCAATCCTGAACTGTAGCATTTGTCAATTTCAAGGGAGTAAATGCTTACACTGAAAATTTAACAATCAACTTTCCAGAGCTGGTTCAAGCAAGCTCCAGAACACCTCTTCAAGGTTCACTTCATTTACCATCAGTCGGAAGGGTACTATCTAGGACAGTTATGTCACACTCAAACAGAAACAGATCCCTGCCAGTACATACAGATTTAGAAAACCACAAATTAATTTTATGCATGTTGTAGTTTTTTATTTATTTTATTAAACCTTTCCCAATTACATTTTAATCTCGTTCTGGCTACACTGAGGAGTCTTATATGCCCAGAGTGTGACCTCTCTAGTCTAGGGCATGACCACTGACATGGACATACAGATGAATGATACATAGTCATCTTTCAATTATTGCTACTGATGAGGAAGGCACCTTCCCCACCCCAACATTCAGTAGAATGTAAGCACTTTGAAGACAAGCACTGTTTCAGTATTGTCTTTGCATCATGAGCACTTAGCATGGTGTCTTGCTATGAGTATTTGTTGGATTGGTTGTTAAAATGTAGATAATCCACAGAACTTTCTAGCTAACTTTCAAAGTCTGACACAGAATAATAGAATTATCAAATTTCTGAACTGAAAGTAATCTTAGAATACAAACTGTTTGGAATATAGAATGTTAGAGATACAAAAGTTCTTAAAATATAGAATATTGGAGTAGTAGAGAACATTGATGCATGGAATGTTGTTTCTGTAAGGAACTTTAGAATGTAGAACATGAATATTAGGGACTTTAGTACTACAAACCTTTTATTGAAAATTCTTCCTGACACACAGGGCCTGTTATACTTTGATGGACATCTTACTTCTTTGACTTGTTGCCCCTCTGAGATGATTTGGAAACTTAAGTATCTGACTCTTCCCCTTAAGAGTAGTCAACACCCCCATCCCCCTTAAAAGCACAGAGGTTCACAAGGCTCAAAGCATTAGTAGTTTTATTCTTAAGTTAATGGAGTCAGACAGGACTCATATTTAAAACAATAGAAAATAATAACATTCTTCAGAGGGCAGTCCTTCTCCTAAAGACTTACTTAGTACTACTGAGCATGGGCTACAGCTAGGTACAGTTTGGATTTGTTCCTCTACCTGGGCACTTCTCTTCTCTCTAGGAATTGGGGGAGGGGAACCTGCTAAGTCAATCTTCTTGTTTCTGTCAGCTCTCATCCCCTGCCACTATTGTCAGGTGATACCAGTTGTTGCTGCCTCTCCAGGTCTTTCACAATCCCAATTGGCACCCAGCAGGTGAGAGGCATTTTCTCCCTGGCCTCATTTGCTGGCCCCCACAGCCCTTGTTTCATACAGCTCTCCTCGTTTTCAGGCAGTTGTCTTTTCATTGCCAGATCCTTTTGCCCTTTTGTATCTTTCTACTGTTCTCAGTCTCAAGCAGTTTTTGCTACCTCTCCCAGGGGACCAACTCTTTAACAATTAATCCATAAGGAAGACCCTATAGGTTTGGTTGAAGGTCCAATACATACCTCTATTAGTCTTAGGCTTCTTATTTCACAGAGACCTCACATTCCTAGATGTCACACAGAGTTTAAAGGAATGAACATTACTCACCCTTCTGTCTCTAATTCCAAGAAGGCTCATGGAGAACTATTATCATCTACCTCTTCTCCCACTCAGTACCTAGATGAAGTATCTTTGATTCACATCAGCATGTCCCACTAGTACTGTTTTAATAAAGAACTAGATTCATAGGGCCATGGACATAGGAAGTAGTACACCACCATGGAAAGATCATTGGTTCTGGATCAGGAGACATGTGTACCCCATGCTGACATGACTACCTGTGTGACCTTGCATAAGTCACTCACCCTACTCTGGCCTCAATTTCCTCATATATAAAATGAGATGGTCGAACTACATTGCTTCTGAGTTTCCTTCTGGCTCAAAGTCTATGATCCCATGACATAGGTAAAGGTAACGGTACCGATCATATTGGGATGATTTTGGGCTCTCATGATATGTGATCTTGGGATAGTAATAGTGCCTCTCTTGGATTCAATTTCCCCATATGTAAAGTGAGTAGTTTGCACTAAATGATGTCAAAGACTCCTTCCTTAGTTCTAAATGATAATCTGATGGTGATCAATGGAGACCCAAATTACTAGCTGTCAGTTTGGCTTAAAGCAAAGCCTTCTCTCTCTCTCTCTCTCTCTCTCTCTCTCTCTCTCTCTCTCTCTCTCTCTCTCTCTCTCTCTCTCTCTCTCTCACACACACACACACACACACAGACACACACCCTTGAAGCTTAGAAATTGTTGTTTTTGTTCAGTCACATCCAACTTGCTTGGACGCCATAGACCATAGCATGCCAAAGCTGGCCATGGAGTTTTCTTGGCAAAGATACTGGAATGGTTTGCCATTTCCTTCTTCAGAGGATTAAGGCAAACAAAGGTCAAGTGACTTACCCAGGGTCATACAACTAGTAAGTGTACTAGGTCAGATTTGAACTTAGGTCTTCCTGACTCCAGGCCTGGTACTTTAACCACTGAACCACTTAACTGCCTCTAGCATCCATGAATACTGGCAGCCAAAGGCGCTGAGCCATCTCTTGGTCATATAAAAGATTCATAGCCCTACCTCAATGCCAGTGTCACAACCCAAAAGAACTGAAGAGGATAAGGGGAGGCAACTGAAAACCTCAAGAAGTTGCCATGCTGACCATCAGTCACTGGCTCCTCCAATGAGCAGTCTGGGTTCAAGCCCTCACCCTTGATCCCACTTATCCAACTGCCATAGGGTATATCTCACCAACACCAGAACTCAACGTATCCCAGAGCCCTCAGAGAATCAGAATCCCAGTACTAGAAGGCATTTCAGAGGGCATCTAAAAGGAGCAACAAGTCATATCAATCTAGTGATTTAAGGTTTCCCCAGGTATGGGTTGTACTAGACGGCCTGTGCAGCCAAAGTGTTTTAACCATATTATCTCATTAGAGCTTTGTGACAACCCTGTGTGATAGGTACTATTATTATCTTGGTTTTTCAGATGGGGAAACAGAAACAAAGAATTTAAGTAACTTTCCCAGGGTTACCAAGCTAGTCTAAGGGGGGATTCAAGCTCAGATTTTCATGACTCCAGGCCCAATGCACCATCCATTTCATGATGCTGCCTCTCAACCAAACCAGCCCGTACCTGAGCTGGAACCACAGGTGCAGAGTAATAACAGTACACAGAACTTCACGATATGCCAGATTTGGAAGAGATCTCCATGGGCCATCTAGAGCCACCTCTACCTGGGTAAGACTCTCCTCCATAGCAATCACGCAATAAAAATAATAATGCCTAACATTTATGTCTCTTTGATTTTTGCTAAAACAAACCTTCTAAGCAATTAGGGCAGTAGTTATCATTCCCTTTGCTACAGGTGGAGAAAATAATGCTTAGGGAAGCAAAGAATCTTGCTCAGTATCACACAGCTGATAAATGAAGGAGCCAGAACTTAAAGTAGTCTTCTGACTGTGAGTGCAGTGTACTTTCTGATACACTGTACAACAACATCCTTGGAAAGCAGTCATACAGTCTCTGCTAAAAGCCCTTCAGAGGTAAAGAATTTTATATGGTCTAAGGCCATTCCATTTTTGCAAAACTCTAGTTGGTAGAAAGTTCTTTCGATCCAACCAATGCCTGCCTCTCTATGCTTTCCATTCTTTGGTCCTAGCTCTGCCCTCTAAGACGAAGTAAATTTAAATCTTACCCTTCTTCCACAGGATACCTCCCCCACCCCCTGTACCCAAATATTTAAATATAGCATGTCCCTTTTATGTCTTCTCTCTCCTCCAGGTTAAACATCTTTGACTCCTTCAACCAATCCTCATTGGTTCCCATTTCCACCCCCATCCCTGTTGCCTTCCTCTGAAAGTATGCTGATTTACCAACACCTTCCTGAAACATGGTGCCCACAGCTGAAGAAAATTTTCCATTAGAGTCCCCTCTCATTCTTCTCCTCTTCCAAAGCTGAATAGATTCATAAAACCATAGAATCTTATAGCTGAGAGGGATTTTAGAAGTTGTCTAGTGCAACCCATACCTGAGGGAGAATTCTCTCTCCAGCAATCCCAATAAGTGATCAATCATCCGGGCTCTGCTTAAAGACCTCCAGGGATGCAGTAGTCACTGCCTTCTGGGGGGACAGCTCTATTGTTAGCAAGTTTTCCCTTAATAGCTGTGTGACTTTAGGCATGATCCCTTCCTTTCTCTGGGTTTCAGTTTCCTCTTCTGTTAAAATACAAGTATCAAGGTATTTAAATAGTAGATCATAGATCTCTAAAGTTCCTTCCAGCTCCAAATCCTATGATTCCAACTCTGGAGTTCTTTCTGGTATTCCCACACACAGCTTTGCCTCTCACACCATAGCCCTGCCTCCCATACACAGTTCCACTTCACCTCCTCTCTCCTCACTGCCCTCACCTGGAGAGACCTGGCTCAACTCTTTGGACAAGCTGATGGTTTAGGGTTAGCAGCTTGGCTGCCAGCCATGTGGGTAGCTGAGAAGGTCCTGGTCTGTGAGGCAGTATAGCTCCCAGGGCCATCCCAGAGTGACAGCCAACCCCTAGCTCCTTCCAAGAGACAAGCTTTGACAAACACTCACTGGGAAATAATACAGTGGCAAAATAATTCGGCATCGGACACACTTACCAGAGCATAAAGCGTCTGAGAAGGAGACAACATCTTGTGCCATCGATCTTCCTTAAATCCCCAAGCTGTGACAAAGTGAAGAGCAAAATGATGATGAATGATCGGCCACATTTAACGGGTACCTGTGTGTGCTCTTTAATGAGGCCCCGAGAAAGGCGCGCTAATGAAAAGCCAGATACCTACCCTCCAAAAGGGTGGGGGTGGGGGGAGCTTATTGGAAACAAGTCTTTATTACCCATTGGCACTTGGTTTTCACAAAGCATCTAAAAGAGGGGCAGATTTTGAGGTAAATTAAAATTGGCAATGGTGGGGTCGGCCAGTAGCCAGGCCAGGCCACTAGAGACACGTTTGTGGCTCCTACCACTGGGGGCTGATGGACCCCCAGCTTTAGCTGGCCCCACCCCCACCTCAGTTTGGTTCGAATCCACCAACCATCATTTATTTCACTGCCTCATTTGAATATGATGAATACCGTAGTCCTCTATTGTTCACAACAACCAAATAATTGTAGATCCACGGGCTTCAGGGCCATTAATCACATCTTTCCCTCTACCAATCCACTATAAACATGACATTGAACAATAAAGTACATTAACCTCTGCTTGGGAAAAAACTTTGCTTATTTAAACACCACAAGGTTATTTGTTCTCATTCCATCCCAGGTCTTTTCCATGCCGGGAGGGAGACAGGCTTCAAGGGCTATACCAGCTGGGTTCAAGAGTGTCAGATTCTGGGTAGGAACCTCAGAGCAGGGCTGAAAAGGCAGCCTTATAAACGGGGCGGGGGGGGGCATGCATGTATCTATCTATTTATCTGTGTCTCCACGAGTGTGGGGGAGCACCAGGGGCAGGCCCTGTGCGTACGTCTATCAGTGTCAGTATGTATTTATCTGCTTGTCTGTGTCTCTATGAGTGTGTGTGCATGTGCCCTTAAGGCAGGCCCCATGTGTGTGTCAGTATTTGAATTTGTTCGAATCTGTGTCTAAATGTGTTTCTCTGAGTAGAGGGGCCCATGGATGTATCTGTCTGTCTGTGTGTCTATGTCCAAGTATGTGTTTATTTTCAATATGTATGAATGTGTAAAGTAAAAAAGAGTGGAAGAGTGACCCCCTAAAAGGCAGGTCCCCAGGGACAGTGTGCTTGTCAGAGTACGTAGAAAGGAAGTGTGTATTTGTGTGTGTATGTGTACCCACTGAATGCCCCAGAAGGTAGGACTAGGTTTTATGTTTATATCAGTTTGTGGGAGCCCCCAAAGGAGAGTTCTTTCTCATGAATTACTGGGGTGCCCAAACTCTGGGCATAGATGTGCCATTGTGTTTGGTGTGTGTCTCCCTCCAGGAGAACATAAACTCCTTGAGGACAGCCTCTATTTCCTTATTGCTGAGCATAGTGCCTCGCACATAGATAGCATTTAATGAATGGTTGCTAATTTGAGTTAAATTGAATTAGGGTGGGAATTGGCTAGGCCAAGGTTCAGGAAATGTAGGCTTCGGATCAAAGACAAGATTCTGAGTCCCCACCAATCTGGTTACAATCTTCTGAACTCAAATTTATTTTACTCAATTCAATTCAAAAAGTATTTATTACATTTCTAGTACATACAAAGCAATGGAGAGATTGCATTGTAGATCTAAGCAGACTGCAGCATATTTCCAATTTATAACTTATGCTTAAGAAGGTGAATAAGGAAATGTATGATCAGAAAAAGAGGAAAAAGCAAAGGATGATGGATAAACAACTGGAAAAGTGCAAGGGTACTCATGAAAAATTAGAAGACCTAGAGTGTAGGGGTCCTAACCTATGGTCTTAATATATGATTTTAAAACGTGTTTTAAACACATTTAAAAATGTGTTTTTAAAAAAATATTTTGAGAACTGTATTTCAATGCAATTTATTTCTTTTGTAACGCTAGGCATTTTATTTTATTTCATTCATTTAAAACATTATTCTGAAAAAGAGTCCATGGACTTCACCAGCCTGCTAAAGGGGGCATGATACAAGAAAGATTAAGAACCCCTGTTCTAAATATACAGAGTAACTCCTCTCTGAAGAAGCTATGGAAAAACATGGGCAAAAATTACATAGAATAAGTAAAAGATCGGTTGCAATCTGTTCTGATGGAGGGTTTGGTGGGGTAGGAAATATCTCCCCAATAATGAGACCATACATTTGAGGCACTGTTCAAGCATGTTGGTGTCCAGCAGACCAGTTAAACTGGGAAAGATTCATCAGGAAGAGCACTGGATTTGGATTCAGAGCAGATGGGACTGAAATTAGCTGGATCCTCAAATCACAGGAATAGGCCTGGAAAAGGAACAGAGGAACAGAGATCAGGAACAGGAACATCTAAGGTCCAATCCCTTCTATATACAGATGAGGAAACTGAGGTACAGAGAAGCCTAGTAATTCATCAAAGGTCACAGAAGTAGTGAGTAGTTAGAAGTCCCAGCATAGTGCTTACGGTCAAGGACTACGATCTGGAGAAGACAGTGGGAGGATATGATCTCTATCTTCATGCATCAGAAGGGATGTCATGTGAAAGAGAGATTAAACTTGTTCTGCTTGGCCCCAGAGGTTAGATTTGGGAACAATGGGTGGCAGTTACAGAAAAGAAACTTTTATTGTGATGTAAAGAAAAAAACCTTCCTCACCACTATAGCTATTCAAGAATAAAATAGGGGCGGCCAGGTAGCACAGCGAGTAAGAGTACCAGCTCCAGTGTTGGGATGACCTGGAGATTGAATCCGGGCTCAGACACTCAGCACCACACCCAGAAATAACTGGCCGTGTAACCTTGAGCAAGTTACTTAACCCCGATTGCTTTAAAAAGAAAAAAGAATAAAGTAGGATGCCTTGGAAGGCGGTAGGTACTAAGTTCTCTGTCACTGGAGGTCTTCAAAGGCTGGATGATCTATTTGGGGGGTATTTGTAGAGGAGATGCCTGCTCAAGTATGGTTGGGTTCCATGAACTCTGAAGTCCTTTCCAATATGGAGAGTCTGTGATTTGATGATGCTAGGTCAAGGTCAAGGAATAGTTAGTAGTCCATTTTGGCTGGAACATGAAATATAATAGCTAGCGTTTCTGTAGAACTTTAAAATTCATAAAGTGCTTTACAAATATTATCACATTTGACCCTCACAACACCCCTGGGAGGTAGGTTCCATTATTATTCCCATTTTACAAATGAGGAAACCAGGACAGGGAGAGGTTAATGATTGGACCAAGGTCACACAGCTACTAAGTGCCTAGGGTTGGATTTGAACCCAGATCTTCCTGACTTCAGATCCAGCAGTCTACCCACTATACCACTTAGCTGCCTCTATGAATAAAATGTAAGAAGGGAAATAATATATAATGAATCTATAAAGGTAAGTTAAAACCAGATGTGTAGGACTTTAACTACCAGGTCAAGTAGTTTTTATTTTATCCTAGAGAGATTAGGGGATAACTGAATATGTTTTGATTGGGGATGGATGTGATCAGAATTACAAACCCCAATTTCAAAGAGTTTAGAAGGAGACAGATTCAAATGATGGTAAGGTGATGGAATTAACAATACTTGGCAATGATTGGATATGGTGGTGGAAGAGAGGGGAACCCTTGAAGATGATTCTGAAGGAGAGAATTTATGGAACTAGAAATATTAGGACAACCTTCACAGCAATGGGGACCTTATGGTGAAAGGAGACATTAGGAGGAAAGCAAATAAGGTCTATTTGAGGAATCGTGCATTTGAAGTGTCTATGAGACATCCTAGTGAAGATGTCCAACAGTCAGCTGGAGATTGAGTATGGGAGCCCTAGAGAGATACATGGACTAGATATGCAGATTTGGAAGTAGTGATCCACATCCACATTCACATGGTTCAACTCTCTGGAGCTGAGGAGATCATTAAAAGTATAGAAAGAAAAGGAAAAAAAGGGGTCCAGCACATCGGGTACAGCCACATTTAGGGGATAGAATGTGAATGACGATCCAGCAAAAGAGACTGAGATATAGTGGTTGGAAGGAGATAAGACTTCCCTTTGCCTTATGTCACCTAGTATCTAAGCAGTTGCCAAGGCTTGTCAACTCTATCTCCATAGTATCCCTCACATCTGGCCCTCTCACTCACATCATAACTACTCTAATTCAGGTTTTCACTCTATGTTGTTCATACTATTGTAGTCACCTCTTAACTGGTCTCCCTGCCCTTTTGATTCATCTTCCATACAGGTGGCAAAGTGGTATATACTTTGATCATGTCATGCCCTTGCTCACAAAGTTTCATTGGCTCACTATTGCCTCTAGATTCAAATACAAACTCCTCTGTTTGATTTCCAGCCTATCTTTTTTTAAAGAAAAATTATTTATTTTATTGTGAACTTAAGAAATAAAGCAAGCATTTCTATAACATAATAGAATAGGGAAAAAAGGATGATTGTACATGAAACTACAAATCTATTATGCACGACTTGCTATTCCTTTTAAATATATAATAAAATTATCATGTAATTTTCTGTTTTTCCTTTTTTTTCTTCCCTCTACCCCCTCCCCAACCCCAGCCCTAGAGATGGCTACCATTAGACACAAATATGATATATATGTGAAGCCATTTTACACATGCTTCTATTTATTGATTCTTTCTCTGGATGTAGACAGAGTTTTCCTTCATGTGATCATTGTAGTTAATTTGGGTATTTATAATAGTCAAAATGACTTAGTCACTCAAAGTTGTTCTTAAAATGACATTATTATTACTGTATATAATGTTTTCTTGGTTCTGCTCATTTTACTCTTCATTATTTCACACAAGTCTATCCATGCAGGCTTTTAATATGTCACTTTCTTTCCCCTCTGCCCCCCACTACTGCAAGCACTCTATTTTTCACAGGCAATTTTTATTTGAATCAAAAGGACTTAAAGAGGAAAAGTAGGGAATTTGGTAGCTCTAGGACCATGGACTTTTTGTGATTGGTACACTACATGTGCTTTACTTAGATTTTAACAGAGCATTTGACAAGTATTTCACACTCTTTTTTTTTGTAGAAATGATGGAGAGATGTGAACTAGATACTAGTAAAATTAGATGGATTCAGATGAATTGAATGATCAGGCTCAAAGAGTGGTCATTAAAAAGATGAATATAAATTCAGCAGGAGGTCTCCATGAGAGTGCCCCAAGGATCTATGCTGTTTAGTGTTTTTATCAATGACTTGGTGGGGGAAAAGTGCATAAATGTCATCCTTACCAAATCTGGAGGTGACAGACAGCTGGGTAATTATAGCTAGTACAGTGGATTAAAGAGTCAGTATCCAAAAAGAATTAATAAACTAGAACAGTGAACTGAATCTAAAATTAAATCCAAAAGGGATAAATGCAAAGACTTACTTTGGTTAGGAGAAAAAAAAACTACTGTAGCAAGAAGGGGTCTTAGCTGGATGCTATGTGTAAGATGCATGATTACCTGAACAATACACCAACCTACACCTCTCTGCTCATTGTCTCCCCAGGCTCACACACTGTCTGGGGTATGGATATCTCAGAAAGTACTAAAATTATAGAAATTCTTTCCCTAATCTACTCACCCCCACCTCAGCCTGAGCAGAGAAAATCTTTTCCTCCTCATCTCAATCTTAAACTGTATGTGTATTGGCTAGGACACAAATGGTAGTTAATGGCAATATTTTTAAGAGTATCTACAAGTGACAAAAATACACCCAAAAAAAGCATTAAAGGAAGAGACCTTGAGGGTCATAACACTTGCAGTTGAAGAGGGGAGATTGAGTCTCTTTCTCACCCTCCCCACATTGGTTGGAGGATAAACTGGAAATAAGTATTCAGAAGGTAAAGGAGAGCAGTTTTCCCTGGACAGAACTCCAGGTAAAAGGGGTAACATAGGTGATATGGAATAGAATCTGATACTCTTATCAGACTTGGTCTATCGACCCTCTTGGAATGGTTCTCTCCCTGCCTTCTGGCATGCTCTGACACACCCCCATGGTCTCTCCATGTTCCACTTGTTGTCACTGTTTTCTGTCAAAGGGCAGCACCCAATAATACTCTTCCCTACCAGCTCAGCAGGAGAGGCATAGAGAGATAGCATGACATAGAGTCCTCCTCTTCCATCTGGGCTCTGTGACTGCTTTGAATCTTGGCTATGTGGTTTCTTGGTAGAATACATGTCCTGCCAAGGTCAGAATCCCAGATACATGGGGAACTCTGAATAATGCCTGTGAACTAGTATTTTCTTGTTCTTAAGTCTCCATGGCACCATCACTAGACTAAGGGTTGCATCAACTTTACAAGTCCAATGTTAGAGAGTAATAGCATAGTTAGAAGTTTCTTTGACAGAGGTCTGGGAGTTTTGAGGGACCAAAGGTCCAATATCAGTCATCAATTTGATATGTCAGTCAAAAATGAATGTGATCTTGGGTTGCATTAAGAGAAGTATAATTTCCAGGATTAAGTGGGAGATGGTCCCTCTGTACTCAACCATAGGCAGACCACTTCTAGAGTTTTGTGTTCAGTTCTGGGCCACACAGGTTAAGAAGGATATTGATAAACTTGAAAGTATCTAGAGGAGGGCAGTCAAGATGATGAAAGGCTTTGAGTTCTTGTCACCTGAGAACTGGTTGAAGGAAATGGGGCTAGTTACTGTAGAGAAAAGAAGATTCAGGGAGCACACGATAGTTGTGTTCTACCATCTGAAGGACTCTCTTTTGGTAGAGTAAATATACTTTCTTTCTTTACGCCAAAGGGAAAACTAGGAATAATCATTAGAAATTACAAAGAAGTAAATATAGGCTTTATGTCAGGAAAAATGTCCTAATAACAAGCAATCCCCAAATAGAAAGGACGGCATTGGGAGGCAGCATAGCAGATGGAGTGTGTTGGATTGCAAGCTCCTCATTAAGTTCCTGGAGAGTGGGGTCCATCTTTGGCTTTTCTTTGTTTCCCCCTAACTCTTTGTACAATGCCTGGCACAAAGTGGGTTCTTAAGAAATGTTTGTTGACTTGACTTAACTGATGGATTCCCCTCCCCTGAAGGTCATTGAGCAGAATCTGGAAGCTTACTTTCTCAAGAATGCTGTAATGAGTATTCCTTTGGTGTATGGGTAGGAGTAGACAGTGATTGAGTTCCCCTCCAACTCTGAAATTCTGTAATCCTGTGATTCATCCACATACAACAATATCTGAAGAACTTCAGCAGTAACAAGGGCTCTTCCATTTGCACCATAACATGTTTCTATTTAATGCCTTCCTTGACTATAATAATCACAGGGTGGTTGATCAGAGTTATCTTTGAAATTGCATCTATCAAGAAATCTTCTATAACTTTTACATATGCATAAGAGACTCCTTGCTAGAGAACCTTCAAGATAAATAGATAGATAAACCATTTATTATCACTTACTATGTGTCAGGTACTATACTAAATTCTGGGGATACAAGTACAAGCAAAACAAGACAGAACTTGCATTCTAATGGGGAAAGACAACACGTAAAGGGGATCTGGAAAGAGCGGGGTTGATTATGTGTTTTGTGGTATGGTGTGGAGATGGATGGGGAGTGTCCTGGAAGTCTGGTTCTGGGAAAGATGAGGGAAAAGTTCATCTATCAGAGCCCAGCATCCCGGGGGCAGAATCTAAGGTTAAGATCAAGTTTTCCTGTGCTAAGTCAAATAGGTTTGAGAGATGGAGGTGGAGAGAGATGCAATCAACAAAGAATAAATACAGCCAGATCTTATATTCACTGCACTTTTCAGTCTAGTGTGACTATAAGAATGTGGTATGCATAAAAAATTATTTGCAAAACCCTGACTATTCAATTTTTACATTTTTGTATGGATTGGTAGTTAATGATATACTGTTTCTTGATTATATTTTGGGGATAGTAAGATCATCTGTAATTTTTTTTTCTCCATTCATTTGGTATTGTCCCTATTTTAAGATATCATATGAAATGACCATTTAATATGTTCAAGATCACATCAACCCTGGTACCAATTTCCTAGGTGTGTTTCTGGTCTAATCTAACTGTTCTTTCTCACTTTGACTTAATTATCATTTCAATTTCCTCATAGAGCACATCAGGACTTAGGTATTGGGGTCCCAACATGGTAGCTCACTGTCATTAATGACAAAAACAGACCATGATAGAAGCATTGACCAACCTTTGGCCATGGCTACCCATATGCAATTCTGCTTGTCTATATCCTTCTCAAAATATGATGCCCAGCAGGGAACACTGTATTCCAGATGTAATATGATTGAAACAGAGGTGAGGAAGATGCTGATTTCCTTTTTTTTGGTTGCCATGATTCTAGCCATGTAGTTTAAAATCACATCCATGAGTGCTGGTTTCCTTGGATAGAGCTATACACAGAGTGAACAGCAAACATTTCACTGACTAAATAAAACCCACTAATGTAAAGCACCTAGTAGGCTAAAGAAAGAGAAATGTCCATATGATAAAACTAATAGAACTTTAGAGTTTATAAAGTTCTTTACATTATCTATTTCTAATCTTCACAATCTGATCTGGGATTGGAGTCAGGGACAAGATATAAGAGTGGGAAAAAGCCATGATGCCGTGAGTCACAAATGAGTTAAATAAGCAAAATAAGGCTAAAGAGGAGAAAAGTCACTTCTGCAAGTAAAGAAATGCTTTTCTCATATCATCCTGTTGAGGCAGATACTGTTATTTCCAATTTGGGCCTCGATTTTCTTATCTATAAGCTTTTTTTTTCTCATCAAGACTTAGGTTTTAATCCCAGGTCACATTTGTGACCTTGGGCAAATCACTTAACCTCCCTAGGTCTCACTTCCTCATCTGGAAAATGAAAGGGTTAAATAGATCACCTCCAAGCTCTCATTGAGCTTAACATTTATGATCCCTTGATTAGATGACCCCTGAGATCCCTTCTATCTCTACACCTTTCTAAAATCCTACAATTCATTATAGGAGACACAGGAACAGTACATAGAAAGCTAGTATCAGTCCTGAAGACCTGAGTTCAGGTTCTGTCTCTGAATCACACTACATGTGTCACTCTGTCAAGTCACTTAATTTCTCAGAGCCCCAGGCAACTCTCAGAGCAGTCATTTATCTTCATTAAAGCAAGGAGTTCCTTCACCAGGAGTTCCCTAGCCTAATGAAATCTCAGGTGCAGACCTACTATGACCATAGTAATCATAATCATGATGAATGACATTATTCCCAATGTCCAGATAAGGACATTTCACCAGGAAGGTGAAATAGCTTGTCCAAAATCACACAGGGAGTAAGCGGCAGAGCCCCAGTTGGAGCCTAGGCTTTCTTATTACAAATTCAGAGTTTTTCTACTATCTTCTATTGCCAAATTAGTCAGCCAATGCAATGGTTTTTTGCTTTTTGGAGGGCAATTGGGGTTAAGTGACTTGCCCAAGGTCACACAGCTAGTAAGTGTTAAGCATCTGAGGCCGGATTTGAACCCAGGTCCTCCTGACTTCAGGGCCGGTGCTCTACTCACTGCGCAACCTAGCCGCCCCAACCAATGCAATGTTTTAAGGCTAAGGGGCAGGTAATAGAACAGGGAGATGAGTGAATGCAGGATCCAAGAGGGAACCAGGAGCTAAAAACACTGGATACTAAGCCGTAGAGAAAGAGTCTGGGTCTAGACTAGACAACTCCTCTTATTCTCCACCAATGCTATGCCAGGAGCTCTACAGATAACCCACATGGCAATAACCCTAAGAGGTAGATAACCAGGGTGAGGAGGTAGTGGCATTGGCAAAACAAGCCCGGTCTTTTGAGTCAGGAGACCTAGATCTCATTGCTGTTCCAACTCTTCTATTGGGTTGACCTTGAACAACTTACCTTCCTTTTCTGAGCTTTTATTTCCTTCTCTGTTAATAGGGAGTGATGGGTTATTGTGGGGACTAAATGAAATCACAAATACTAAAGGGGTATATAAATGTCATTTCCCCATTTTACAGATGAGGAAACTAAGGTCTGTAGAAGGGAAGTGATCACCATGGGGTGGTGATCAATGGATCATTCTCAGTCTGGAAGAAAGTCTCTAGTGGAATTGCTTAAGGAAACTGCCCTTTTTCCCGGTTCTGTTCAATGTGTTTATAAATGATTGGATAAGAGTTGGGACTTCCTGTTGCTAGAATTAAGGTTTAAGGCTCTTGCAAGCTAGTTTCTTCCTCCTTCTAAACATTATTCAAGACTCATCCACCTATATCACTTTTCATCATTGTTGTTGTTTAATCATTTTTCAGTTGAGTCTGGCTCGCTATGACCCTATTTGTAGTTTTCTTGGCAAAGATACTAGAGTTTTTGCATTTCCTTCTTTCACTTATTTTACAGATGAGGAAACTGAGGCAAACAGGGTTAAGTGATTTGCCCAGGGTAGCACAGCTAGTAAGTGTTTGAGGTCAGATTTGAATTCAGGTCTTCCTAACTCCAGACCTGATTCTCTATCTGCTATGACACCTAGCTGCCATTTTCATCATGTTATTCCCCAAATTAACTAATTTCATTGGCTCCTACAGCATAAATTGTATGTAGCACCTGGAACATTCCCAACTCACAAGACAAGTTCCCCAGACAGGACTACTAAAGTTCCAGGTAATCTTTGGGTCCACGTCCTCTAAAACCATAGCTTACAACCTGCCACTGGTGCCATTGCTTTTAATAGTGAGCCAGAAGATGCAATCAGTTCAGAGCAAAGGCATTTAATGAAACAGCAGAGTAAAAAAGTAGGAATAAAACATTTTTCCTGCAAACCTGAGGCACACTCTCCCACAGAGATACATACCATCAGCAGGAAGAGTGGACACATGTAGGAAGTATTCATGGAGAGACACATAAAGGTATCACATATGGCAAGGGCTCACATGTGGAGGGGCAACTTGTGCCCCTGATGTTACAGGACTGCTGGTGTCTTCTGGAGATGCCATAGTAATGGTCTTGCTAGACCTGGCTCCCTGCTGCTCTCTGTAGGGCATGCAGTCTCTGCCAAAGTTTGCTCCTCTGGACTCTTCCCCCCTGAATGTGGGGTCTCTGCCAGATGCTGCTAGGCATGACCCCTCTAGCCATGTGGCTGGGAAGCTTCTCCCTTTTTCCAACTTCTATATTTAGCTGAAACCCTTGGTTATAGTGTTATCTTTTCTTTATAAGAGAGGGCTCTGCTTTGCTTTTTTTTAAATTCAAAAGTCAGAAACATTTTGCCCCTTTGGCACTTAGAATGGATACTAACCCTGGCAGGTGTTGGGATGGGGGGGTTTGGAGGGGTAGGTGCCCTGCTTTTTTTTTCCTTTATGGAGTTAACTACTCTGTAGTCTTAAGCACTTCTATAGTCTATAAGTATTTATTCTTAAGTATTCTATAGTCTTAAGTATTTCCAAAGAAAACGTTTCTAGAACCAAGACTTTTGGGTCCTCTCAGCTAAGGAATGCTCTCATGCTTAACCTCTTCTCTGGACTAAACCTCCTGGTTGAAGGGCTCACTCTGGTTTATGGCATTTCCTATGCCTCCTGATTTTAATCTCTGAAGCCTGGTCATTACCTACACAATGGCTATTCACCTAATAACTAGAAGATAGTTTTTGGTTTGGAGATTTCCCAATCACCTTATTCTAAACTTCTTCCATTACCCAATATGGATTTGCAGGGGGAAAAGCAATCAATCATTGAGCATTTAATTGCCAACTGTATGCCAGGCTGTGTACTAAATGAAGAGTATACAAAGAGTATACACACTCTGCCTTTAAAAACCTCACATTTTGTGCATTTATATATTATATACATAAATATTATACACATATTCATATATTTATATTTATATATAAATATATGCAAATATAACTATTTAAATGGGTTTCCTATAAATATGTATATGTAGGTATATAAATACATGTATGTGTGTATAGAATAGATAGAAAGTTATCTCAGGGGGGCAGCTGGGAAGACTAGAAAGGGCCTTCTCCAACAGGTGGGATTTGGGCTAAAGCTTAAAAAAAGACAGGAAAACTAATTGATGAAGGTGAGGAAGGAATGGAGCATTCTAGGTATGGAAAAAAGCAGTGAAAAGACACAGAGATAGTTGAAGTGTCAAGTAGACCAGTGTAGCTGGATCATAGAGTAAAAGAGGGAAGTAAAGTATAGGAAGACCTGGAAAGGTAGGAAGGTGCTGGGCTATGAAGGGCTTTAAAGGCAAACAGAAGACTTCACAGTTAACCCAAGGGTTAATAAGGAACCACAGGTGTTGACTGAATGGGAGAGCAGTGGGGTATGACTACATTTGTACTTCAGGAAAATCATTTTGACAGTTGAGTAAAGGAAGAAGAAGGAGGAAAGACTTGAGACAGGAAGCCCCATTAATAGATGCCTATTGTAATCTTCAGACAGGAAGTGATGAGGGCTTGGATAGGGGCACAGCAGGATCAGAGGAGAGAAGTAGGGGTGGCTAGGTGGCACAGTGAATAGAGCACCTGCCCTGGAGTCAGGAGGACCTGAGTTCAAATCCGGCCTCAGACACTTAACACTTATTAGCCATGTGACCTTAGGCAAGTCACTTAACCCCAATTGTCCTGCCTTCCCCCTCCAAAAAGAAAAAAAAAAGGAGAGAAGTAAGTGTACACAAAAGGTATAATGAAAGTAGAATCAACAGCCTATGGCAACAGATTGGACGTGGGGGGGGGGGTGAGAGTGAGGAACATGTTGGTTAGAGCCTGAGTGACTGATGCCCTTGTTAGTAAGGGATAGTAAGTGTTGTTTGATAGTAAGGGAAGAGAGGGATCTTTAGGAAGAAAGATACTAAGTTCTGTTGTGGTTATATTGAGTCAATTATGCCTTTGGGACCCCTAGTTTGAGATGTCCAAAAGGCAGTTGATGATTTGGAACTGTAGATCAGGAGAGAGACTAGAAATGGGTTTATAGAATAAGGAATCATCTACATAGATTATGGTTGGGCCAATGGGAGCTGATGAGGTCACTAGGAGAGATAGTTTAGAGGACAAAGAGAAGAGGGTACAGAACAGAGCCTTGCGATGGGGGGACACCCACTATTAGTGGGCATAATATGAATGAAGAACCAACATAGAAAACAGAAGAAAGGAAAGAAAGAAACACAAGAAGTATTATGGAGACAGAAATGACAATATTTGGCAAAAGAAGAAAAGCTAAGCCCAGAAAGTAAAATAATTTCTTCTCTTATATGCTTAGCCATATTTTAGATGCAGCCAGAAAAACCTAAAAATGATTTGACACTTCACTCTCACATATTTAAAGGCTGGATTCCTTAGCCTGGAACTCAAAGTCTTCTACAACTTGGTTCCAAACTCCTTTCTAGCTTTGCTCATTTTCATACACTTTATATTATGCTACTTCTCACCTAGAACATCCTGCCACTCATTCAACCCCATTCTCTCATTGATGAGTTCTTCCCAGGGGGTGTACATTTTGGTGAGGGACCCAAGCTGGTCAGCCTTCATTCCCCTCTTATCTCTGATTCTGATTCTCCTGAATTTGCCACCATGCCCCAGTGGAATTACCTTGCACCAGCCTTTCCTCACTTTTTACCTCTCTTTTTTGTTTTGTTTTTTTCCTCTCTACTAGAATGTTTCTTGAGGGCAAGGGCTGTCTATTTGCTTCTATCTGTTATCTCTAGCACTTAGCACAGTGTTAGCACTTAATGTCTGTTGCCTGCCTACTTAAACTTAGCAGCACTGAAATCTGGTTCGAAGTATTGTAGAGAAGATGTATAAGGGTGTACCCTAGCCTTTCCACATCTACCTTGAAAGCACTGGAATATCCTTTTCTAAGTAGATTTAGAGCTGGAAGATATTATCTAGTCTAGTCTAGTCCCCTTATTCATCATATGAGAAAACTAAGAGTCAGAGGTATTAAATGACTCCCTTAGGCTCCTCACTCAGCTGGTAAGTGTCAGAGGCAGAATTTGAACCCTTATCTTCCTGACACCCAACCAGGAGTGTGCTGGTAAATGCTTAACAGCTGGCTCTTCAAATACACTTTTCAGTTTAATCTGCATTATTAATATATTCTCCATAATTTTCTTAAGTCTAGACAATAAACACAATAATAAATCAAGCCCTGATTTGTAGCCTTTACTGATTTCCAAGATATAAATGCTCACACTGAAAATTTAACAACCAGTTCTCACGAGCTGGTTCAATCTGGTGCCAGTGCATCCCTGCCAATTCCAACATTTTATCCACAACACCGCTCTGCTGTAAGTAAATATGCCATTGCCACAGAGGATTTTGAACAGCGATAGACTTTAATGACTGTCCAGTACAAGCCCCTCAATTTACAGATGAAGAAAGTGAGACCCAGAGAGGTTAAGCAACTCACCTAAGGTCAGACAAGTTGCAAATTGTGTTTCTGGAGTTGAAAACAAGTGACCTTAATCACAAATACTTTAACTGTTCTTTCCATTGTACCGTGTTTACCTTCTTCTAACAGGAAGGAATCAAGAATGAAGATTGGCTAAACTTGAGAACTGGATCGTCCAAAGGGAAGACATCCTCCAGGTGTCCAACATATTTATCCATGACGCCGAGGTGTGGAAATGGGAGGGTCTGGAAGGGAGGCTGTGATTTAGGTAAGGATCAGAGGAGGGAGAAATAACACGGTGGTTGGAGTATATTACAAACTGACCAGACAGAAGTAGGGAATACAGGTGCAGATCCCAATTCTGGCATGGAGGTGGGATATGGTTGTGATGTGGGACTTGAACGATCCAGACATCTGCTAGAGAGCTCTCTCTCTGCTAAAAGCAAAGCAGCTGACTAATTCTTTTTAAATGTTTTGTATTGATACATTTTGTTTTGACAGGACACTTAGCAACAAACACCCAAACTATCCTAAAAGTATATTCTGCCAAAATAGCTAAGCAAAACTGCCTAACATGATTGTGACTGATAGAATATGTCCCTCTCCACTTTTAAAGTTTACCAATTATTAACACAATGGATGTGTACTCTATCTTTAATCATTTTAAAAAATAAGTAATGGCTGGTCTCAGATACTTACTAGCTGTGTGACCCTGGGCAAGTTACTTAATAGTGACTGCCTCCAAAATAATAACAATAATAATAATAAATGCCTATTTTTACCTCAGTCATTTCCAGACATAAACCATTCTCCATCCCCAGTGACTTTATTACACAAAGAAAAACATTTAAGTAAAGCCAAACAACACTGACCACAACTGATAACAGATACAACATTCCATGCCCCACCAATCCAAAGTGTGTTTTCTCATTTCTTCCCTAAAATCAAGAATATTGTTACACAGAATACAAATTCATTTGAGTGTTCTTTTCACTTCTATCATTAAAATCATTGTATATATTGTTTTCCTGATTCTGCTCACTTCACTATGCATCAATGTGCACAAGTTTCTCTCATTTGTGTGAATTCCTCATATTCATACCTTCATAGACCACAGTTTGTTCAATTGTTCCCCGACTGACCTCTGCCCCTTTTATTTCCAGTTATTATTTGTTGTTTGTTTTTGTTTTGTTTCGTTTTTTTGGTGGGGGAAGGTGCAGGCTAATACAAAAGTGCTGCTATGAATATTTAGGAATATGAGACTTTTCTGTCTTTGTCTTCCTTGGGGGTGTCTTCTCAGCAGTGGGTTCACTGGTGATAGAACAGTTTAGTGACTTTCTCACACAATTCCAAATTGTCTTCTAGAATGGTTGGACTAATTCGCATCTCCAACAACAGCGTGTTGTTTCTCCAATATTTGCTGTTTCTATCATATGTATGGCTTAAACATCATTGCCTTTGAACTGAGTTTTTATTGCCTCTTAGTATTTGTCTTCATTTACATGTTTCTAGATATGTTATATTTTGTTCATTTGACTCTTCTCTCTTCAGTCTGTATCACTTCCCTTATTTCTCTGAATTTTTTTGTGTTCATTATTTTTATGACAAAGTAATATTTTATTGTATTAACATACCAGTTTGTTAAGCTATTTCACAATTATTGGGCTCATTCTTTGTTCCCAGCTTTAGTTATCACAAATAATGCTACTGATATTTTTGTACATATTGATCCTTGACTTCCTTGGCATATAATCCTGCTAGTGCGTCAAAAGACATGAACAGTTTAGTATTTTTTTTATAATTCTATATTGTTTTCCAGAACTGTTAGACCAAGTCACAGTAATACCAGTCTTCCCATATACTTCCAACACTGAATCTTCTCATCTCTTACAAGGTTTTCTACTTTGATAGGTGTGATATCTCAGAGTTGTTTAATTTGCATTTCTTTATTAGTGATTTTGAACAATTTTCAGATGGTTGTTACAAGTTTTCATTTCTGTTTGTAAAAATTGGTGTTTCAGAACTTGATAACTTGCCTTTTGGGGAATGGCTGTTAATCTTATGGAGACATGTCAGTTATCTGTAGATTTTGAGTGTCAGACTTTTATCAGAAATGTTTAATACAAATATTTTCTCATTACACCTACATTAACTCCATTTGCACAAAATCTTCTAAATTAAGTATAACTGAAATTTCATATTTTTTCAGTTGTCTAGTCTTGCTGATTATTTCATCCTGCAGAGGTGGTAGAAGCAAGGAAGGAAACAACTGTAGTGGACCTGATTCTCACACAGAAGGAAGAACCAGCTGCCAAAGTTGAAATGATGGGAATCTTGGTATGGGGGGAGTAATTCTAACACATTCTAGTTTGTGATGGATAAAAAGGAAAAATTCAGGCACAGTCTACTCCACAACCTAGATTTGGGGAGCATAGATCTCAATGAGGGAAATAGTCTGAGACAGTGGTATAGTGGCAAGGAGTATTAGATTTGGATTTAGAAGATTATTGTGTGACCATCTTCATCTCAGTTTCATCATCTGTAAAATGAGGGAATAGAAGATCTAAGTTACTTTCCAGTCCCTGTGATCCTGTGAGTTAAAAGAAACAATAAGTAGGATTCCATGGCTTAAAATTATAAAGGGAAGGGGCAGCTAGGTGGTACGGTGAATAGAGCACCAGCCCTGGAATCAGGAGGGGCTGAGTTCAAATTTGACCTCAGATACTTGACACACTTACTAGCTGTGTGAACTTCGGCAAGTCACCTAACCCCAATTACCTTGTCTTCCCCCTCCAAAAAAATAAAAATAAATTATAAAGGGAAAGTCAACTCAAAAGAGATAGAAAGTTCTCAAGAAAATAATTCTAATGACACTAACACAATTATTACACTGAGAAAGAAAAGAAGGACCTGTCTAAAGAGACCAATCTGATTGTACAGGAAACTAGTAACTCAAATATTAGAAAGCAATGTACCAAAAAAGGACTGAAAACAAGTATCTAGTGTGCTGATTTTCAAAAAGGAGAACCTAAATTTTTTGAATTATAGACTAGTAATCTTGAATTCAATTCTTAGAAAAAATTTAGATTATATCATCACATGGTTTGTGTGTAATTAAAATGGAAGCAGAGACCACTAAGAGCCAGTAGGACTTCATCAAGAACAGGTCATTCCAGAAAAACCTAATTTCCTTTTTTTGACAGGTTTACTAGACTGGTAAGTTAGCAGTATGCCATAGGCATGGTGTACTCATCCAACAGGGATTTCAAGGAACAGAAATACAGCTCCATACTCTATGGTTAACTACCAGGTGTCTTGATCACATATAAACCACTGGTGGAATACTTAAATACAAAAAGTATTTGAAGAGACATGAACCATTTCATCACCATCCAAATCTAAATTTTCATTCTGATTATGAAAGACGAGGCAAACATAACAGTCCCAGGCCAGAACTGTAGGCTCATTCTGAGAGGCCTGGGACAGCTAGGAGTCTCACTATTTTATACTTAGCATAAAGGTGGCTGGCGCTATAATTATGTGCTCTGATCTCTGATAAGCAGATAATTGGCACCTTTGAATATGATGATCATTATTGAGTCAAATAAAGATGAACACAGGTAGTATAAAAATCCCTCTAGTTCCAGAGGGTTTAGACTTAGATTTAGAACATTATATCTATTTATGTCTATATACCTTTCCTCCTTGCCAGTCTTCAGAGAAAGACCTAGCCTAACTAATCTGTGTCACACAGCATGCCTATATTTCAGCATAACATTTGATAAAAATCTCTCACAATATAGTTATATACAGTATGGAGAGATGTGAGAGGATGTTTATGTGAATTTGGAATTGTTTGCACAGTCCAAAGACTGATGATTAATGGACCAAGTCCAACCTGGAAGAAAGTCTCTTGTGATCCTTGGACCTCTTGGATCCCTGGGATCTCTCCTTAGCCCTATTCTGTTCAACATCTTTAACCATTGGTTGAGGAAAAGGTATATTTTAGCTGCTTATTAAACTTGAAGAACACAGAAAGATGGTTAACATAATTAACAAAAGTAGGATCCATTAATATCAGGAGAGGGTAGAACAGATGAATGAAAAAAGTACTTATGAAGCACTGAGTATGTCCAAAGTACTGTGCTGAGCGCTGGAAAGGGATAGTCTCTGCTCTCTAGGAGCTCATGTTCTCATAGGAGTAGATAACACATATGGAAGGTTTTAACCTCAAGTCATATGAAAAGATCCCATGATCCTTGGAGTACAGATGCAAAGTATATAGTAATTCATCTTCTTTCATTTTTTTTTCCACTGATAAAACCATATCCATTTCTGGTGTTTTTAAGTGGGAAAAACTTCCTTTTTTCTTTTCTTTTTTGCTCTGAACTTAACAAACATCAATTAAAGTAACATCGCCATATGCAATATGGAATAGAACCACTCACTATTAGGCAAACAGTGCTGGGAAAACTGAAGGCAGTCTGGCACCATACGTCAGGATAAGATAACCTCCAAATGGATACATGACTTAGATATAAAGAATGACAGCATAAACAAATTAGAGGAGCAAGGAAGAAATTACCTATCAGATCTATGGATAGTGGAAGAGTTCATGACCAGACAAGAGATAGTAAAGATCACAAAAGGTAAACTAAAAGAGTTTTAATTACAAAAAAATGAAAAGTTTTGCATAAACAGAACTAATACAGCTAAAATTTGAAGAGAAGCAAGTATGAATGAAATGAAAATGAAAAAAAAAATCTTTGTAGCAAAATTTACCTGGGAAGAAACCCTTATTTCTAAGATACATAGAAAACTCAAATTTATTTTTTAAGAAAAGAACCATTCAGTCCACTGATAAATTGTAGTGGTCAAAGGATACAAACAGGTGAGTTTCAAATGTAGAGAATCAAACTACCAAGTCATATTAAAAAATACTTTAGGGGCAGCCAGGTAGCATAGTGAGTAAGAGCACTAGCCCCAGAGTCAGGATGACCTGGGATCAAATCCAGGCTCAGATACTTAGCACCACACCCAGAAATAACTGGCCATGTAACCTTGAGCAAGTTACTTAACCCCAATTGCTTTAAAAAATACTTTAAATCATCAACAATTAGATATGCAGATTAAAACAATTCTAACTTCTACCCCACACCCATCAGATTGGCAGAGATGACAAAAATAAAAAGTGCTGGAGTAACTGTAGTAAAACAGGTCCACTAATTATACTGTTGAAGGAGCTGTAAACTGGTCTAACCATTCTGGAAAGCATATTGAAACCATTCCCCACACAAATTATTAACTGTGCATATCTTTTGGCCCTGTACCTGTACCCCAAAGAGATCAAGAAAAGAAGAAAAAAGACCAATTGTGTGCCAAATATTAATAGCAGCTCTTTTGTGGTGGTAAAGAATTAGAAATTAAGGGGGTTCCTATTAATCAAAGAATGACTAAACACGTTATGGTATAGGAATATGATGGAATTCTGTTGTGCTATAAGAAATTATTAAAAGGATGATTTCGGAGAAACCTGGGAAGACTTATATGAACTGATACAAAGTGAAGTAAGTAGAACAGAGAGAACAATTTATACAATAGCAAAAATATTTTAAAGACAAACAATTTTAAAAGACTTAAGGATTCAAATTAATGAAATTGCCAACCAAAGTTACAGAAGACCTAGGATGAAACACATTACCCATATTCATAGAAGTGGACACACTCTAGACTCTAATGAACTCAGAACACAAATTGACACCTTGGGGGGGGATATAGACAATGATGGAATTTGTTTTTCTCAACAATACATACTAATAATGGGTTTCGGTTTTTTTGCTTTCTCAATGGGGGTGGGGGAAAGAGGTGGGAAGTAAAGAAGATGGACTGTCACTGCTTAAAAAAAATTCAATTTTAAAAAAGATGTATATAAATCTGAAGCTTAAATACAAAAAGATGAGCTGCTTAGATGCCAGATGTGCATCAGGGCATGTGAAAAATACCTGAGAATTTCAGGAGACTGAAAACTCAATATGAATTAACCATGTTTCATGGGAGCCAAAAACCCTTAATAGAATGTTAGTTTGAAATAGAGTGTCCAGAACTAGGAAGTTCTTAGTGTCCTTTGCTTGGGTTTGAACCTATTGGGGGAACTGCATTTAGTTCTGAGCTCCACATTTTGGGAAGCACCTTCACAAATTGTACTATATCTGAAGAGTCAGGAGGATTGTTAAGAGCATTTGAAACCATGGCATATGAGGATCAAGTGAAGGACCTAGAGATATTTATCCTAAAGAAGAAAAGACACAGGGTAGGGAGACAAGGAATGATTACTGTCTTCAAGTATTTGAAAGATCATCATGTTGAAGAGGGATTAGACTTGAGTGCCAAGGTTGGAACTAAGAGAAAATTGTGGGAATTGCTAAGAGGTGCATTTGAGATCAATATAAGAGAACATTCCTGAGAAAATGTATCTTTTATTCATTGCATAGGTCTAGGACTATGGCATTACATATATGGTTGATGTATTGATATTTTTGCTAAAATACTTTTTAAAATCTTTGCTTCAAGGGATGGCTTAGTAGGGAGGGAAATGGGGAGGGATATATCCAGGAACAAAAAAACATCAATTTTTGATATTTTATTATTTATAAAACATATTGATGTTCTATTATTTGAAATATTATTGACTATACACAATACTTAGTACATAGTAGGTACCTAATAAATGCTTGTTGACTTAAATTCACACACATATATGCATACATATACACACATACGTGTGTATTTTTTTTTTCAAATAAATATCCACTCTCCATCTCTTGGGACTTGGTTGGGATGTTGCTAGTATAGTTGGAAGGAATCTCAGTAAGAACCTAGTCCCATAAGTCCTGGAGCATTACTTTCTTTTCCTTTTATTTTCATTTAAGAATATTTTTTTCAATTACATACAAAGATAGTTTTCAACATTCACTTTTATAAGATTTTGAGTTCCAAATTTTTCTCCCTCCCTCCTCCATTCCTCCCTAAGAGAGCAAACAATATAGGTTATATACACATACAGTCAAGACAAAAGGGAAAAACCACGAGAAATAAAAAAGAAATTTAAGTGAAAAAAGCATACTTAAATCTGCATTCAGACTCCACAGTTCTTTCTCTGGATGTGGACAGCATTTTCCATCTCTAGTCTTTTGGAATTGTCTTGGATCATTGTATTGCTGAGAAGAGCTAAGTCTATCATAGTTGATCAACAATGCTACTGTTACTATGTACAATATTCTCCTGGTCCTGCTCACTTCACCCAGCATCAGTTCATGTAAGTCTTTCCAGGTTTTTCTGAAATCCACCTGCTCATAATTTCTTATAGCACAATAGTATTCCATTGCATCCATATACCACAACTTGTTCAGCCATTCCCCAATTGACAGGCATCCCCTCAATTTCTAATTCTTTGCTGCTACAAAAAGAGCTCTGGAGCATTCTTTTCAATACACGACATTGTCTTTCAATGCAGAAGTTTCTATGGGGATGCAACTACATACAGTTCTTCCTTTATGTTAATTTGCATTACACAAATTAGATTTTATGTAAAGAATTCTGAAAGGCATGGGAAGATGTAACCAAAGCATATATGAAGAAAGTTTGGAAAAAAAGTATGCTCATAGTTACTTCTTGATTTTTGTGGGTTTTACAAGAGTAACAAGTTTATAAAACTAGTATGAAAGTTGAAGTTAGAAGTGGATGAAAATGATGTGGAGAAGACAGGGAAGAATTGTCAAAGGAGTTGGAGCGGCTAGGTTGTGCAGTGAATAGAGCACCAGTCCTGAAGTCAGGAGGACCTGAGTTCAAATGTGACCTCAGACACTTGACACACTAGCTGTGTGACCTTGGGCAAGTCACTTAACCCCAATTGCCCTGCCCTCTCCCCTCCAAAAAGCATACATACACAAAAAAAGAATTGTCAAAAGAGGATCTGATTGAGCTTCAAAGCTGCAAAGATTACAGAATAAGAAAGGCAAGCTTCAGAACCCAAAGTTGGACCAAAAAGGCTCACAATGAAACAGCTGGCCAGAAGCATTTTATCATTTAAGTGAATTGATTTTCTTGTATTGAAAAGATGAATCCAAATACTTCAAGATTTTGAGAAGTTCGATGATGAGTTGAGGATAATATTGTTTGCTATAGTCATATATATGAGGGAAAAAAGAGAGTCACTGTCCAAACATCTCTTGATAGCTTCATAAAAAAAAGTTGCAAAGCCAGTGATAAAGGCTGGTTGTAGTGTGTAGGGAAGGACAACAAACTGCATGCCTATGTTAACTTTACAGTATTTTTCATCACTAACTTTACATTCAATTTCATAATTCTGTTTATTATCATGGTACAGTATTTAATATACTGTCTTTTAGTACATTTTATGACTTGTATAAAGGTATTACTTTGTACATACCTTTTTTTTTTATATGACTTAAATGTAGTGGGTATGTAGGGGCAAATTTACATTATATAAAAATCGCTTTACATAGAGGTCTGCTGAATAGTCCAGTTACATAAAGCAAGAACTTTTTATACCTCCTCTTGGATAAATTCACCCTGTATAGAGTCTGTAGAGCTATTCTGAAACTGGATAGCTGGTGGAGCCTACCGACAACTTTATTCCATCTGGGGGCGCTAGAGTACTTGCCAGACTTCATACATACGATCCAAATGGAGTAGGATGCTATTTCACATTAATCCGTGGAGATTTTCCTTTCAACCCCTCTTTGATTTTTAGACTTAGGTATTTCTGTTAGTTGCCTATAAAATTAGGATATAAGATCCTTATTAGAGATATTTGATGCAAATTTTTTTCCAGTTGTCAATAACTTCCCTTCTTGTCCAAGTTGCATTAATTGTACTCATGTAAACGCTTTTCAATTTCATGTAACCAAAATTATCTCTTTTACCTTATTTAATTACCTCTGTCTCTTAAGAATTCATCTCCTGGTCATTTCTGTAAAAGCTATTTGATTTGTTATCTTCTAATTTTTTATGGTATGATCTTTAATAATCAGATTATGTATCTATTTTGAGTTTATTGTGGTATATAGTATAAGCTGGGGTAGCTAGGTGGGTCAGTGGATAGAACCCCAGGCCTAGAGTCAGGAAGACCCATCTTCCTGAGGTCACCTCTGGCCTCAGATACTTCCAGTTGTGAGATCCTGGGCAAGACACTTCACCCTGTTTGCCTCAGTTCCCTCATCTATAAAATGAGTGGAGAAGGAAAGGCAAACCACTCCAGTATCTTTGCCAAGAAAATGAAGAATCAGACACGACTGAAAAATGACTAAATGAAATTCCTAGAAGCAGTCCTCTAAATTATTTCCCAGCTACTGCTAAACCATGTTGTCACAGGCCTGTGATCTACCTCCTTTCTAGCTCCCATTTATTCATTGTTAGAATGTAAGCTCCCTAAGAGCAGGGACTGCCTTGCTTGCTTGTATTTGCGCTCAGTGCTTGGCACATAATAAGAACTTAATAAAGGCATTATCAATCGCTCATCATTATACATTTTAATCATAGCATCTCAGAGTTAGAAAAGATGACAAGAATCTAATCCTTTCCTGAATCAGGAATCTTTCTTACAACATCCCAGAATTCATCCTACTTCTGTTCAAACACCTGCACAGAATGGGAATTCACTACTTCCTCAGGCAACCCATTCTATTTTGGACAGATTTGATTGTTCGGCAGTGCACCCTTCGATCAAGCTTAACTCTGCCTCCCTGTAATTTACCCCCCATTGCTCCTGGTTCTGCCTTCCTGGGCCAAGCAGAACATGCCTTCTAGCTCTTTCATACATCAGCCCTTTAATTACAAGAGCCCCTTCTCCAGGCTAAATATGTTCAGGTCTTTCAACCAATCTTTATATGGAATAGTCTCTAGTACTCTCGCCATCATGTTTGTTATTCCTTGAACGTGCTCCAACTTACCAGTCCTCTAACTAAAATGTGATGCACAGAAATGAACACAATACTGCAGATGAGATCTGGCCAGGCCAGAAGAAGGCAGGATTATTATCAGTCTTCTACTCTAGGAACTAATTAATGGATCTTCATGTTTGCTTGCCTTTTTTAGATAGTTAGATCACACTTTTGATGCACGTGGATCTTTTAGTCCACTGGAATTCTTAGATTTTCATATGAATTGTCTTCTAGTTATGCCACACTTCCCACACCACATGTATGTAGGTGATTTATTAATCCAAGTAAAAGCATTTACATTTAGACCTATGAAGTTTCATTTTGACATATACATAAAAAGCAGCTTTTTTGGTGCAGAATTTTTAAAGTTGATTTTTGCTCCACCAAATAAAATACCTTTTATAATCAAGAAAATAATTAATATATCTAGATTTGTATTCTTTCCCCCTTTTAACCATTTCATCTCAATTTTCATCAAGAATGCCTTTAGTACATAGATGATTGCTAACATTTATATAGCACTTTAAGGGTTGCAAAGCACTATATATACACATATGTATATATAGTCACATATGTACATCTTTCTTAGAAAGATTTTATCAAGATGAAAAGATAAACATATGTGATTATCAACAGAAAGTAAATGCAGGTACCCTGTTAGTTGCTTTTGGGGAGGGGATAATATAATCTGTGATTTTTTCCCGAATTTTTTGCCATCTTTACTTTGAGGTATCTTGAAAAGTGAAGCATCAGTGTCACCACAGATACCTTCTATGTGTATTTGGTGTGGTCAGACCTCACCTCCTGACTTTATAGTTTTATATATCATATCCACTTGCTCACATAGCACATAAGACTAAGACAATTACATTCCAAATGTTGTCATTCCCATGCCATTGATGATGGAAATATAATACTATGTTCAGATCATATAATATTTCTTGATAAATACAATCACAGAGGTAATTCTGGTCAATGATTCTGTGATTACCAATTGCAAGCAAGGTAAAAAAGAAGAAGATATATGTTCAACAAAGGTATTTGCCACTTATCATGGAAAATGTCCTGAATAGAGTCCAAATGGGAAAGAGATTTTTCTATAGATGGTGAAGTCTTCCATGGGCTCTTGTTTGTGGATAACATGATGTTGAAGGCATCAAGTCCAAGATACTACAGGGTCACTCAAAAGAGATTTACCTAATAACCCACATGGGAAAAAACAAATAAATTAAGAATGCCTATTGACCAGACTATGACATGCAGTCAGATGGGCAGTCCATTGAGATAACCTATTAATAATACACTTTTAACAGGGACAATGGACAATGAGAATGAATAATAAAGGTGGGGATTGAATAGGAGGAAGAGAACAGACTGGATTGCTTTGGGGATCTGATCTAACACTTTCAATGATACCACATTGCTCTCTGATACAAAAATTTCCCTTTTTAACACCAACACCTTCTTGGTGATGCTACTTTATTGAGAACTGCAGAATACCATAAACACCAAAGAATCAAAACTGCAAGTGACCCAAGACAGTATGGGTATAAGTAGGCTGCAGCAAATCACCAACTATGACTCATAATCAGAAGATCAGGACAGGAGGTGGTAAACTAGTAATTTATCAAAAAGTAAGGGATATAGGAAGGCAGTCTGAGTGTTGCTTTGATTCTCATGAAACCTTAAAAGACCAAGAATATTACTTCCAGGGAATTAGATAGGTAGTTTATAGAGGAGTAATGAGAAGACAAAGATAAGAATCACAAGATAAGAAGATAGGGATAGGTTTCAATCTATACGTTTGAAGGAAGCATCCACATTGACTAAATAAGGAGTCCACTGGCGTACTGGAGTATAATTTTAGTCTTTTTAGATTTAGCCCATTCTTCAAGACTGCTGAGATCATCTTTAGGATCTAAACCTTGTCATCAGTGCATTAGCTATCCTTCCCATCTTTGGATCATCTGTAAATTTGATTACCATGCTATTTGTGACCTTACCCAAATCATTGATAAAAAATGTTAAATAGCACAGGTTTAAGAACAGATTCCTAGGACACTGCATAAAAGCAGAAGTCTTATTCCTTTTTCAATCTCCCTTTTGCTTCCAATATCACTTTTTTTTAAAGTATCATCTAGTCAGCATTTTCACATTTTCCATCAAAACAATATGTCAAACATATTGTTGAGATTTAGGTATACTGTGTCTGTGGCATTACTTGACCATACTAATAATCCTTTCAAGAAAAGGAATAAAGTTAGCTGGGCATAACATGTTCTTTCATGAAGCCATACTGACTCTGCCTGATTTCAGCTTTCCTTTTAAAATATTCACAAATTATCTCTTTAGAATCAAGTTACAGAATTTTTCTAGGAATTAAAACTTCACTGATCTATCTATGGTTCTCACACTCTATCTATATCTATCTATAGATTCCACCCTCTTCCCTTCCCTAAGACATTGCCCTTCTCCAGTCTAGAAGCACCACTCACATACTCCATAAGCTTTCAAACATCACTTTCAGGAATCACACCCACTAGTTCTTTAAGTATATTTTAAATGGACTGCTGACTTAAACCCATTGAGGGCAGCCAGATGTTCTCTTACTATCTCCCTACTTATCTCCTTCAATAGAATTCAAGTTCCTTCAGGGAATGGACCATTGTATGTATGGCTTAATATTAACAGCACTCAGCACAGTTTAGTACATATAGTAGGCAGACAATAAAATTCTGTGTTGAATTGAACTCATCGTTAACCATTTTTGTTTTCTTGTTAGAGAAAACAGAAGCAAAAGAGTGGTGGTTTCCTTCTCTCCATCTGTAATGTAATGCCAAGGAAAGGCAACTTCCCAGGTTCAAAATACCAGCATAGGTGCTCTCTATTTTATTCAGTAACAAACCCAGAACAGAGAAGATCAAAACATGACATCATTCCAAATACAGCATTTACTAAGTGTGATTAAATAATCTCCAAGGCCTACCCCACCCCAGGACTTTCCAATCATTCAATCAATTACAAAGTCTCTGTTCCAAATACTTCTCCACCCCTAGGCTATACCTTAATTAAGTCCACCACAAAGCCCCTCTTCTCAAATGGAGATTAGTTTCCAAACATAGGTGAAGTACCTGCATTTGTCAATCACAGAGCACAATAAGGTCAAAAGTTCCCCACCCCTGGATCACAATTGAATCTACCCCAGAGTTACATCAAGTTTAAACACAGCACTTAATACCCAAATGGAGGTCTTTTCTTCATCTTGACACGAGGCAAGTTCTCAGCAATCTTAGTTCCTGGAGAGACAAGGCTTAGCAAGGCCATAAGATACATTGCCAGTCCCTTCATGAATTTATCCTCTGTCTGTAGAACAGCCCTAGAACCCCTGAACACATTAGCAAAGCCCTCTCCCAGGATTTCTGTAAACATACAACAAGAAAATCCTTCTTCAGGGCTTCTGAACCAACAGAAAGGCTCCCAGACCCCTGCAACAACAGTACTGTCCCTCACCAGTGGACAGTATTCATTCTGTCTGCAGGACAGTCTCCAGACCCCTGCAACAACAGTACTGTCCCTCACCAGTGGACAGTTTTCACTCTCTGTCTGCAGGACAGTCTCAGGCCTTCTTAACCAAATGCCAGGTTCCAGGACTTCTTCAACAGGACAGTCTTTCACCAGTGGACAAATCTGGCAAAATAACATCAAAACAGACAGACAAAGTACCAGCAAAACAGCCATGTCTCCTCAGTCCTTGGCAGCTCAGGGGGCAGGTCTCAAAAGTCCAGGGCAATTCAAAGCGGCCACCAGCAATCCTCTTAGTCTCTCTCTCTCTCCACCAGGTGCTGCTTCCAAAAAAGATCTTCTGCCTCTCTCCAGTGTCTCTCCAAATCTACGTCACCAGCTCCTCCCACTTCAGGACTTTCTTTTCACATCAACAAGCCCATCCCACAGGTGGGATTAACAAACTCTGGGTTTTAACACAATCAATTTGAAAACCAAGCCAATACAGGGGAATCTTTAATTGCCATTACTATCACACCATCACCCATTATTATCAACCTTTTTATCCCTACAAGGGGCCATTCCTTTTATGAACTCCCTCTTCTCCCCAACATTGCTTTTTAAAAGTCTTTTTCTTTCATTTTTAGAATTAAGTGCCATATAAGTGCATTCTGAGATTTCATGCTCCTGATACTGTTCTTATGAAACCACATCCCTTAACTTCTTCAGGTCTCAGTTTTCCCATTTATAAAACAGAACTAGTAATACCTGGGGTACAGGGTTCTTATTTACCTGTTGGTAAACCTTAAAGTGATATCAAAATGGAAATTATTCTTATTATTATCAGAAGAATAATCATGTTTATCACCTGTACAAAAAACCTCTTGTTTCCTTATAGCCTGAAGGATTAAATTCAACCTCCTCACCTCCAGCCAACCACCCCAACCTCCTTGCACCATACTACTCTTAATACTCATCATGTTCTAGATAAACAACACCACCAGATACTTCCTAATCTGGTCCTGTCTTCCTCCACCTGCCATGTGCTAAGGCCATTCCCCATCATCAGCCATGCCTGGAATCCACTCCATCCTCATCTCCACCTGCTGAATTTCTTCAAGACCCAGCTCAGATCCTCTTCTCCCTCACTTTCATGAAGCTCTCCCTAAGAGCTCTCCTCATGATGGTCCAGTGGATTTGGAACTCAAGTGTCTCCAAATGAATCCCAGCTCTGACCCTTCTACCTCTGTGATCTGAAGCAAGTCACTTAGCCTCCCTTGGCTTCAATTTCCTATCCTGGGAGATGAACATTTTGGACTCCATAACCAAATTCTTGGTACTGTGTGATTCCATGCTACTGCTTTCATTTTCCTAGACTGTTTTGTCTAGATCTCTTCTTCACCTGTATCACAATCAACCCTGTCTAACTAATACTTACTTTTATGTACATGTCATATCCTTCTATTAGACTGAAAGGTCTTTGAAAGCAGGAAATGTATCACATACATCTTTGTAGTCTCAATTGCAAGCACAAGTTATGGCATATGGTAAGGGATAATGAATGATTTTTGAATTGAATCTAATTAACTGATATAAAACTTCAGATAAATTTGAGACTTTTGTGCATTCTCTCTTCCTGTCCAGTGATTCCATGTTCCTCACAGAATCCTACTCAGCAATGCCCCTCTGAAGGTGAAGCCCCTTCTGAGGGTGAAGCAAAGAAATCTATGAAGACCCTTCCAAGGAAAGGCCCAGTATATGCATCAATAGTGTCATGAGAAAACCTAGTCAGCATTCCTTTTCTTGAAGCTTCCACCTTCAAAAAATTCTACCTTATAACCTATCCCTGGCCTCTTTCTACCTGAGGCCAAAGGGGATTGTCCACATGCCATTTCAGAAATAGAGGTTAATGGAGGATTTTTCCTTTTCTGGTCCAGTGGAGAAGAGCATCCTTCTCCTTTATCCTGGCCTTGAGCCAGGATACACTATCAGCATCGTAGAATTGTAAAGTTATAGGATTGAATAGTTTTCGATATACATCTAATCTAAACCCTTCATTTTTATAAATGAGGAATCTAAGGTCCAGAAAGAGGAAAAGAAATGCCCAAAGTTGCACAGATGGCAAATAGCAGAATCAAGATTGGAACCAAGATTTCTCAACATCAATTCCAGCATTCTTTCCATGGAGTGATTCTACACAGGGATACCTGACCCCTTAAAAGCTTGTGAGATGGTGTTGGGAGGGAAATACAAACCATTTAAACACTCATGAGAGCTAAGACTCGGGCAGGGGGGAACAACAGAGAAAAAGCACATACACGTAAGAGGGGAGTGTACTTTAGAAATGAGAAGGGATTAACAAGAATTAGAAACTGGAAGAATTGGATATAGAGGCTGAGCAAAGAGGAAGACATTTAAATAGCATTTATTAGTTTAAAAAGTACTTTATGTAAATGAAGTATGCCCTTAATAAATGAGGATTGATTGATTGATTTCATTTCAGAGCCATAACAAAAGGGGCAACTGTAGTTTCCCAGGGTGCCAAGATATTAAGGGGAGGGAGGGCACAGGTGCTTCTTCAGCAATGGCTATCACAAATGCCCATGATCCTTTACCTGACACTATTCCCAGGGTCCCAAATACCACCATTTACTATCCTCCCCTTCCCCATATCTACCAACAATATCCTATACCACTTCTCTTTTTCAGCCACGTTATAGGAGCATGGGCTGGACTCTCAGGGAAATATTCAGTGCTCTCTTTCAGCACTAGCAAACTAGGGCTGTACTGACCAATTTGTCTCAGAAGTCCTTGTTACAGTTCTGTTTTCAGAGTCCGTTTGAAATACCTCAGAAAACAAGGTGGCCAGAGGAGGCAAATGATATTAAATCTATCTGGTTGATTTTTCTTGACCTGATTAAAGCTGTCCAGAGTCCCTGGGCAGAATTTGGTCCTCCTAGGGATAGAAAGTAGGAAGACAGACAGACAGCCTGCCTAGCTCCAATAGTATCTGGGTTCTGCCAGGCACAAGCACAAGCACCATCAGTGAAGGTAGCATCTCACTAACAAACTGAGAGCCAGAGAGAAACCCCAATGACCAAGTCACTAGAGAAGGCTTCTTTTCCTTCGAATATTATAGCCTCATAAAATCTACAGAGAGGAAAAAAAGTGAGAAGTGGAAGAAGGAAGCAAGGTTAGCATCAGCAATAACTGCCACAACCAGGGGTGCCTAGAGACTATGAAAGCATCCCCCTAGAATCTTAGGGTATTGTAGCACCTGGGCAGTCCCACTGAGGCAAGAAGTTTGCTGGCATATTGAGGTAAGCCCGGGCACATTTGGCACACTCTGGATGCACATCTCTGCCAGACACTATTATGCTAGGTGCTAGCACTACAAAGACAAGAATGAAACAATTTCCATTCTCTCCCTTTTTAAATTTTTTATTTTGAGTTCCAAATGATTTCCCTCCCTCACCCACTGAGAATGCAAGCAATATGATACCTATTATATGTACAAAACATATTTCCATATTAGCCATGTTAAAAAAAAAAACAAGAGAAAGAAAGTGGAAAGATGTTTCTATCTGTACTCAGAGTTCATCAATTTCTCTCTCTGGAGGAAGATAACATTTTTCATTATGAGTCCTTTGGAATTGTCATGGACCATTGCATTGATCAGAATAGCTAGTTGTTCACAGTTGATTATTATTATTATAACACTATTACTATGTACAACGACATCTTGGTTCTACTCACTTCACTTTGCATTAGTTCAAATAAGACTTCCCAGTTTTTTTTTCCCTGAAGCTATTCCCTTTGTCATTTTTTTTTTTTGCTTTTTAGAGGGCAATTGGGGTTAAGTGACTTGCCCAAGGTCACACAGCTAGTTTTTGTGTTAAGTCTCTGAGGCCAGATTTGAACTGAGGTCCTCCTGACTCCAGGGCCAGTGCTGTCTTCACTGCACCACCTAGCTGCCCCCCCCCCATCTTTGTCATTTCTTAAAGCACAATAGTATTCCATCACAATCATATACCCCAACTTATTCAGCCATTCTCTGACTGTTGGGCATCCCCTTAATTTCCAATTCTTTATCACTACAAAAAGAGCTGCTATAAATATTTTTGCCCATATGGATCCTTTTTCTCTTTCTTTAATATCTTTGGAATACAGAACTAGTAGTGGTGTTACTGGATCAAAAGTGATGGACAGTCCCTTTTGGCACAGTTACAAATTGTTCTCCAGAATGATTGGACCAGTTCACAATGCCACCAACAGTGAATTAGTGTGTCTATTTTTCCATATTCCCCTCTAGCATTTTTCATTTTCTTTTAATATCATCTTAGCTAATCTAATAGACTTAAGGGGGTACCACAAAGTTATTTTAGTATATATTTCTCTAGTTAATCGTGATTTAGAGCATTTTTCATAGGCTTATTGATAGCTTTGATTTCTTCTGAAATCTGTCAGTTCATATTTTCACCATTTATCAATCAGAGAATAGAGCTTATTTTTATAAATTTATCTCAGTATCCTATATATTTGAGAATTTTCCTATATATTCCTATATATCAGAGAAACTTGTTGTAATTTTCCTCTTAGTTTCCTGCTTTCCTTCTAATTTTGGCTGCATTGGTTTTGTTTGGGCAAAACTTTTAAATTTAATCAACATTATCCATTTTCTGTTCTGTCGTCCTTTGTATCTCTTGTTTGGTTATAAACTCTTCCCCTATCCAGAGATCTGACAAGTAATATTTTTCATGTTCCCCTAATTTTCTTATGATATCCCCCCTTTATGTCTAAAACATGTACTCATTTTGACTTTATCTTGGTATACTGTGTGAGATGCTGGTCTATGCCTAGTTTTTGACAGACTGCTTCCCAGTTTTCCCAGAAGTTTTTGTTGAATCCTTGCCCACAAAGCTTGAATCTTTGGGTTTAAATCCCCATTCTCCAGGAGTTTATTATATTGGGTCACAGTAAGAACTTAAAAATGTTTGTTGGATTGAATTGAACTGCTTTAAATTCCTTCACCATGGTCACTGGTCAATCTCTTCTGAATGTGCTCCAGCAGGTTTGACTGAATCTGAACTTCACAGAACAAATCCCCTTAATAAAAGGATTTGTTCTGTAAAACTTAGATTCGGTCAAAAGGCCACACCTGAGGACCTAGATGGCCACATGTGGCCTCAAAGCCACAGGTTCCCCACCCCTGTACTGTACATTTTGTTATGGCCTGCAGAGCTTCAAGGGATATCCTAAGACCAAGACCTGAAAGGGCTGATGGAAGCCATCTATTTAAACACCTTCATTGCACAAATGAGGAAAATGAGGTTTGGAGAAGTGGTTTTCCCAAGGTCATATGGCTAGTAAGCATCAAAGGCACAGAATTTGAACTCAGGTCTTCTGACTCCAAATCCAGCAACATGCTACATCACTCACTCCAGGCCTCCACCAATGAAGTTCTGTTCTCTAACCATAGCAACAAGAAAATGACCTATGGAACTTCAGGTCCAAAGTAGATCCCAAGTCTCACGAGGTGTCTCACTCAGTCTATATATGTGTGTATATATATATATATATATGTATATGTATATGTGTATATATATATATATATATATATATATATATACACACACACAATCCAGTCTATATATACATCTCTTTTTTGCCTAGCTCCCTATCAGTTCTCTCTGTTCTTCCTCAGTAAACTAATCAGTACTCACTCCCTCAGCTACTCTAGAAGTCTGTTCTTTTCCAAACATTTTTCTGAATTAAATCTCTGATTTCCCTAACCTTTGTACTCATTCCCAGCTGCCCAGACACCTGGCTTCAAGAATAGAAACCAGTGAGATCCATCTCCAAAGCTGGCCTCTGGATCTGTTCTGTGCCCTGGTGGTTGCCAGACCTGTTAATAATTTGCATCTATAATTCACAATAATTAATTAATAATAATTTTGTTTTGTAAACCCAGAGCCATCTGGTCTACCCACAAGCAGGTGCCTGCAAATAGTCACTGGTATAAAGTAAATGAGTAAAACTATCTTGATGGCCCACAAGAATCTGCTGGTTACATTGGGCAGTCAAAGGCTGTGCAAGCAGAACCAGGTCTCCAATAGGACAAGTCAAGCTAGAAAGGTTTCAATTACCAGCCTGTCCTAAGAGGATAAGTACTGGACCCACAGTCATGAAAGACCCAGGTTTGAATCCCTGGTTCCAGAACTTGCTGGTGATAGATGTTTTTATACCACCTACCTCACAGGATTATTGTGAGGTGTTTACCCAGTGTTATGGGGGAAGAAGTTGTTTTCAGTACTACTATTAAGGACTCATAATGAAAAATGTTACCTTCCTCCAGAGAGAGAAATTGATGAACTCTGAGTACAGATAGAAGCATCTTTCCACTTTCTTTCTCTTATTTTTTTTTAACAGGGCTAATATGGAAATATGTTTTGTACATATAATAGGTATCATATTGCTTGCCTTCTCAATGGGTGAGGGAGGGAAATAATTTGGAACTCAAAATAAAAATTTAAAAAGGGACAGACGATTAGATCATAGCTCTTAGAGGAGAGGTTCTTAACCTTTTTTGTGTCACAGACCCCTGTGGCAGTCTGGTGAGATCAATGGACTCTTTCTTAAGATAATGTTTTTAAATGCATGGGATTAAAATCAAAACCAATTATATTAAAATAAAATTATAAAAATATTTTTAAAATGAATATATAGGCCTGTGAAATCTACCCATGGACCCAGAGGACTCCCTATTCTAGAATATTATAGTTCTAGAGCTTGAAGGAACCTCAGAGATCAGCTACCTCATTTTACAGATGAGGAAACTGAGTCCCAAGGAGGTGAAGTCACTTGCCTAGGATCTCACAGGTAGTAATCACCAGATGTGGAATTTGAACTCAAGACCTCAGGACTCCTGAGCTATTACTCTCAGAGGCTTATTTGTGTTGTCTATGATGAACCATGAACTAGATACGATAATGGTGTGGTGGTAGCGATAAGAACACATTTTAAGGTTGACAAAGTTCACCACAGCCCTGTGAGGTAGGTAGGATAACAGTCATTACCTCAGTTTCACAGGTAAGTCAACAGAAGCTCAGAAAGCAGAAGTGACTTGACCAGGGTCTCCCAGCTGATGAAGATTAGACACAAGCCCAAGCCTCATAGCCTAGTTATCACACTTTTTTCCTATGGTGGGCTTTAAGCCAATTTATCTCCTCTCCTGTCATCTCTCCTCCTTTCTCTATAAGAAAGATCATGAGATTTGGTGCTGAATGGAACCTTAGAGACCATCTATCTTTACCCCCTCATTTTTCAGATAAAAAAATGAGACCCAGAGACATGAAGAAATTTGGCCAAGGTCACATGGACTGCTATGGTCACAAGTCCACTATTAGAATCCAGGCCTTCTGATTCCAAATTCAGCCCATCTCTCCTTTATATCGACCTTTCTCCTTGGTTGTGAAATAGTAGAATATGGAAGGATGTGTATGACCCCCCAACTGTGATAGAATCTTAAACATTGTACCATCACTGTGCTAGGAGTCAACCCCCTTCTGGCCTCTTCTCAGTCCTAGCTCCAGCTGCAATCAAGCAGTCAAGTCTGCACACCCTCCTCTTTGTTCTTCTCTCATTTTCTTGGACTCTCTTTGACTCTACCAACTCCCTGGGCATGTTTCCCTCCTGCAATCTCTCTCCATCTATGTGCCTAGCCTTTGGGGAAGCCCTGGGAATAATTTTTCTTTTCCCTGGCTTCCTCTGTGTCCAAGGGTCACTTGGAGGAAGTTGTAAAAGGCATCCACGTGAAGCCTTAGGTGGTGGTAGTTGGTGGTGGGGGGTGGTAGTGGCTGGACTGAGTATCTTCCATCTAACACTGTTGTAAGGTTACTATTTATCTAGTGCAACCGAAGTTGGCACACACATCTGGCGCCTGGTACTTAGTGCAATTATTTATGATTTCCACCAAGATTTAAAAGCTCATCGCCGGCCTTGTAATGCAGTAACTGATTGCGCTGCTAATGTAATTAAGAAAAGATTATGATGTCCACGTGGCATACCAGATGGTGGCATTCAGAGCAATCCGCCTGCACAACTGGCAGACAACTGCACAAGGGCAGCAAAGCAACGGCAGCTGGAGAGCTTCAATCTCCTCCATCCACTTGGAAATGAGGAAAGGTTTTATGCCCTAGTCATATGGGGAGGAGAGGGAGGGGGACAGGAGAGAGGAAGACAGGGAGCCAGAGGGAGGGGAGAATGAGAAAGGAAGGGGATGAGGATCAGGAGGAAGAAAGGGGAAGGAGAGGAAGGAGGGAAGCAGGAAGGGAGGGATGAAATGAAAAGAGGATAGAGAGAGGAAAAGTGGGGAGGACAAAGGAAGAGAAGGAGAAAGGGGAAGGTAAAGGGGCAAAGGAAGAAGGAAAAGAGAAAGTATAGAAGTAGGGAGAAGGAGAGAGGAGGAAAGAGAAAGGAGAGAAAGGAAGAGAGTGAAAAGAAGTTGGAGAGAGAAACATAAAGTAAAAGAGAGGTCTGGGGCAGGGGTGAAGCAGAGAGAAAGAGGGAGGGAAGGAGAAAGAAGGAAGAGAGGGAGAGGGAAAGAGAGGGAGAGGGAGAGGAATGGGAAGGAAGGGGAGTGGAGGGAAGGGGAAGGGAGGGGAGGGGAGGGGAGAGGAGAGGAGACAGAGATTTGAAGAAGTACAGATCCTCTGATCTGTTGAATACAGTTTGAACTCGCCTACCTACCATTCATGGCCCTCAAGGCTAATCATGATCTGATTCCAACCCACCTACCTCCCACAATTCCCTGGCAACATTATGCTCTAGTCAATTTCCAGAGTATATTTTGTGTATTCTTTTTTCTTTCTGTTTTCTCTCCCACAGTTTCCTCCATCTGGGAAGGGAATATTTTCCTTCAAAATCTTTCCTATCTAATTCTTTCTCCTCTATAATGATACATTCTCTGATACCCCAAACCCCTTTATTTATACTTTATAGAATCATAGAATATCAGAGTTGGGAAGAACCAAGATCAGACGTCACCTAGTTCAACCTTTACTCACTTGGAAGCATGAATTCCAGTCATCATGTCCCTAATAAGAAATTTGTCAAACTCAGTAAAAAGCGGCTCCCTCCCTACCAATGCAGCCCATTCCACTTATGGAAGATTCCCTTATACTGAGTCAAAATCTTTTCCTCTATAGTTTCTATTCTTTGGTCCTGGTTCTGTTCTTCCAAGTCAAACATTATTATTCCCATACCAATCAACAATCAATAAGAATTTATCAAGTCCTTGCTACTACCAGGCACTGCGCTAATTGCTAGGGATACAAAGGAAAAGCAAAGATAATGCCTGACCTCAAGAAGCTTATATGCTAATGAGGAAGACAATATGTACATAATTAGGCACATTGAGGGTGCCAAGGAAAGCTTCCTAAAGCGGGGGTGCTTGGATCTGTATCTATAAGGAAAGCAGGAATCCTACATACACAATAACCATGCCCTCCTGCGTCTTCTCTTGTCCTGACTGAAAATCTCTTCTCTTAAAACATGGTGGCCAGTAACTAGATCATCCAATTTCCCCATCCCGGTATGGTCACATACCAGTTTGCCAATGTTCTTCCTAAAATGTAGTGCCCAATGCTGAACACAATACTCCAAAGGTGGTCTGAAAAAGACACAGGTGAGATTTGAACCCATACCTCCCAGTTCAGTGCCTTTTTCATTTTACTGTATCACCTGTGTCTTCTTTAAAAAATTTTTTTAATTTTATTTTTTAATAATTTGAATAAAACAAGCATTTCCATAACATAATATAATAAAAAAGATGTTGCACATGAAACTATAAATCTATTATATACAACTTATTATTCCTTTTAAATATAGTTATCATGTACATTTATTTTTTTTCATTTTTTTGTTCCCTCATCCCTGCCCTAGAGATGACTATCATTATACACAAATATGTGTATGTATACATATATATGTATACGTGTATATACACATATATGTAAAACCATTATATATGTATGTGTGTATATACATATACATATACATATACATATACATATACATATACATATACATATATATATATGCTTCCTTTTATCAATTGTTTCTCTGGATGCAGATAGCATCTTCCTTCAGAGGTCCTCTTAGCTAACATTCTATAGTCTAAGATCCCTGCTAGCACTGAGGGCCTGTGATTCTGTTTGTGGCTATGAATCATAATGGATGTGTAGAGAGGCCAGTAACCTGAGTAAATTGAAATATTATTCTTCCTCCTCCCTCTACTACAAGTAATAAAACAGCTTCTGAAGAATGTTCTTCCTCTGGCCACAGTGACACAGAGTACACGGGCCATGTGGGACACTCACTGTGGTTTCATGCTTTATAGATTAGACCCATGAATATTTGAACAAATTTGACATTTCAGAGGCTTCCTGTCACCCAGGTTTAGCAACAAATGTCTAGGTCGGAGTGGCTTGTCAATAATTAACGCTTAGCCCTTCTGAGTGCAGTGGAGGGGGCTGGTTGAGCAGCAGGAGAACAATATTTCTGAAGAAGGTTTCCTTGAGGCAATGCTGAATGAAGAGTCATTTTTGTGATGTGATTAGAAAGGAGCCAGAAAGGTCTCTTGGCCCTCGAATTTCTCCCCACTCTATACCTACCCATCCCCTGATTCCCAATATTCCAACATTAGAGCTTCATTACTTTGAAGATAAACAATTTGATAACACCACACACAGCAAGGAGAGTCACACAATGGCACATCTGAGGCAAAAAGGAAGCAGGCAGGTTGAGAAAACCCACAAGGAGGCAGCTAGCAGCCAGGGTGCTTCAGTGGGAGAGACATCGTAGGCATTTGCTGGTACATTTGGAAGCTGACTGCCACTCACTGTGTGAGTATGAGCTACTCACTGGACCTCTTTTATTTTACTTATAAAAAGAAAATGAAAAATACCTGAACCACCAGGATCACTTAGGACGTAGGGAGATGGGTGAGGACAGGAAGAAAGGCATCCAGGTAAAACACAGGTGTGTTGTCAAGTAATGCAATTATGGGAATCTGCGGAAAATAATAATAACCTATAATTTCTTTAGTATTTTAGAGCTTGTGAGGTAAGTGGTACAAGTATTATTACCCTCATGGTAATAATGAGGAAGTTGAGGCTGAGAGAGATTAAATTATTTGCCTGTAGTCAAACAATTAACATATATCAAAGACAAGATTCAAACCCAGGACCCTGACTCAAAATCCAGCACACTTTCCACTAAACTATATTATGAAATTTTATTAATGACTTTTGCTTTTACATCATTCATTTCAAAAAATGTTCCTCCTGCCTCCAACTCAACTTGAAACGAACTTCCCTTGAAACAGACTTTTTTTAAGTTCAGCAAAACCAACATAGACAAAATCAACCATGTCTTACAGTGTTTGCAACGTTTCACACCTGTTAAGTCCTTTACCTCTTGATGGAAAGGAGGGATATGGGTTTTGTTTAGAAACAAATTTTGTCATCATAACTACACAAACTTCAGTTTTGTCTTGTTGTTTCTCTTTATATTGTTGTAAAGTTATTTTGTATATTGTTTTCTTGTTCTGCTTACCTCTGCTTACTTTTCGTCAATTTATATCTTCTGATGCTTCTCTGAATTCCTAATAGTCATTCTCCAATGAGTTGAACATCTACTTCCTACTTTATTTCCAGTTCTTTGCTACCATAGAAAGAATTGCTATGGATATTATCATACTTCTAGGAGCTTCCTTTCTGTTTTTGATCTCCTCGAGGTATATGCCTAGAAAATTATCTCTGGGTCAAAGTGTATGGGCACTTAAGTTACTGGGGGTGGGTGGGGCATAATTCTAAATTGTTTTCCAAAATTTTTTTTGTCAATTTACAGCTCCCCCAACAGTGTGTTAATATGCCTGCCTTTGCATATTCCCTTCAACATTAACTATTTTACATCTTTTTCAATTTTGCCAATTGCTAGATATGAAGTGAAACCTTAGAGTTTTTCATTTGCATTTCTCTTATTCTTAGTGGAGCAGTCTTTCATGTGATTAGTAATTTACAATTCTCCTTTTGAAAACTGTCTGTTAATATACTTTGACCACTTATGTATTGGGAAATGACTTTAGGTTTCATATATTTGCACTAATTCCTTCATATCAGAGGTATTTGATGCAAAGATTTTCCCCCAACTAATAGCTTCACAGTTTATTCTAGCTGCATTGATTTTGTTCATGCAAAATACTTTCAACTTCATGTAATCAAAAGTGTCTATTTTATATTTTGTAATTATCTCTACTCCTTATTTAGTTATGAGTCCTCCCCTATTCATAAATGTGCAAGGTAGCTCCATTCATTTTCCTCTAACTTTCACACCAACTCTTGTAGCTAACTGCTATGATGGCATCATGAGTCCAGTCAAACCTTGACTTCACTTCTTACCTATATCCCTGTAACATGATATGTAAGGCCATGAACTTTTAGAACATAGGATGTTAGAGCAGACAGAGATTTTAGATGTTACATCTAACCCCTCATTTTACAAAGTAAGAAGCAGGGACACAGAGAGAAGCAATCTGCCCTATGTCACACAACTAGGTATTCCCAAAGCTAGGACTGTAACCTAGGGTCTTCTGACTCTTGACCCAGTATCCTCATTTTTAAACTACTATGTTACTCTAATTACTCAAGGTTATGACTTGGTTTTAATGACTTTGACTATGCCTGATATATGCTTAAGGGATTCTCCTTGTCTCTACTGGTACTTTCCTTACAATTCAGGTAGGTAGTATAAGTACCATCTCCATTTTACAGATGAGGAAATTGAGGTTAAGAAAAGTGACTTTTTCCGTTATATGACATAGCTGGAAACTGGACCCAAGTTTCCTGACTACCAAGTCCAGTGCTCCACCTCACAACTATATCAGGTGGCCAACTTGTAGACCAAGACACGCATCTTTCCCACTGCCTCTCTGACAGGCAATCATCTGGCCTTTGTCTAAAGACCTCAGTGGAGGGAGGGCAGGTGAGCAGCATGAGAGATACTGACAGAGGTGAAGGATGGATCCAGAAATAATCTCTACTAAGAGAACTGCTTTGACACCTACTGAGTCTTATCTGGGCCCTGATATTTTCCAGTAGTCCTGCTGCAGATCAGGGTCATGAAGACAGACGCACACATGCACATGCACACACACACACACACACACACACACATCTCAGAGCTGAATATAACCTCAGTGGTCATCTGGTCTAACTCTGACCTGAGTCAGAGCACTCTATAATAACCATGTTAAGTGGTCATCCAGCCTACCCTTGGAATGGCAGCCTACCTTTGGAATGAAATGGAAAGAAAGGAAAGGAAAGGAAAGGAAAGGAAAGGAAAGGAAAGGAAAGGAAAGGA
>NW_027185754.1:23862220-23948317 GCF_028583685.1 Petaurus breviceps papuanus | reverse complement strand
GAAAGGAAAGGAAAGGAAAGGAAAGGAAAGGAAAGGAAAGGAAAGGAGAGAGGAAAGGATGGAGGGAGGGAACTACTACATGCCAGTGTGCTAACTACTTTTACAAATATTTTTTCATTTGTTCCTCATTTGATGTGATGGGGATCTCACTACCTACCACATTCAGTACAGCTAAGATTAAAAGGCAAACAACCACTTGGGGAAAAAAATCTTTGTAGCAAGTTTCTCTGACACAGGTCTCATTTCCAAGATAAATAAGAAACTTTTTCAAATTTATAAGAATAAGAATCATTTCACAATTAATAGTATAATGATATAAATAAGTAGTTCTCTAACTACAAAACACTTTCCACACAAATAAAGTCAGATCTAACTAATTGGAAAAATATCAATTGCTCATGGCTGGGTCGAGCTAATATAATAAAAATGACAATTTAGGGCGGCCAGGTAGCACAGCGAGTAAGAGCACCGGCTCCAGTGTTGAGATAGACCTGGAGATCGAATCCCGGGCTCAGACACTTAGCAACCACTTAGAAACACCTGGCCGTGTAACCTTGAGCAAGTTACTTAACCCCAATTGCTTAGGGGTGGCCAGGTGGCTCAGCGAGTAAGAGCACCGGCTCCAGTGTTGGGACGACCTGGAGATCGAATCCCGGGCTCAGACACTCAGCACCACACCCAGAAATAACTGGCTGTGTAACCTTGAGCAAGTTACTTAACCCTGATTGCTTAATAAAAAAAACAAATGGCAATTTTACCTAAATTAAATTATATATTTAGTGCCATACCAATTAATTTACCAAAAAACTACTTTATAGAGCTAGAAAAAATAGTAACAAAATTCATTTGGAAGAATAAACGGTCCAGAATATCAAGGGAATTAATGAAAAGAAATGCTAGGGAAGGTAGACTAGCTATACCAGATTTCAATCTGTATTATAAAGCAGCAGTCATCAAAACTACTTGGTACTGGCTGAGGAATAGAGGAGTGGATCAATGGAATAGATTAGGCACACGAGATTCAGAAGTCAATGACTATAGTAATCTATTGTTTGATAAACCCCCAGACCCTGGTTTTTGGGATAAGAACTCACTATTTGACAAAAACTTCTGGGAAAACTGGAATATAGTATGGCAGAAACTCAGCATAGACCATTATCTAACACCATATACCAAAATCAAGTCTAAATGGGTGCATGATCTAGGTATAAAAGTTGATACTGTAAGCAGTCTCCTAAAACAAGGAATAGTTTACCTGTCAGACTTGTGGAGAGGGAAAGACTTTATGACTAAACAAGAATTAGAGAACATTATAAAATGTAAAATGGATAATTTTGACTACATGAAATTGAAAAGCTTCTGTACAAACAAAGCCAATGTAACCAAGATTAAGAGGGAGATGGGAAATTGGAAAAAAATCTTTACAACCTATGTCTCTGACAAATGACTCATTTCTAAAATATACAGAGAATTGAGTCAAATTTATAAGAATACAAGTCGTTCCCCAATTGATAAATGGTCAAAGGATATGAACAGGCAGTTTTCAGAGAAAGAAATTAAAGATATCTATAAGCACATGAAGAAATGCTCTAATTCACTATTGATTAGAGAAATGCAAATCAAAACAACTCTGAGGTACCACATCTCACTAGTCAGACTGGCTAAGATGACAAAACAGGAAAATGACAAATGCTAGAGAGGATGTGGGCAAATTGGAACACTAATGAATTGCTGGTGGAGTTGTGAACTGATCCAGACTTTCTGGAGAGCAATCTGGAATTATGCCCAAAGAGCTATAAATACTTTCATACCCTTTGATCCAGCAATACCACTCCTAGGGTTGTATCCCAAAGAGATCATAGAAATGAGAGAAAGACCCATATGTACAAAAATGTTTATAGCAGCTCTTTTTGTGGTAGCAAAGAATTGGAAATTAAGGGGGTGCTCATCAATTGGGGAATGGCTGAACAAGTTGTGGTATATGCATGTTATGGAATACTATTGTGCTATAAGAAACGAGGAGCAGACGGTCTTCATATTTACCTGGATAGGCTTATACAAACTGATGCTGAGTAAGAAGAGTAGAACCAGGAGAAATTTGTACACAATTACAGACACAACGTTATGTGTGATGACCAACTTTGATAGACTGGACTCTCTCAGCAATGCAGTGATATAAGTCAATCCCAAAAGACTCATGATGGAGAGAAATATGTGCATCCAGAGAAAGAACTAGAAAGAACTGAGTTTATATCCAGGTGGAAGCAAAATACCTGATCTTTTTCCTTTTCTTATTTGGTTTTATGTCCTCTTTACCATTTTCATTCCAGCTGGTACAATCCGTCCTTATAACCTGACTAATGTATAATGTGAAAGTATTTACAGATCCTATACTTGACTATATGCCGCCTTGGGGGGGGAAGGGAGGGAGTGGGACAAAATGTGAAACTCAAGGAATTGTGGAATTGAATCCTGTAAACTAAAAAAATAAAATGAAATAAAAAACAAAAACAAACAAACAAAAAATAAGTAGTTCTCAAATGGCCCACCCACTGGTGGACAGTTCTGATTTTTATATTAATTCTATTAAACAAAAATTACCCTCTCTATATCTTCAGCCCATTGCTCCCAGTTCTCCTCTATGGGCTCAAGCAGAAAAAGTTTAAACTCATTAACATAGCTGCATGATACAGTCACTTAGGTGGTTCTCTTCCTAGCCCCTCCTACTCCATCTAGGGTCATCCAATCATTTCTTTTAATGTCTAAAGAATAGTTCACCTTCAACATCCCAAAAGCCAAAGAAGTGAGTTGTTAGCTAGGTTTAGGAGCATTAGTAGCAGAAAAAGTACTGAACTTTGAATCAGAAGTCCTGGGTTCAAATCCCAACTCTGCCACTTGCTATATTTATAACTGTAGGCAAGCTACTTCCCTTCTCTGAGCCTCAGTTCCCTTATCGCATAATGAGAAAGTTACATAAGATGATCTCTATGGTCTCTCTCAGTTTAAAATCTTATGATCCTCTGATCTGAGCACTCAGAGGATGGTGCTGACCCTTTGGAGGTCCCATGATTACAGATAATTCTGCCTGATTCCCTTATGGAATCCTTCCAGGATGTGATAGTAAATGTTTAACAACCATTTTCCTCCTTCCAGTCCAAAAAAAAGTGACACACAGAATTAATCTGCAATATTAACTTTTCCTCCACTGCTCTCTTAAGTCTAGACAATCAACAAAACAAACTCTGATCTGTAGCATTTGTCAATTTCCAAAGTGTAAATGCTTTTATTGAAAATTTGCTCTGGCCAGTTTGAGCTGGCTCCTGCCCACTCCTGAATCATTCCCCTCATAGATTCAGTATGGCAGAGTGGAATGTTCCCTGACCTTGGAATCAGTTAATCTGGATTCCAATCCTGGCTCTGCTAGGTATATTGGTGTGACTTTGGACAAGTCATTTGGACTCTCTAAAGCTCAGTTTCCTCATCTGTAAATTGGAACTAATAATACTTGATCACCCTTACCCCACTTGAAAGCACCATGAAAACAGAAACTATAATTAGTTCTCCCCATCCCCTGGGGAGGTTGTACCCTTCTGGCCTGCCATCCACTAAGTCTCCTGCCTATTTTTGGTTCCTATCTATGGAGATTCCTAGGGCAGGGACAAGTGAATCACTCCCTTGACATCTTGTGTGTTGTTTTCCACCCACACTTTGCACTCAGCCCCAGGAGGACAGGGAAAGTGATACATTAGTTCTCCCTTGAGGCTATCACACCATCCATCCTTACTCTGTGACGCTGAGGTACATCCTGGAAAACAAAAACAATCGGAGCCTTATGGATTCTCAGCTAGGAGAGAAGCAGCAGCAGAAGCCAAAGCCTGGGACTCTGACCATCGGTCTGGAATTGTGGGCTATGCCCAGAATATCCCCGGAGGCTCTCCAGCACTGTTTACCAGGCTGTGCCACTGGCATAAAGGCAAGAGCTCTGGCCTCATGCTCTGACATGAGAAATATCTATGTTCTAAGGTCCCTTGAAACACTTGGGATTACAGGAAGAAAAGTGGGAAAGGATATTAGAGTTCATCTAGACGACCCCCTCAGTTGAAAGATGAAGAAACTGGGACCCGTAGAGGTTAAATGACTCACTCCTGGGGATCTGAATCATAAAGACCTTCAGAGTTGGAAGGGACCACAGAGAGCACGCAATCCAACTGGGCCTAAAGATGACTGTCTTCAACAACCTCCCAGACAAGCAGTCATCCAGGTTCCACCTGAAGACTTCTAGGGAGGAAGAGATAGCGTTCCACATTTGGATGACCTGGATTGCTAGATATTTTCTATTTACGTTGGATCAGACTCCATCTCCCTGTTACTTCCAGCCACTGGTCCTAGTATTGCCCTCTGAGGACCCTCTTCTCTTTCAGACTGCCCTGTTTCTGTCAAAAGTACCACCATGCTTAGTCTCCAAGATGTGCATTCTCAGCATTATCCTTAACCCTTTCATCTTCCTCACCCCACACTGGATAATCAGTTGTCAAATCTTCCCTTTTCTAATTTCACAGCATCTCACATATCTGACCCCTTCTCTCTACTCCCACAGCCATCACCTTAGCTCTGGCCCTCATCATCCCTCACTGAGATAATTCAACAGCCTCCTCATTGGTCTCCCTGTCTCAAGTCTTTCCCTACTTCAGTCCATCATACACATTGTTGCCAAAGAAATTTTCCTTAAAGGAATATCTGACTGTGTGACTGGTTCCCCTGGCTTCCTTCAGGACTCCTGTCAAATCTTACCTTCCTTCAGGAGGCTGTAGCAGCAAGCACCCCAAGCGTCCTCAGGGTTTGCAGCTACCACAGGTTCTTGGATCTGCTTTGTTAAAGGAAAGCAACTCAAAATGGGTTAACAAGCTTACTTTAATCAGTCAGACATATATCGTTTACCTTGTTCAGGAGAAAAGGTCAGCACCCTGAACCTCAAAGTATACAGGCATAATTATCAAGACAGAAACATCAAGTAGACAGATTTCCAAACTGTCCAACCATTACATCCATACCCAGTCAACATCTGGGTTTCCACATTCTGGGTTTTTCAAAGCCAGGGGACTCTCAACAACGGCTTCCCAGAATTCAGATCAAATCACAGAACACTTCTCAAAGTGAGTCCCAAAACAAAGCTACACATCAGGGCTTATATAGCCTTCTCCTGGCTCAGAGAATGTAACAACCTTATTGACCCACTGGCCAATCAAAAAGTATCTACTGAAAAACAAGCCTCCCTTCCCCAGGCTTCTGGTGCACTTTAGCCTAGGGGCAGGGAAGATCTTTAAAATTTACATTCTTATTACAGAGGCTCCCCCCACCTTTTGCCACACACCATCTAGATTATCTTCCATTTTCACTATATTTATTTTGTGTGTACAATTTGACTCTTTAGTACAGGGACCATGGTTTTGCCTTTCCTTGCATCTCCAGCCCATAGGAAGCACTTAATACTGCTGACTGATTGACTCACTGATTTCCTTACCTAACCAACTCCAGTGGATTTCTACTGCCTCTAGGATAAATTTTAATTTCTCTGTTTGACTTTTAAAGCCCTTCACAACCTGGTCACACCCAATTTTTCACACAGATTCATGGGATGTTACCCTAGAGCAATACATGACATGTGGCACATAGATAGATAAAGCTTAATAAACTTATTAATTGATTGAAGTCCAATATTAATAGACACCAAGATAACTATTTTAGAGAAAACAAGAGGGAGAGATAAGGAGGTTTCATGTGCCAGAGGCAAGTGAAACTACCACCATAACTTTTAACACCACCTCCCCTCCGACCCTGATAGAAAAAACCCATGAGCCCCACGAATAATAGTACCCTACCCTATACCACTAAGTATGCCTCCATATCCATCACTGAGGGAAGCAACCCTTGTGAAGAAGGGCCCCATGCTCCCTTCCAGCACCACTGATGAGCAGGTAAACCCAAGAGCCCCACAAATATCAGGCTCCCCAGACCAGCAGCCTACCCCTCCATAGCCATCATCCAGAGAAGGACCCCTTGTGGAGAAGAGACCCATCAATTGCTTCCATCCAGGTGCTGCAGCAACCAGCTCCTCAGCATCCACAGCCAAAGCCAAAAATGGCTCAACTAGCTCAATGTCAGACTATTGCTTCATCAATGAAAATGACACCTTTGCTATTGCTCCCTAAGGACCACATCTGACTTGGAAGTTGAAACCCGTTCTGTGTGTTCTCTCCCCATTAAGAACACCAGCACCTTGTGAGCAAAGACTGTCCCTTACCCTTTGTGCGTATTCCAGTGCTTAGCATAACACTTTGCACAGAGGAAGCATTTATGTGCCTTTTCATTCATTTTTTATTCACCCCTCTTCTATACAGCATCCTTTCAAATACTAAAGCTTCTTCTCACTCTACTATTCCATGTTCTAAGATCCCTTGAAACCACTTACATTATAGGAAGAAAAGTGGGGAAGGATGTTAGAGCTCATCTAGGCAACCCCTTCAGTTTAAAGAAATGAGGGCCCATAGAGGTTAAATGATTTACCCAAGGTCACAAAGGGAGAAAGGGGAGTTCAAAAGCATCCACCTCCAGTGCTTTTTGGTACACTTATAACTTATGGACAGTGATTCTGCCCCAAAGAAGTCTTCTCTCTTCCAGGCTAAGGACCTTCAACAAATCCTCATATGTCATGGTCTCCAATCTCTTCCCAATCCTTGTTAACACACTCCAAGCTGTCAACACCCTAAATACGATACCCAGAACCCAGAACTCTAGATTTGGTCGGAAGGAGCCAGATAACAGGACTACCACTGGCTTTGCTGTAGATATCAATGCTTCTATCCATATGGCCTAAGTTCAAGTCAGGCTGTTTTTAGCTTTTCCTGTCCCACAGTTAATGCCTAAGGAGCCTATAATCCACCAAGACACCCCTGGCTGTTTTCTTTCTTCTCTTTAATTTCTGTTAAGATTTACATCTTTTGTTTTTATGTCACCTTTATTTCTAAATATGTCTGTCCCCTTTACCTATCCAGAGAGCCATCTCTTATAACAAAAAAGAAAGAGAAAATGACCCTGCAAAACTGAAAGAGAGGGAGGAAGGAAGGAAGGAAGAAAGGAAAATAAAAGATCAAGTGAATCTGGTAATATATGTAACATTCCATACCTGCTGTACCCCGCCTCTCCAAGGAAGGGCTTCTGGCTACTTTCATAGGAGCTGTTGTCTAGTTGAGACCCAAAATGTCCATAGATTGATTCCCTTGGAGATGCCTATAAGGGAAGAGAAAGGACTCTAGAAATCTCCCTTTCTGAATATTTCCTCTGCTATAGACCCAGAAGTGAAGAGCTGCCCAAAACCCTACAGCAAAGATATGTGTGACACTCAGGTTGGCCTGCCAAAGCCCACTGTGCCCAAAGCCCTATCAGGGAAGAGAGATACAGATATCTCTACATCAAGTCAAGCCAAGATCTGTTGGAGCTTCACTGTAGCCCAGACTGAGAAGGGCAAGGGCCATTCATTTCTATGAAGGCCAGGAGGCAGAAGGGCCTGCAATCCCCAGGGACCCATCTTCCTAGGGAGGGAGGGAAAAGTGACAAGGGCTGGAGTGTCCTAATTTATGACAATTACATGGAGCTACATAAAAACCACCAATGTCACTGGGGCCATTAGCTGTCTGGGAAACATCATAAAACACCCTTGCATCCAGGTTACCCTCTGCTCCTGCCAACCTTGCCTCTTGAGGTTAATCTCTCCAAGAGAGAGGCATGCATACCAAAAGAGAGAGAGAAACATAGAGACAGATGCTGCTGTAATGTCCAATTATATCAAGAAACCCTGCCATTAAATGGGGAAGTCAGAGATGGGAGGGAAGGGAGCTTACGATAATGACTATTGTGAGGAACCCCCTCAAAACATCCATCCAGGAACCCCTATTTATTGGGTGGAATCTATTCTGTCTCCAATATGCTACGGGAATCCCCATTGTAGGTTTATTTGCTTGGCAAATATAGATATGAACACACTCTAATCTATAACAAATATTAGCATTTATAGAGCACTTTAAGGCTAGCACAAAGCATTTTACATATATTATCTCATTTGATCCCCACAACAACCTTGAGAGGTTGGTGCTATTATCATTCCAATTTTACAGATGTGGAAACCAAGGCTGAGACAGGTTAAGTGACTTGCCCAGGGTCATCTATCTAGCAAGCATCAGAGATAGGATTTGAACTCTGGTCTTCTTGACTCCTGGGGCACTACAGTCACCACGCCAAGGACTTTAAACTCAAAAAGAAGCAGCGGCCACTAAACTACCTAAAGATTCGTGGGCCACATAGTGATTAAGAAAACCATATCAGAACATTATCTATATTCTACTGTATTTCTATTTATTTTGTAAAATGTTTTCCAATTACATTTAACCTAATTTGATCCACACTCCTGGAGTGTTGCTTTGTGAATTTTTGATACCTCTGAATTACACCACCTAGCTAAGTTGTTTATACAGAGGGAACAATTTGCTCCATTCCTCAGGAATAAGGAAGGTGGTTTCAACTCCTGGCTAAGCATCTATATAAGCATAGAATTGGAAAACTGCACAAGTAAGACTCACTTTGGCCAGGCACAGAATCTTAAGTGCGCAGGTGCCCCTTTCCTAAAGACTCAGAAAGAAAATCTTGGATCACAAAACTAGGAAGCACCTTAGAAGACAAACATAAGAATCTGAAATGAGGCAAGAGATAACATATTTCAGTGCCCTCATCTTAAAGAGGAGAAAACTGAAGTTCAGAGGAAGGAACTCAACTTGCAGAAAGTCACACAGGTAAAGGAGAAGATCTGGGACTCCAAAGCAGCCCTTGTTACTCCAGGTCCAATGCTCTTGGATTCAATTCCACAAATATTTATTGTCTCCTTTCTGTGTCCAGAGTCTTTGGCTCCAACTTGGGGAAGAAAGCAAACTTAGATAATATAAGGCCACCTCCCTTCGTGGAACTCACTTCTAATAGGAAGATAAGACTCAAACACAGATAAATGATATTACATGATAAGTGCATTAGAAAGGTAGAAAACAAAGTGATATGGAGGTCCCGTAAGGGAGGGAAAAATAATTCTCAATGGGGAATCAAGAAGAGGTCATATATTTAGAGATGGAAGGGATATTAGAGGTCTTCTATACAAACCCCACTTCACCCCCTATCTCCAATTCATAGAAGGGGAGGTGAGGCCCAGAGAGGTTAATCGTATTATGGAAAGACACAAAGAAACATGCAGGATATCTTAGAGCTATGTGGAGGGAGGCAGGAATAAATTACTTGTCAGAAATGTTATAGAGGGAATTCTCTCTCCATGATAACTTTCCACCTCTGATGATATTTTGTGAAATGGGAGCTAATATTGTTATTATAAACTAGCCTGGGTCTTGTTGGCATAGAGGATTGGCTGTTTACTTCTACCCTCCCCCTTTTTTTAACTGCTTGAGCACCAAGCAACTCAAGAAACATTTCTTTGACCTTCTCTCTACCTACTTTCCTAAATGCCCTCCCTACAGCAACACACCCTCAGACCAGCTGTCCTAGAATACCAGTAACTACTTTACTCTAGTCCCAAGAGTTAGATGCATGCCAACTACTTACAAATTAAGTAACACACTTACTTAGAAGAGCGATGAGGTCCAGATGTGCAGGGCCATTCTTTGTGGTCTCTTGGTTTCTTAGGTCTGATCTTCCCTATCGTCAATTAAGAGTCCTTCCTACTTTTCTCCTTGATTCCACTCCCCTTTTTCAACTCAGAAGACCTAGTTTCCCTACACTACTGGGTGCTGCCAACCATTTCAAGGTTCCCCATTGACCTCTAAAGAAAGAGAGCCATCTAGTGTCCACCCTCAAATAACAGGATGCCAGAGCTAGAGTGGACCTCAGTCTCAGAACTCCCTGAAGCATGAATCCCCTTTATATTATCTCTAACAAGTGGCCATTCAACCACTTGAAGACCTCCAACATAGAGGAACCCACTACCCACCAAGGCAGTCCATTCCCCACTCTAATTGTTAGTTAGGTTTTCCTTACATGAAATTGAAATATGTTTCTCTGAAACTTTCTGGTCCTAGTTTCTGGGCCAGAATAAATCTCGTCCCTCTTCCCTCTACCATCTCTTCAAAGACTTGAAAATAACTACTGGGTCCCATTATGCTTTCCTCCTCCAAGCTAAATGTTCCACCTTAAAAACAATAGCTATGAGCTATGAGTATACTTGTAAATGTTTAACAACCAGTTTGGGGAGGGGGTATATACCCACCACATCCTTTTAAGTTTTATCTGCATTATTACCATTTTCTCCATCACCTTCTTAAATCTAGACAATCAACAAAGCAATCAAGCTTGATTTATGGTATTTGCCAATTTCCAAGGTATAAATGCTCACACAAAAAGTGTAACAGTTGACCCTTGCAAGTCAGTTCTACCTGGCTCCAACACATTCCTGGTTATGAGTTTGCTCACAGCCTATACTGCTCCTGCTTGTCTATGTCCTGCCTAATATGTGACACCCAAACCCAACACCATCCTCCAGCATGGTCTACTCTGAAGAGAGGACCATGGGACTTCACACCCACCCCCTTGTTCTCCTGATAGTCATCCAGTATAAGAGTACGTCCTCAAGATAAGGTGAGAAATGAGCTACCATGTTTCCCCAATAATAAGACACTGTCTTATTATTTTTTTTGGACAGAAAAACACCAGAGGGCTTATTTTCAGGGGAGGGCTTATTTTATGAACATTGACAGCAATGACATGTGACTCCTCTACAATTGCTTTCTTATACTCAACAGTATAGCTCTTCCTTTTTGTACTCATGTCTGGGGGTCAAAACAGACAGAATAATAAAATTATGACCATCAGTCCTTCTTTTCACTCCATCATGCCCCCTGAGTTCTTCTTTTTTCCTCCATCATGCCCTTTCTATCCTCCATCATGCCCCCTCACTCCCGCTTACATACCAGGTTTTTATGTTGTCCTGCCTCAGCTCTCCTCCGCGGCACTGCTCTCAATGGCGCCAGCAAGCAAATCACTGGGGAAGAACAGGATGACACGCTCACTGCTGCAGCTCTGATTGGATGCAGCTCGGAGCGCGGCATGCGTTTCACCGGGGGGGGGGAGGAGACGGTGCATACAGAGGGTACCATATTGTAGCGTGTAGCACAGGGGATCACCTTCACTACAGTAGCAATCTCAATAGGGCTTATTTTCGGGGGAGGGCTTATTTTAGAGGAATCTTACACAGTAAGGGGAGGGCTTATTTTTGGGATAGGTCTTATTATTGGGGAAACACAGTACTAGTATGATATTGTAGTAAGAACATCAAATTTGTGGTCGAAGGGCCTGAATCTAAATCCTAATAAACTACATGACCTTGGACAAATCACTTCCTCTCTCACCCTCTGTAAAAGAAGAATGTTAGGTTAGATGAGTTTAGAGATCCCTTCTAATTCTAAGGACCTCATATATTTCCTTTCCAGCTCAATGGGGCCTGACATGCTAAGATCTAGTCCCTTCTATGAACTATTGACATCTCCTTCAACTGGAGGTAAAACCAGGTCACCACCAGATCTAACTCAGTGGTTGGGAGCTGTCTGCCTTACAGACAGCCAGGGCCCTCAGCACCAGATTTTTCCTTTCTGGCCTAGCACAGAATCACTCAGCAGTTTAGGGAAGCATTTCTGGATGAGGGAGCTACCTAGTACCTGTTAAAGGACTAAATAATTCATCCCATATTTCAGAAGGTGCAGGCCCCAGGATAGAGAGAGCTTCAATGGAGAGTCTTGCTTGGATACTGACTGTCCCAAGTGATTAGAGGCAAGTACCTCAAACTCTTTGAGCCTCAGTTTCCCTGTCTGAAGACTGGGAATAAGTATCCTTGTACTACTTGCCTCAGGGTAGTTGTGAAGAAAGTGCTTTGTGAAATTGATGAAAACATTTTTACCAATAGGAGTTCTTGTTATGAGATAGACTCTGGGATTAGTGGGACAGTACTGAGAACAGACAGAATAATGACTGTCTACAGACCCCGCCTAGACCCTGACACTCCATTCTACTCCATGACAGACACTGCTAATAAAATGTTCCAGCCAGACAGTCATAGGACATCACTCCAAGTTCAGATATTTATGAGGAAACTGTGGCGACTTCATTCTGACTTTAAAAAATATATCTATATCCCATGAAGGTTTTACTTCCTCTCTCCCTCTCCACTTTGCCCCAACCCCACTTCAGGCTTCAGCTCCTAGCCTCAGCAAGAGGGATTGTCAGGAGATATATGGGCAGGGCATGACCATTTTCTATAGGCGCTGCTGTTCTACACTAAGCTGATGGTGGCAGTGGGAGGCGGGGGGAACCCTCTGGCTGGGAGGAAGATCCAATCACCAGGTTACCCACCACCAGGCATAAGAGCCACAGAGCAGACAGATGATTACACATAAAGGAAGCAGTGTGGGGTTGTGAAAAGAGGAATGAGTCAGGTAAGCTGGGCTCAGATCCTGACTTTGGCACATGCTAGCCGGGGCAAGCTCCTTCTTATCTCTGAGCCTTGGTTTTGTCACCTGTAAAATTGAGGATAATACTTCTACTCCCTACTTCAGAGGGTTGTTGCGGGAAAAGTGCTTTGTAAACCTTAGAAAGCACTATAGAAACAGAAGCCCTCCCTGCCATCCAAATAGGCTGCTTACCCCCATGTGCTGGCTGGATTGTGGCCAGCCTGGAGAATGAATATCCTCTTTCTAGGATGTGCTAACATGCTGTCACCCAATTATCCCTGGGGTCTCTGGGATGGAGGCCTCCTCACTGTTTGCACCTGTCCACAGAGACCTTCTGTCTGGTGTTCACCAGAGCTGCTTCTCTAAGAGCTGTATTTTTCAGGTAAAATATGACAGGCTCCATCCATTCCCGTTATATATTTCTCAGTAAATGGACAAGGTGAAAACTGTGTCAGTTCAAATCACTATCATGACACTTAATCCTGATTTAATGTGCCTTTTGCTGCAATCTTGAAAGTGCCTGAGTCTGTGCTGAGTTGGACAGACCAACCTCCATTGGGACCCAAGGCAGTATCACCTTCAATAAAAGAATTTAGGGCAAAACAAAAACAAACAAAAATATCAGCTGGAGCCGGAATGTGTGTGTGTGTGTGCGTGTGTGTATGTGCGTGTGTGTGTGTGAGGTGTGATATGGAAACATCCCCCTGGACACATGCATACAAACACACTCACGTAAAACTGCGGAAGAGCAAATGAAGGCCCAAAGGCCTTGGACTACCTCCCCTCCTCCCTCCTAAAGACCCCTCTCCCTGGAGCTGTTGTCCTAAGCCCTGTGTTTGCAACAGCTGGGAAATTTATGAAAGATTCATAAATGTGTGCTGAGCAAGGCTCGGCTGTCAGGGAGACCCAGTCACCAGCTTACAGCTGCAGTACTTAAATATTATGACCCCCCATATATAAAAAGTGTGCCACTCATTTCCGCAGCTTCCTTTCCCACCCCAAGAACAGTAGAGAGTGGCAGAGAATAATCAAGCCAAGCCATGTCCAGCAGCCTGGGAGAACCACATACAGAGAACTGGGCCCCTCGCCACCCTTCCAATTCTTCCCAAAATCCTCGAGTTGGCAAGATGGCCCCAGTCCTCGTCTCCAGCCTGGCTAGAACACAAAAACCTCCAGTGGTTCTCCAGGGTCTACTGAATAAAGTATAAACTCCTGATCCTGGCATTCAAGGCACTCCACAATCTGGTTCCAACTTCACTTTCCAGCCTTAGATCACACAATTGCCCTTCGGCACGCCTGCCAAAGTGGACTTCTCTCAATCCTCCAGGCTCATGTGGCTGTATTAGTCCCTATTCCTTTGTTCATATTGTCCCCCATACCTTTAATGGACTATTCCTGCCCTCATGACTTTTCCTTCATTCAAAACTCAGCTCAGGTGTCACCTTCTTCTATCCTGAACTCCAGGTGAGAGTGATGTCGCCTTCCAGAACTCCTCACAGCCTGTTTTTTAATATCTCCCCTGCACTTATCCTACTCTCTATTGGAGCGCCGTAATGTGTGCATGTGCCTTTCTCTTTTATTAGATTATAAGCTCCTGAGGACAGTGGCTATATTCCATCTGTTTTGTGTAACTGGTGCCCATGCTGTGCCCTCTTATCTTCAAATGATTACTTACACTGGGGCCTGGGGTGATGGTAACTTGGTAAATGGAGAGATTGCTATGCCCCCAACTCTTCACTGAGTTTCAGGGCAATGTACATTTGTAGTTAGTAAGAATTTTCACGAGTACAGGGAGGTGGTACCATTATGTCAAAGACCTTGAGCTATGGATTAAAAGATCAAGATCTTTTCATTAACTCATAGATGTTGTTCAGTCATGTCCAACTCTTTGTGACTCCATTTGGGGTTTTCTTGACAAAGATACTGGCATAGTTTGCCATTTCCTTCTTCAGCTCATTTTACAGATGAAGAAACTGAGACAAGCAGGGTTAAGTGACTTTTCCAGGGTAATGCAACTAATAAATGTCTGAGGTCAGACTTGAACTCAGGTCCTCCTGACTCCATGGCCCATGTTCCATCAACTGTGTCACCTAGCTGCCCTAAGATTATTATAGATCACATCTCAGTGCTGGCAGGAACAAGGCACTGTTGGCCTGAACCAGATTAAAATATAATTAGTAAATGTTTAACGAAATAAGTAAAAATACACTATAACATAAATATAACATAGAGTTTTAATTTGTAATTTCCTAAGTCAATATGCAGCCTAGGGATGTGTTTTTACTTGAGCTTGACACCACTGAACTAGATTCCAGATTTAAACTTGAAAGAAACCTGGAGGTCATTGAGTCCAAAGTCCTTATTTTAAAAATGAAGAAGCTGAGATCTGGAAAGGTTCAGAGACATCTATATTGTCACCCAGTAAATGTCTGAGACCAGAATAGAACTCAGGTCTCCCTGACACCAAGGTCAGGCTTGATAAAGGGCCCTTTATCCTCTAAAACAGCTGGGAGTCTTTTCTTCCTTTCCTTTGTCATACTTCTGCAAGTAGATGTGAAATTCAAGAAGAAAGATGATTCAGGCAGACTGATGGTCCCTGCCCAGCATACAGGCAAGTGCCTGTTCACTGCCTTCTCAAGTTTGGTCCAGGTCTGTCTGTGAGTCCATATAAGGAAGAACTAAACACACAGATCAGAGACCCTCAAATCTACCATGCACTAGAACAAAAGAAAGGAAGTAGTACTGGGAAGAGCCACCCCTGGGGAGCAGATAGTGAGGTAGAGAAGTCAAATGAAAAAAAAAATGCCTTTCCATCAATACCAACAGTTCCCAAGCAATTATACCCTGACTGTGCTGACTTTTTTGGCTTTAAACTTCTACTGCAGGCTACTCCCACCTCTTACCTGACAGGGATTTTGTCACCTTGTGAGCCCTGGCTATATCTAGTACATTATGCAGTTCGCTCTCTCAGCTCTTTCCCTAGGAGGAATTTTCTGTCCGTTGTCCTTTGCCCTTTGCCCTTCATTTTTGAAGGGGACCAATGACATCACAAGTGCGTCTTGACTTGCTCATGAATTGGATTTAAGTGAGGCAGAGTTGTGCAAAGTCATCAGCTTCACTCTTTCTTCCAGAGTCATTGAAGACCAGTGGCAAAACAAAAGTTAGGACGACTGACTACAGGCCTAGGATGCAGTGGATGACCTTGACAGGCCTAGGATGCAGTGGATGACCTTGGCCTCTCTGATGTCTGACCAAGCTCTAAGCATTCCATGATGATTGCTTCTGCCTTCTTAGCTGTGCGAACAAATTTTTCTCATCTGCCCTTTCCACCAAGCAGATCCTTCACATGCTTGGGGTAGATACCCCCCAATTCACTGATGAGTTTGAGGCCTGTCAGTTAGCTTCAACCTGGTTTAGCTTATCTGCTGAGATAGTTTTACCAGGGTATGGCCGCTGTGCACTCTACAGGTTCTTGGAGTCACAGGTGAGAGTTGAGTGACAGGTAGACATCAAAGGTGGATGAGCAGTCCTGAAAGGACTCAGAAAACCTTCACATCAGAGGTGCTAGTCCTTCCTGAACACCCCATACACTCCTTTCTTCTATCTAAGTCCCTGTTAATAGTCCCCAATCACTGGTATAAATCAATTTGTTCTCCTCCTCTCTTCCCTAGGGGGAGGGATTTGAAGTGGTTATTTAATTGTTAGAAAATTTTTACCTAAATCAAGATAAAAATTGCCTCCTGGTAACTCCTCATCCTTCTCCTGGTTCAGGATAGGGAGGTCAGGCAAAACAAGTCTCCTTACTCTCCCTTCAAATACTTGGACACAGCAGTAATCATGGGCCCCCTAAATTTTCTATTCTCTAGGCTAGTGGTCTCCAAACTGGGAGACCAATTAGGAAGCTGTGCTATCAATAGCTGAGACAAAGGTATTGAGGATATGAAGTAGGTGGAGACACTGGGAGTGGAGATAAAGGGATAGATGAGAGAGAGGTGTGGAGGTAAAATCCACATGACTTAGCAACTGATTGGATATGGGAAGTGTGAGAGTGAGGAGTCAAGAAAAACACCGAAATTTCCAACTTGGGTAATTCTACCTTGAAGGATATTAGGGTCCTCCACAGAAGAAGAATAAACTTTAAAAGACTTAGGAACCCTGATCAAATACAATGATCAACCACTATTCCAGAAGACTCATCAAGAAATATGGTGCCCACCTCCTGATAGCTGATAGTCTCAGAGTAATTTGGGCAAAGCAGGAATTTGTTTTGCTTGACGTGTTTGTAACTGGAGTTTTGTTTTTCTTGCTTTCTCGGTGAGGAAAGAGGTAGAAGGGAAAGAAGGTGGATATGGAAATGAAATAAAATTGAAATAAAAAAAAGAAATAGATAAGATCAGAGGAAGAGTGGTTTTTGTTGGAAAGATCATGCATCTGAGATGCAAATCCCAATCCATCCATACCTGCTCATCCTGTGTGACTCTATTTGTGCCCCCAAAATAAAAAAAGGAATTTGGGGTGACTTCTGCTCTCCTGCTGGACTGACAATGGCTTCCTGCCCGTTTGGGGGAATAGGATATGACTATGCTGTGGACAGAAGGAATTTTGCTTGTGCAGATATAAATTATAACCACACTGAGGGGTCAACAAAAGGAACAGGATGGGAGAGGTTGGGAGTCTCCACACCCAAGCAGTGAGTGGCTATAGTGTGTGGAAAATGCTGGGTAATAAGAGAGGGAAGAAGCTTGTTTGAGACAAGCTTACAAGTGGCTATTACAGGGAGGCTGGATTGAAATCCAGATTCCTACTCTAACTGGTTACCCCTCGGGGTCATGCCATGGACCTGCTAAAAGTACCGGCCCCCACTCTGGAGGCTACTACTTTAGGATGAATATAGGATGATTTGATGATAAAGACAGAAGGGATCTTTAAAAACATCTTTTCCAAACCCTTTATTTTACAAATGAGGAACTTGAGGCCCAGAAATAGGAAATAACTTTCCCCAGGGTACATAAAAGAAAATGATAAAGACAGGATTCCAATACAGCTTCTTAGACTCTAAATTCAGTTTCTTTCCCATGATATTATGCCAATAGTGCCTCCATCTCAGGTGCCAGGGTTTTAAATCACTCACCATCTTGTTCACTCTCCTCTGTGGGGTCTTATCAATACATTCCCTCAAACCCAGATCTAAACACAGTACTCAAACTGAGGTCTGACCAGAGCAGAGAATAGCTGACTTCTTGAAATTTGGGCTCAGTCTTGGGCATTTCATCCCTCAGACTCCTTTCCTCCTCTCTTTCCGTCTGCCTCTCCTGCTCTCAGCTCCCAATATGGAGGCAAGTTTTTGATTCCCCTCTTGTCCCCTTGGTGCTCTTACAATGTTTGGTGAACCCAACCCTTCGATTCCTTGGAGAGCAAGCAGGAACCTCTGGTAACTTTCTTGCAGTGGCCAGACTTCCTCTTCCAGAGAGGAAGAGACACAAAGGGAGACACTTCCTCTTTCTCTTTGCTGATTTAGCCGGGGCCCCTTTCCCATTCTGGGATATCGTTCAGGGAACGTAATGTGCCTTCTGTCTATCAGTTTGACTTCCTAAGCAATGCTGAAGAAATACTCATCACTTTTATTTAGAGAGCACTTTCAGACTTACAAAGAGTTCACAGCAACCTTGGGGTTAGGTAGTAGCAGGCGTGTTTTACCTGTTTTGCAGATGAGAAAACTGAGACTCAGATATGTTCAGTGACTCACTCAGCTAATAAGAATCGGTGCTGCCATTTGCAACAACCACTCTTGTTCGCAAATTCGGGGGGCTCCTTTCTCTCCCTCTCATACACTGAGGAGGTAGCTCTTCACCCAGAAAAGGAGCAGAGCTAAGAAAATCAGTGGGGAGGGGTGGGAGTGAGGATCAAATGACTTTGAGATTTGAAAGGAGACACTTTGTTTGCAGAAAGAGAAAGAACAGCAGGTTAAGCATCTGTTGAAGACAATTTAAAGAGGCGGGAACCAGCTGAGGCTAAGGCTGTACCAGTTCCAACTTGAAAGAGTGTAGGATGTTGACTTTTCTGAGACAGACACAAATTCAGACTTCAAAGCAGGGGGGAAAATAAGTCTGAGCTGCAGCACTGAAGTGGAATCTTCTGGTGTGGAAAATGAGTCCACTGAGAGAAGAATAATAAAGACTCTTATTTTTATTAGCATCGTTTAGATACAATGTATCATTTACTCTTCTATTGCTTGGAACAATGTCTTTTTTGGTTATTGTTCTCTTCCCCTTCCCTTTCTTTTAAATTGGCATATAATTTCCAAAGACTGAACCTTAGCACTTTTTATGCCATAGGAAAATTGGTTGAAGGACTTGAAGGTGTTTAGCCTAGAGAAGAGAAGACTAAGGGGGACTTAGGCAGTCTTCTAGTAAGGATTATCACAAAGGAAATGGCTTTATCTTGATCTATTTTGCCACAGAATACATTTCAATTCAGTCATTTTTTAGTCATGTCCAGCTCTTCATGACCCCATTTGGGATTTTTGGGGCAGAGATACTGGAATGCTTTGCCATTTCCTTCTCCAGCTCATTTTACAAATGAGGAAACTGAGGTAAACTGGGTTAAGTGACTTGCCCAGGATCACACAGCTGGTAAGTATCTGAAGTCAGATTTTAACTCAGGAAGGTGAGTCTTCTTGACTCCAGGCCCAGCACTCTGTCCGCTGCCCATAGAATAAAGAACTATGAGCAACTGGGGCTGGGGCAGATGTCCTAGGGAGGAAGACATCTACGTAAGGCAAGGAAAATTTCCCCCAAACAAGAGCCGAACAAAACTAAAATGGGTGTCTCTGGATGCATTTCCCATCACTGGAGATCTTCCAGAGGTGTCTGGATGTCTGCTTAGCACAGACCTAACTAGCCAGAAATGTAACTGGGGCAAATTCAATTGAGGCAGGACCATTAGGGAGATGTGACAGAAAGTCTCATTATAAATGCAATCTTCATGAGAATGGGTGGTTGTCCTCCAAAGAATGCACCACTGACTTCCCCTCCCCAGGTCTGAGGGGAAGCAATGAGACTGTAGGAATGGCAGATGGGGGAAGTTGCACAGTAAGACTTTGAAATGAGGCATGGGAACAGTGGTCACTGCTGGTAAGAAGTAGGTCACTCTGCCCCGATTCCCAAATAACAGTATCCTGCAGCAAATCCCTATTCACCTCCATGGTAATTACATCTCTGCTTGGTGGTAAAGTCTGCCAATGAATTCCTGATCATGTATGAATTTAGCTAGGTAACCTCTGAGGCTCAGAGATTTTAGGATTCTCTCTACTAGAGGGAAAATGTGTCTCAGTGGATAAAGAGATAGAGCTGGAGTCAGGAAAACAGGGATTTGAATCTTTGATCTGGCACTTACAAGCTTTATCATCATAAACAAGTCACTGAAACTTTCCTCATCTGTAAAATGGGATTTATAATACTTGTAGGACTGACCTCACAAGGTTCCTGGGAGGCTCAAATAAGATAATGAATGCAAAACATCCTGCAAACCTTAAAGCCCTAAATAAATGTGAGTTATGGATGTTGTGGTAGTTGTTATCCTAGCATCATGGCTAAGGGACTGTTTGTCACATGGGGATTGACTACAGTTCTGTTAAGAACCATGAAAGCATCCCCAGGCTCCTAGGCAGGAACAGCCTGAACTCTCTGGTTATTAATCTGTGGGCAGTCACCACAATTTACCTTCCTCACAGCTGGGTCTTAAGCTCACTGTAGTGTAGAAAATATTGAAGCCAAGCATATATCTTGTTTATAATAAACAGAGTGAATTGTGGATGTATCCATTTTCAATCGGGGATAAATGGTAGCCATGTGCATTAGAGATCCTTTTTTTTCCCTTTTGGTTACTCTTTGTTTTAACCCATGAGTCATCCTCCTATTCCCCAAAGAAAGAGGAGATTTTGTCTCTTGAACATAAGTAAAATAGAATAGAGGAAGGGACTGGTAAGAGATAAGCACTTGTCATTCCAACCTACAGTTAAAGTATCCTACAGATAATGGAGTATGTGAGTTTGTCAGAAGTATCAGGAGAGGTTAAAAACTTCAGCTTTCCACAAAATCTCTGTGACTTTGAGCCATTTGCTAAGCTCTTTTGAGGCTCATGTCTCTCCCCTATAAAATGAGAGTGTTGAACTAGAAATGAGATAATACTAAGAGTACTAGCCTTTAAGTGAGGAAGACCTGAATTCAAATCTTGCCTGAGGAATTTACTAGCTATCTGACCCTGGAAAAGTCACTTAACTTCTCTTATCCTCAATTTCCTGATCTGTAAAATGGGGCTAATAATAGCACCTACAACACAAGGATTTTTGTGAAGGATAAATGAGATAATATAAGATTTATATAACAGTGACTGCCTCGGCTCCCATTGACCAAAAGTCAGGTTTGGTACATTTCACCCCTCCCACAAGGTTCTTCGGTAAGAGTTTGAAGGTGTCCAGTTTCTCTGCCATTGGCTCAAGTTCCTACCAATTGTGTTGCCCCAATTTTAGGTGCATCCCATTTCCATTTAACCACATAACAATCAGAGTAGATTTTACAAAGGAATATTTACTTCAAATGTATAGCAAGAACAAACAAACATACAAGCATCCTTCCCTTCCATCCCCATAGTCCCTATGGAAGGGAAGGGGGATTAGGTTCGCAGCTTGACTCAGTTCCTTTATAGTATATAGTCTCACTAAGTTCTAGGTCCAAAGACCTCCTGAGCTTGAGTCCTAGAATCTTAGACAGAGCATCCCTCCTGACTTGGCAGCAACATCTGGTTGGGACACTGGCTCCAAGGTCAGCTTGGCTTAAGCTCCTGGAGACTCCATTGCCTGTGCCTAGAACAGGAAAGGACAAACAAAATAGACCAAAACTCCAAGCCCATTTCTCAGGACCACAGGACCTAGGGTTGCAAGGGTAGGGACTGGAGGAGGTAGCTCTTCAATCCAGCTTAGTTCATGGTGCACATGCCACAAGTAAACAAAACCTTCTCACGCTGGCTGCAGCTGGAAAAAGGGAGGTTATACTATTCTCGTCATTCTAAAGACACAGCTCCTTGCTAGCTAGCCAATGGAAAGAGGCTGCTTCTGCCCATAGGGTAGGGAAATATGGCGTATCTTCTCTCAGAAGGAGATCTTACCCCTATCTCACATAGGTGCCTCTGTTTTAGGTGATCTGGGCATCTGCAAAAAGATCGGTTACACATAAAAAATGCAACACAAAGTGCTACACAAATGTTAGCTATAGATGCAAGGATTTGAACCAAAGCCTTCCTGACTCCAGGCTGAGCTCTAACCCTATCATGTTGTCTGTACTTCCTTCACAGGGTTGTTGTGAGGGAAGAGAGCTGTAAACTGTAAAACGCTAGAGAAAGGATTCAAGGATTCATGGATTCATGAGTGTTTGTGTGATCACTGCCCATGCTCTTTGCTGCTCCTCTGTATCTTGGTAAACCATGCCCTTGAAACACTTTGTCACCAAAAAATCATTATTTGGTGGCCAATGCTCTGGGGATGAACCCCTCTGCCCTTAGTGAGGATAGCCCTCAGACGAAATACACACAGTTTATAACCAGATGGCCTCCAAAGTCTTTCTGGATTGACAGGACTGGCCAGAGCTGGAGTTCTGTTTATGTGATTGTCAAGAATCCAGGGCATCCCTGTGCCATAACCATGTAGTCCTTGGAGAAAGATGCTAATGGTATTGGGGCACCTAGGTGGCAAAGTGAGTAGAACACCGGCCCTGGAGTCAGAAGGACCTGAGTTCAAATCCAGACTCAGACACTTAACACACACGCACACACACACATACACACACACACACACACACACACAAACTAGCCGTGTGACCTTGGGCGAGTCACTTACCCCCAACTGCCCTCCAAAAAGCAACAAAACAAAACAAAACAAATATGCTAATGGTATTTTTCTAGCATTCTCCATCCTTTATCACAGTGGACCATCAGGCTAGCCCTCTGACATAAGGAGTACAAATACCATTAGTCCTATTTTACAGATTAGGAAAATGGTAAGGTGTCATTGCTTATTGCAGTCTTATAGTCACTCCCTGTGCAATTAGTCACTTCCCATTTTCCATGTTCAAAGATATCCTCCAAAACCTTTCTCTGGCATAGTCAATTCCTACCCACCCTCCTTCAGAGTCATCCTGGATTTAACAATGGCTAAATTTAACCAAAAGCCAGACTCTAACTTCTCACAAAATAACGTGGAAATAAAGGCAAAACTTTGTCAAAAGAGTTAAGACTGGGAAAGGACAAGCAATGCAGGGTGTTGCCTGAACAGCAGGAAGGTATTTTGTAGGGTAGAGCACTGGGCCTGGAGTCAGGAAGAACTGAGTTCAAATTTGGCCTCAGACTCTTGCTAGCTGTGGTCAACCCTGTTTGCTTCACTTCCCTCATCTGTAAAATAATCTGGAGATGGAAATGGCAAACTTCTCCAGTATCTTTGCCAAGAAAATTCCAAATGGGATCACAGAGTAAAATATAACTGAAACAACTAGACAACAATAGCAAAGTACTATCTAAACACAATGTTAAATTAAAAAAAAAAGAACTTCGAAATCAGGAACTCCAATAACTCTACTCTGTTTTGACTGTTTCATTCTTTGGGTCCTCAGGTCCATTCCTGCATTCTGTTCCCCAACCTTCTTTCCCTCAGAATTGTGCCCAAACCCATCCCAGACTGTGAAACCAAGGGTAGGATTGGTTTGTTCTGGGATTTCCTCCTAGATCAGGGGTGGGGAACCTGTGGCCTCAAGGCCACATGTGGCCTTCTAGGTGCTTGGGTACAGCCTTTTGACTGAGTCCAAGTTTTACAGAACAAATCCTTTTATTAAGGGGATTTGTTCTGTCAAGTTTGGATTCAGTCAAAGGGCCACATGTGGTCTCCAGGTCGCAGGCTCCCCACTTCTGTGCTAGACACACCCTCTGGTTGCTTCTTAACTAGCTTCATAGTAAAGTACACGGAGATGAAGTCTCATTTTGGAAGGGCTTAAAAAGAAGAGACAGGTTTTACAGAGGATCAAATGCCAAACAAACTAGTGCCATGTATACTCCTGAGGAGTATCTCAGGAGTGCAGCTATTGTGAGATGCAAGGAGCCAACCTAGAACATAATCCTATGTCTGACTATGGTTCAAAGACACTATATGTCTAACAAGAGCAAAGTATCTGTGCACATGTGGCCAAGCTCTATGTGGTGAGTGAACACTTCTCCCTTTAAGCCCAGGTGTAATGTGCTAAATCCTTCTTACTTCAATTGAATTCATTTCAACAAATGTATATTGGGTGCCCTCTACGTGCAAAGCCTTATGCTTGGCATTAGGAATGTACAGATAGATACTACATAGACTCTGCTTTTTAAGGAACTAATAAACTAATAACAGTAAAAGACGCAAATATAAATAACCATGATAATATGATTTAGTGTGTCATGACTATAAAAGGAGACCCAGGAAAAGTTGTAGGAGAAATTTGAGGTAGGAGAGATCACTTTTACCTGGAAAGGGAAGTTTTCGTGCAGTAGGTGGTCCCTGAATTAGGGCTTAAAGAAAATAAAGAACTTCTAAAGTTATACATGATGTGTTGAGAGAGGGATCTCCCATTCCTATCATAGGAGATAATATGAACATGCAGTTGGGATACAGCAGGATGAGTTCAAGGGCTAGAAAATAATCCAGTTGGGTTGAAACATAATGGATGTGAAGAGAAATAATTTAAGAAGGCAGGAGGAGTATGTTGGAGACAAATACCACAATTAAGAGTTTGTAATTTATTCAGTACTCAGAGGTGAGCCACTGAATTTTTCCAAATAGAGTGACAAAGAATCACATTAAAACTACTTGGAGACTTCTCATTAAGGTAACATACATTAAAGGTGTGATTTTACAATGATTTAACAGGGCACCAAATAGAACAATGATCAAGAAGACCATAGAGAAGTGTCAGTAAAGCTGCTCCATCTAGTCTAGTACTATGCAAGGAGATAGCCAAGAATCTAGAGGAGCTTGGGGAGCAGGTACACTAGGGAAGTAAAAGCTAGTGTCAGTTCCAGTAAACAAACCCTGAATGCAGCAGAATCCAGGACCTGGCTTGTTAGAATAGCATTAAGGGACAGAACCAAACAAGTACATTCTAAGAAGCCTGAAATCAATGTTTCTCTCAGTCACAGTAGAAAATGGGTATTGGGAGTGAGCTAATCTCTAACATCTAACTGAGGGCTTTCAGGGACACAGCAAGCAATTGAATGTTTAAGAAGAATACAAATATGGGACTGAGGTCCATGTTCCCACTGAGCCATAAAAAAAGAGAGAAAGAATCAAGGAATTATAACAAAGGGTAGGACCTAGTTCCTAGGGATTATCTATACCTTAAAGGCACCATAGAGAAGGAAATAACACCAACATACATATCTATTCCAACACACACATGTAGACATACACATGTGACATAGCATTTAAGAAATTAAAAGAAAAGTTCGTTGAATTACAGGAACAAATAGAAGTAAAACCATAATAGTGGCGAAATTTTTTCCAGACCTAGACAAATCTAAAAAAGAAAATCAACCAGAAAGAAGTTAGAGACTTAAATAGAATTTTAGAAAATTTAGGTATGATTGATCTCTTACTGTTACTAAATGGACATCAAAAGGAAGATGCATATTTTCAGGTAGATAAATTTGTCATGTGCTAGAACATGAAAACCTCACAAACAAATACAAAAAGGCAAAAATGTTACATTGTCCTTTACTAACTACAATGCAATAAAATTTATAAATCACAAAGGACATTTGAAGAAAAAAAATTACACTTAAGTGGAAACTGCATAATGTCATCCTAAAGTATATGTGCTTAAAGGAAGAAATAGAAATAGATAATTTCATTAGAGAAAATTACGAATGAAACAATATACCAGCATTTTTGGAATGCAGCCAAACATTACAAGAAAATGCATATTTCTAAAGACTTCCATAATCAAAGGAGAAAGAATACATAGATGAATTGGGCATGGAGTGAAAAAAAAAAATAGAATAGCAATAAGTCAAATCCCTTAGCTAAACACAAAAATTAGAAATTCTGAAAAATCAAACAACACTGAAAACAAAACAAAAAGCCAATGAGTTGGTAAAATAAAACTAGGAGCTAGGTTTTTTGGTTTGTTTTTTTTTATGGATATGCCACTAATTTGATTTCAAAAGAAAAAAGTACAACATCTCAATAAAGGATAATTCACAGCAAATGGAGTGAAAATAAATAAAATTATTAGGAATGGTTTTAACCAATTATTTGCCAACAAATATTAATGTTAGATGAAATATATGAATATTTACAAAATGTAAAACACCTAGATTAACAGAAAAGAAGTATGGCATTTGAATAACTCAACATAAAAAAAACCACATTACACAAATCATGAAGAAAAAAACAGGATTAGATGGATGGAAACTCCAATATTACATAAATTAATTACAAAAACATAAAATAGGCATCCTACCATATTATTTCTGTGACAAAAATTATCCTGGGATCCACTGAGTAGGCATTGCCAATTTTCAGTTAGCAATTCAGAGAAAGATTAACTGCATTTTATTAACTCAGAGTGTGACACACCCCATCAGAAGTCAATAAATATGTATGTCTGTCATTTTTTGGCTAGTGACCATTTATACCATTCTACAAAGAGAATAAAAAGATGCTTTTAAAGATTAGCCATATAAAAGATGATTTTAAAAGATAAGTCATATAAAAAATGCTTATCAGTCACATAGAGGATTCATATCTCTAAGAAAGAAGGAATGTGTCCTTCTTTTAGCATAATCCCAATTAAAATAAGATAAAGAGATGGAGCAGATAAGAGAATATAAAGAGAAGGAATAGACTTCCTTGAGTTATCATAGTTTTATTTTGCCATTATAAAGCAATTAGAGGCAAAAAAAGAAAAAGAAACTAGGGGCAGCTAGGTGGCACAGTGAATAGCGCACCAGCCCTGGAGTCAGGAGGACCTGAGTTCAAATATGACCTCAGACACTTGCAACACTTACTAGCCGTGTAACTTTGGGCAAGTCACTTAACCCCAATTGCCCTCTAAAAAGCCAAAAAAAAAAAAGAAAAAAAGAAGAAGAAAAAGAAACTAGCCTGATACAAAAGGACTCTGCAATATGTATTGTGGCAACATATAACAAAAATGGTGAGTGTAGAGCAAAATGGAATCAAATGCCAACTCTTACTAGACCATTCTTAGATCATAAAAAATACTTTTTTTTTAAACACTGGTATAAGACAAATACAGTCCTGACACATAAACCAGAGAATGATAAAATAAAGAAAACTATAGACCAATATTTCTAATATATATCAATGAATATATTGGATAATATATTAGCAAAGAGACAATACAAATACATTAATGTGATTATATACCATGTCTTTGAATGCGGGGTTGATTTAATCTCTGAAAAAATTATGAATACAACAGTATACATTAATAACAATGGAAACAGAAACAAAATAAAAATTGCATAATTGTGCTTTTAGATGCAAAAAAAGGTGTTTTTTTTAATAAACTGTAACATGTATTTGGGGCAATGGCAGACTTTTGCTTTTCCTTCTATCCCAGCACTTAGCATGGTACTTGACATAAAAAAAGACAGCTAAGAATTGCTTATTGACTGATGAAGTGACTAGCAACACTAAAAAAGAAACATTATCAATCATAGGAATAAATGGAACTTTTTTAATTTATTAAAAAGTATTCATATAAAACTAGGATCTAGCATTAACTGTAATGGAAAAATACTAGAGACCATTTGCTTAAATCAAAGATATCCATTGTCACTATTGCTTGATTCAGTTCTAGAAAGGCTCCCGATAGCACTAAGATAAGAAAAAGAAGCTAAGGGAATAAACACAGGCATAGATGATATAATGGTTTACTTTGAGAACCATAGAGAGTTAAACAAAAATTTCATTAAAAAATAATTTGAGTTAAGTAGCAAGATATAAAATAAACTCTCAGAGAAACCACTAAAAAGAAGATCATCAAAGATGCTAGAGAAGGAAGCAGAACAGACCAGCTTCCCCCACAACTATGCTCATAAGGATATAAGAAAAGTGTCAGATTGAGTAGTGATCATGAAATCTAAGAAGAAACCATAGTGGCTCGTTTATTTTTCCAGCATGAGATTACAGATTTGGCCCACAGACAAGTGACCAGAGCAGAAACTGAGGAAATGGGATGGACTAGCAACTCCAACCCTAGAAAGAGATCATAGGCTGAATTGTAGATTTATCACTAGAGGTAGATATCACCAGACCAGAGATAGGCCAGCAATGTGTTCTCTCTCTCTCTCTCTCTCTTTCTCTCTCTGTCTCTGTCTCTCTCTGTCTCTGTCTCTCTCTGTCTCTCTCTCTCTGTCTCTCTCTGTCTCTCTCTCTCTGTCTCTCTCTGTCTCTCTCTGTCTCTCTGTCTCTGTCTCTCTGTCTCTGTCTCTCTCTCTCTCTCTCTCTCTCTCTCTCTCTGTCTCTGTCTCTGTCTCTCTCTCTGTCTCTCTCTCTCTCTCTTTCCAAAGAAGAACCAAAGAATGAGTTCCTCTAGGATCAGACCAGGGATAGGCTGCCAACCATGTCTCTTTGATCCCAGAGTAGGATCATGAATTTATTGCCTACTATAGGACAAGTAGTAGGTTCACAGCACTATCTCTCCGACCCCAAAGAAGGATCTCTGATTGAATTCTCCAGTATCAGACCAGGGGTAGTCTGGGATTATTTCTTTAGAATTAAGTTATTTAGACTCCAATTAATTTTAACACTTTCTTTTTTGGTGTTTTAATGAATATTTATTGCATTGTATTCATTATTATGCAGAAATATGCAATTTGTTTGTTAGGCTTTTATGTTCTCATAAATGGCCAATTTGCGGCCATGCTTGAATAATAAGTATGTATATTCCTTTCTATTCTCATTCAATAATTGTCAGAGATATATCATATTTAACTTTTCTAGAATTCTATTCAGATGCATAGCTTCTTTCTTATTTTATTTTGTTAGATTTTTCTAACTCTAAAAGGGAAACATTGAAGTTTCCCACTGTTATAGTTTACTGTCTTGTTTCTTGATGTAAATTTAGCTTTTCCTTTAAGCATTTAGATGCTATACCACTTGGTTCATATAAGCTAAGCATTGAAATTTATTCATTGTTCAGGATACCTTTCAGCACAATGCAGTTTCCCTGGTTATCTCTTAATCAAGTTTATTTTTTCTATTGCCTTATTTAAGGTCATGATTGCTAAATTCACTTTTTTTAGTTAGGTCCCTTATTTTAATATCATGTAAGTCTTTTTTTTATATTTCAAGTATGTTTCTTGTAAACAGTTTCTTCTTAGAAAACATTATGCTTTCTAATACTTTCTACTATCTTTTCCCATTTTATGGGTGAATTAATCCCTTTCACATTGATTTATAATCATTAATTGTGTATTTCCCTTCATCTTATTCATATATATATATATTTGTCCCCCTTCTTCCTGCCCATCCACTTTCTACAAAGGAAAATGCTTAATGCACTTAGTTTCTGCCTTCTGATTCTCATTTCTTCTCCCCACCCAGTTCTTAATCTTAGGCTGAAATCTTTCCCAGATCACATACCCCTTCTTCATGATCTTTCCTTTTGAGTTTATAATTTGTTTTGCTTATAGCTAATCCCTCTATGAATCTAACTTTCCTCTTATTTCCTTTCTCCTTCTCCTGTCCTCTCCTATTTCCTTGTTAACTTGAATATGTTTCAACACCAAATTATTTACATGTGCTTGTATGTGTGTTCAATAGAATAAAAAAGACAATACTACTTAAATTAAGTTTACTTATTCAATGTCATACCAATCAAAATTCCAAAGAATTACCCTATAGAACTAGGAAAGAAAAATAATGAAATCCATTTGCAGGAACAAAAGGTATAGAATCTCAAGGGAAATAGTGAAAAAGTAATAAGGAAGGTGGCCCAAATCTAAAATTATACCACAAAGCAGAGATCATCAAGACAATTTGGCACTAGTCAAAAATTAGAGAGGTAGATGATAGAACAGATTAAGGACACAGCATACAAAAGAAGTATAGCAGCATAGTATTTGATAAATCCAAAGACTAAGAACTCATTATTGAACAAAAACTGATAGGAAAACTGGAAAGTAGTCTGGCAGAAATTAGATTTAAACTATCACCTTATTATACCTTATACCAAGATAAGCTCCAAATGGATAAGTGACTTAGATATAAAAGGCCACATAAAGTAAAATAATAAAGAAGAAATTACCTTTCAGATTCATGGATAGGAGACCAATACCCAACTAAACAAGGTATATAGAGGACCACAGAGGGTAAAATGGATAATTATCATTATATAAAATTAAAATATTTTACACCAACAAAAATGCAGTTAAATTAGAAGGGAATATTCAACTGAGAAAAAGCAAGATTCTCTGATTAAAGTCTCCTTTCTAAGTTGTATAAGTAACTGATTTGAATTGATAAGAATAAGAATCATTTACAAGTTGAAAGTGATTAAAATTTAGGAATAGTTCATTATATAAGGAAGATCTCTGAGCTCCCAACAGTGATATGAAAACATGAACCAATAATAATTAGAAAAATTCAAATTAAAGCAAGTCGATGGTCTACCTCCCACTCATTAGATTGGCAAAGTTGATTTAAAAAAAAGGAAAAGTTTTAAATGGTGGAGGGACAATTGGAACAGAAATTTTGGAAAACAATTTGGAACCATGCTCCAAAAGTTACTAAACTGTTCACACCCTTTAACTTAGCAACACCATTACTTTATATGGCAGAGATCAAAGAAAGAGGAAGAGGATCCTTATGTAAACAAATAATGATAGCAGCTAATGGTGATAAAGAACTGGAAACTAAGGGAGTGTCCCTCAATTAGTGAGTGGCTAAACAAATTATAGTATATGAATACAATGGAATATTATTGAGGTGCTATAAGAAATGATGAAAAGATTGGTTTCAGAGAAACCTGGAAAGACTTGTATCAACTCATGCAAAGTGAAGCACCCTGAACCAAGAGAACAACTAATACTATAACAACACTGTAAAGACAAACAACTTTGAAAGATTTAAGAACTCTGATCAGTGTAGTAACCAACCATAATTCCAGGAGGTTAATGATAAAGAATGCTAGTCACCTATTGACCAAGAGGTGAGGGGCTAGATGTGTGGAATGAAACATACTCTTTTGGACATTATTGTGAGAATTTATTTTGCTTGACTATGCATATTTGGCATAAGTTATTCCCACACACACCCCAGTTAAAGCATGGAGAGGAAGGAAAGTAGAAGGGAGAAAAAATGAATCCTTGATAGTTGACAAACCGCCCCCCCCCACACACACACAAAATCATCAGTCTTCTATATATTATCAATAAAACCAAGCAAGAAGAGATAGAAATAGAAATATCATTAACAGTTAAGTATACAACATGTAAAATACCTAAAACTCCACTTGTAGAAAAAGACCCAAGAGTTGTACAGATACAAGTGCAAAGCACTCTTTTTTTTTTAATTTTAAAGTAGTCAGGGTTAAGTAACTTGCTCAAGGTTACATGGCCAGTTATTTCTGGGTGTGGTGCTAAGTATCAAAGCATTCTTTATAGAGATAAAGAAAGACAAATAATTGGAAAGATATTAATGGCTCATGGTAATAACTGCCAAAATTAATTTACATGGTCGATACCATACCAAACTACCAAAAATTACATTATAGAATTAGAAAAAGTAATAACAAAATTCATCTAAAGGAACCAAATGTCAAGAATTCAGCCTCTATACTGCTTCCTGGCTATTTCCACCACCTGGACTTATGCACATATCCCTGCCCTCCTCAGTTCCTTTTCTAACTCCCTTCTTTATGTTATTTTCCTCCATTAGAATACAAGTTCTTGGGGGCTGCTAGGTGGCACAGTGAATAGAGTACCAGCCCTGGAGTCAGGAGGACCTGAGTTCAGATTGGACTTCAGACACTTAACACTTACTAGCCATGTGACTTTGGACAAATCACTTAACCCCAATTGCCCTGCTTTCCTCCCTCCAAAAAGCAAAAATAATAATAATAATTTAAGTTCTTTTAAAGTGTGATGGTCATGACTGCCTGTATTTGCTTTCCCTAGACATAGTATAAAGTCAGGATGTAGTAAATACTTGGTTAATTATTTATCCATCTATCTATCCATCTGTCTATTCACAAGTTAGGGGAGAAAGGAAATGTGTTGTTGTTCTGTCATTTTGGTTGTGTCAGTTTGTGATCTCATTTGGGATTTTCTTGGCAAAGATACTGGAATGGTTTGCATTTCCTTCTTCAACTCATTTTACAGATGAGGAAACTGAGGCAAACAGGGTTAAGTGACTAGCCCATGGTCATGGAGTAACTGAGGTCACACTTGAACTCAGGTCTCCCTGAATCTGGGTCCCACACTCTATCCATTAAGCCACCTAGCTGCCCAAGAAAGGAAATACTTTTTCCACAGTTGTGGATAGGAGAAAAAATATTGACCAAAGAAGGGATAGAGATGATAATCAGATCACAGTATCAGATTTAGAGCTGGAGCAGACCTTGGAGTTCATCAAGTCAAATCTCCTCATTCTGCAGATAAGGACCCTTAAGTACCAGAGGTTAGAGAGGCTAAGTGACTTGCTTATTATGTTCAGTCACTTTTCAGTTGTGTCCAACTCTTTAGGACTCCTTTGGGAGGGGGGGTTTCTTGCCAAAGATACTGGGGTGGTGTGCCATTTCCTTCTCTAACTCGTTTTATAGACGAGGAAACTGAGGCAAACAATGTTGAATGATTTGCCCATAATTCAATAGAAAGAAACTTGAAGACTAACATTTATTTCATTTTTTGCCTCTACATCTTTTGCACCTAGAACAGTACCTGGCACATAGTAAGTGCTTAATAAATGTTTGTTGATTGCTCAATTGCCTAGTCACACAGCTAGCAAAAATCTGACGTAGGATTTGAACCTATTTCTTTCTGATCTGTGTTGCCCTAGCCACAACCCTACTTTGTCTCCTTAATCATAACATATAAAATGGACAAATTTATTTATGTAAAATTGAAAAGGTTTTGCACAAACAAGATCAGTGGCGATAGAATTACAATGAAACTAGTGAACTGGGAATTATCTTTGTAACAAATTTCTCTGATAAAGGTCTGATATCCAAGATTTTTAGGGATCTGATAAAAATATATAAAAGCAAGAGCCATTCTGTAACAAAGAACATAAAGAGGCAGTTGGGTTTTTTTGTTTGTTTTTGCTTTTTGGAGGGGGGAAGTGACTTGCCCAAGGTCACATGGCCAGTATTAAGTAAGTACTTAATTACTTAAGTTAACTTAAATTACTTAAATTAACTAGTACTAGTAAGTAGTAAGTCTGAGGTTTGATCTGAACTCAGGTCCTCCTGACTCCAGGGCCTGTGCTCTATTCACTGCACCATCTAGCTGCCTCAAGAGGCAGTTTTTAAGAGAAGAAATGCAAAGCAACAATATACATATAAAAAAGTATGTGTACACTTTCAACTGGTAAATCACTAATAATAAGAGAAATACAAATTACAACAACCTCCACTTTAACACCCATCAGATTGGCAAGGAGGCTGTTAGGTGGTATGGTGGGTAAAAGTCCCGGATTTGTAGTCAGGGAGACCTTAGGTCACATCTGGCCATAGATACTGACTAGCTGTGTATCCTTGGGAAAGTCACTTAACTGCTGCCTGCCTCAGTTTCCTCATCTGTAAAATGAGGCTAATAATAACATCCATTTCACAGGGTTATTGTGAGAATCAAATGAGATAACATGTGTATAGCATTTTTCAGACTCTATGTACTATAAAAATGTTCATTATTATTAAGGACTGGAAAGGCAGTAGGGGGAAACTATGTACTTACTGTACAACTACAGTACTGGTAGGGGAACTATGAATTTGTCCAACCATTATGTAGAGTTATTTGGAACACACCTAAGAAGTCACTACACTGTACACATCCTTTGACCAACCAATACTAATACTAGGCATATACCCCAAAAAGATCAAAGGCAGAGGGAAAAACCTATACATAGGAGAATATTATAGTGACACTTCATTGTTGTAATGAAGAATTAATTGAAAACAAAATAGGTGTTTATCATTAGATAATGGTTGAACAAATTAGGATAAAAGAATCTAAGGATTAGGGATGGACTTGTATTCAATGGTATTAGAAACTTAGAGGTGAGGACACTGCCCCTACCAATGCTGGTCAGCACCTTCTTTGTAACATATGGTGTAGAATGTTGCCTAAAGCAGGAGTATTAACCATGCAGGCAGCCTTGGGGCCATTTGCAGCCCACAACACTACCAAGATAGCCCCAGTCAGATTAAAATTAATTGAGAAATATTTTAAAAATCAAATAAAAATACAATAAAACATAGATAACATTAATACATGGTTTTCTAAGTCAACTTACAGCTTTTATGGATCCTTGTGAATGATTTAGTGGTCCCACCTCTGTGAGTTTGATGCCACTGTCCTAAATCACTAAAAGGTTAAGTGAATTGTCCAGAAACTTACAGGAAATACCTACAGGTGTGAAAGGCAGATGTCCCCCTTCTGAACCAGGTTTTCCTGGCTTCAAGGTCAGCTCTCTATCCATGCTTCTTTTCTTACGAATATAATGGATTGTGTGTGTGTGTGTGTGTGTATCTTACAAAACATAGATTTCATAAGAAATGATAAAAATGACAAATTCAGAGAAACCTAAGAAGACTTGTATGAACTGATGATGAGTGAAGTAAGTTGGAGCAGGAAAATAACTTATGCAATAATTGCAATGATATAAAGGAAAATCACTTTGAAAGACCTCAGTACAATAACTACTCCTAACTCCAGAAGTCTAATAAAGAAGTGTGCTTCCACATCTTGGCAGAGAGGTAATGGACTACAGATGCAGAATGAGACATGCATTTTCAGACACAGTCAATATGTGAGTTTGTTTTGCTTGACTATATATATTTGTTATGAGGGAGGTTTTTTTTTTTAGGAAGGGAGAGAATTATAGTAGGGAAGGTAGGTGCTTAGTAATAATGACACAAAAGAAAAGAACGTCAACAAAACATTTTAAAACAGAAGAGAGTAGAAGAAAATTCAGACGGGGACAGCTAGTGGGGAAGTGTTGATGCTGCTGTATTCAATAAATTTGAACATAAAAAATGAATTATATCTAATAAGAGAGATTCATGGTTTCATTCGCAATATTTTTCTTTGCACTTTCTTGTTCTTTGTAAATGAAAATGTTCACATTTTCTGATGCTTATTAAATTCATAATAAAAAATGTTTAAACCTACTTAGACAGTATATGAAGGAGAAACAGAAGAGGGAAGAGACCGAACAAGTTTTCATTCCATTCCTCATTGTATAGCCTGGGGCAAATCCTTTCACCTTTATGGGCTCTAGTTTCCTCATCTATAAAATGAAGGGGTTGGAACAGATGACTTCTACAATCCCTTTCTGCTTCATGTTTATAATTATATGATCCCACAAGCATTTATCAAGCTCCTACTATGTGTGGGGCCCTTAGCTGTGTGCTGGGGATCTTAAGAACAAACACAATGACAAAGTAGTGTCTACCCCCAAAGAGCTTCAGCTGTTGACAATTCCAAGTCCCTGTATTTTCTATGAGGAAGTAACCCCATGCAGATGGTCACTTCACCTCTATCTTCCCAGACCCTGGATCCCTGCACTGCTGCCCAATTGGAGTATTTAGATCTTGGCTTTTGTGTTCTTGTCTCTGAATGGTTCCCAGACTCCAATTAAATCTATTCAGAGAGTAAGCCCTTCCCATTTTTATATAGATCACTGATACCCCTTTGTGCTGTAAATGAACCATCTTATGAATGTTCTGGGTTAACAGAAGATCATTATAACTGTTCATTTGTAATGGTCTGAAAAACTGAAGAATAATTGAAACATAGCTCTGGATTCAGACATGTGGAGGAAGGTAGAAAGGGAGGGGGAAGGGAGAAAAACCATGAATTTTACATTCAGTAGTTCATCCTTATCTGTTAAATTACAAGTGACCTAAAGACCAAGCAAGAATATGTACAAGGACCATATATATAGGAGATACAACTAACATAGTCTTAGGAGAAAAATTTTGGAATGGAAAATACATAATAACAATAGAAAAAGAGAAGTCTAAGAGATAAATATAAATTTTTTAAAAGAGTCTCTAAAGTTAGTAGGGAGTGGAAATCAGTGATAATAATAGGTCTCGTAATCCTATTAACAGGCACCTGTGTTTCTTCTAAGGCCCCACCTACAGACTCCTAATTTCAATACAATTCAACAAACATCACCTAAGCACCTACTATGAATTATGCTGGGTGCTAGGGGAGATATTAAATTGAAGCAAACCATTATCCCCTCTCTCATGGGGGTTTATAGTCTGGTAATGCTGACAAAGAAAACTGATAAGTTAGTACATGAGAGAATTGCAAAATACAATTATATGAGAGGTCTAAGGGGATAGTTCATTACAAACACTAGGAGATCACAGAAGGTTTTCTGGAGGAGGTGACATTTGAGATGGACTTTAAACTGATGGATAGGTGGAGAGGGGATACTAGGGCATCTAGGCATACAGAAGAGTGTGAGTAAAGTATTAGACTGTGTGTTTGGTGGGGCAGGAGAAAGGTACAGGAAGGAAACTATGAAAGAGGTGGCATTTGAGCTGTGCCTTGAAGTAACAGAAAACTTTAACAGCTGGAAAGATGGTAGAAGGAATATTTCATTCTAGGCATGGATGGAAGTTTGAGAAATATAGCAGCAATAGAAGAGGTCAGAGCAGGAAAGAGGAGTGAGTGACCCAGTTGAACTACGATGTAGGGTATGAAAGGGTGTTGTAGGAGATTAAGACTGGGAAAAATAAGTTAGCTATAGATAGAAATGATCTTGAATACACTATCTGATAGCAGTGTAGAAATACAGCATTATTAACATTTTCTCCATCACTTTATTAAGTCCAGACAATCAACAAAACAGTGAATTAAGCCCTGATCTGTAGCATCTGCCAATTTCCTAGGTGTACACAGTCACACTGAAAATTTAACAATTGGCTCTTATGACGACGGCCAGTATGAGCTGGCTCCTGTACACTCCTACTTGGAGTGCACTCACAGTTAGTGGGCATGACATAGATGACAACCTAGCAAAGTAGACTGAGGAGGTCGTGGTCAGATGGGTAGGAGAACTAAGAGAAAACAGTGTCACAAAAACCCAGAGAGGAGAGACCATCTGGGGGAGAAGGTGGTCAACAGTATCAAATATTGCAGAGATCAAGAAAGATAAAGATTTGGGGCAGCCAGGTGGCTCAGCGAGTAAGAGCACCGGCTCCAGTGTTGGGATGACCTGGGGATCAAATCTGGGCTCAGATACTCAGCACCATGCTCAGAAATAACTGGCCATGTAACCTTGAGCAAGTTACTTAACCCCAATTGCTTAAAAAAAAGATAAAGATTGAAAAAAAGGCCATTAGGTTGGGAAATCAACAGATCATTGGTGTCATGCCAATTTGGAGTAGACTTTAGCTGAACAGAATGTAATAGAATGATCCAGCCAAGTGCAGCACAGAGGATACAGTAATTCACTCAGGAAGAGAGTGGCTGTGTGGCCTTCCTTGCTCCTACTATCCCACAGGGCAACATGTTGGGTGGTGGTGAAAATGGACAGTGGGATTAACCCTTTATCTGAGGACCCAAAGCCTTTGTGGGTCCAGGTTTTCAGACAAAGGCTATGCTGTGGCAGTGCTGATGGGGCAGTGAGGTCAAGGAATATGGATCAGTAGTAAAAGAGAGAGAAGCAGTTTCTAAAAATTAACCAGGAAAGCCTGTTCAAGATGAGAAAGGTAGAATGCTAGTTACTCTACATCAGCAAGCATGCTGGACACTTTCTGCAACCAGTTCCCACTAAAACTGGGTATGACTTAAACTTTAAGCATACCAGAGTTAGGATACAGATCTAGGAGAGCAGGACCATACATAGCTCTCCTCTAGCTATTCAGTTGGTTTCTTTGTAGAGAATTTTTTTCAGTTAAATTATAAGACTGGAAGCCAAATTGCAGAAGGCTTAGAAGAGAGTGAGAACAAAGAAAGTAGAGGCACCAAATGTAGTTTAGCCTATAATGGGGGGAGAAATATAGGACATTAGCTATAAGGGATGGTGGGATATAGGAAAAGAATTAGAGCATTATCAAGTTCAAGCCAGGGTTATTTGCTTCAATTAAATGCCTGTAGTGACAGAAAGGGAATCTTGGGGGTGAGAATCAGACCAGGAGTGTTGGTTGATATGTCAGGTGAGTCAAGAAACCATAAAAAAATACATTGAAATTGATGGAGAGGCAGCAGGGTAGAAATGCTTCCTTTGTTTGCCCAAGTACTTCTGGGAGCTCTATTATCTACCTTGTCTATTGTTGATGGCCCTCTGTTATGACATCATTGACCTAGGGAATTCTGATTAGTCATCAATATCTTGAGATCCCTTTCTGGTTTATCCTTTGTGTGCAAGTTCAAAATGTCTGAACATGGGCCCCAGGACAGATTATTTTATTTTATTTATTTATTTAAATTTTTTTTTTGTTGTTTTTATTAATTTGTTTGTTTACTTTTAGTTTACAAGATTCAGTTCCACAGTTCTTTAAGTTTCAAATTTTCTTCCCCTCCCTCCTCTCCCCCTGCCCCATGGCAGCATACAATCAGGTGTAGGATCTGCAGATACTTTCACATTAGACATTAGTCAGGTTATAAAGAAGGATTGTATCAAATGGAATGAACAATGGGAAAGAGGAAACAAAACCAAAATAGAGAGCAGGTAGTTTGCTTCAATCTGTATTCAAACTCTGTTCTTTCTCTGAATGTAGACATCTCTCTCCATCATGAGTTTTTTGGAGTTTACCTATAGCCCTGCATTTCTGAGAAGAGACTGGTCTATCAAAGTTGGTCGTCACACATACGTTGTGTCTGTAATTGTGTACAAATTTCTCCTGGTTCTGCTCTTCTCACTCAGCATCAGTTCGTATAAGCCTCTTCAGGTAAATATGAAGTCCATATGCTCCTCATTTCTTATGGCACAATAGTATTCCATTATATTCATATACCATAACTTGTTTAGCCATTCCTCAATCTATGGGCATCCCCTTAATTTCCAATTCTTTGCCACCACAAAAAGAGCTGCTATAAATGTTTTTGTACATATGGGTCTTCCTCCTGCTTCTATGATCTCTTTGGGATACAACCGTAGAAGTGGTATTGCTGGGTCAAAGGATATGAAATTATTTATATCCCTTTGGGCATAGTTCCAGATTGCTCTCCAGAATAGTTGAATCAGTTCACAACTCCACCAGCAATGTATTAGTGTTCCAATTTTTCCACATCCTCTCCAGCACTTACCATTTTCCTGTTTTGTCATCTTAGCCAATCTGACCAGTGAGATGTGGTACCTCTAATCAAGAGTGATTTAGAGCACTTTTTCATATGCTTATAGATATCTTTAATTTCTTCCTCTGAGAACTACCTGTTCATATCCTTTGACCATTTATCTATTGGGGAATGATTTGTATTCTTATAGATTTGACTCAATTCTCTGTATATTTTAGAAATGAGGCCTTTATCAGAGACATTTGGTTGTAAAAATTCTTTCCCAATTTTCCACTTCTCTCTTAATCTTGGTTACATTGGCTTTGTTGGTACAGAAGCTTTTCAATTTCATGTAATCAAAGTTATTCATTTTGCATTTTATAATGCTCTCTAATTCTTGTTTGGTCATAAAGTCTTCCCCTCTCCATAAATCTGACAAGTAAACTATTCCTTGCTTTCCCAGATTGCTTACAGTATCATCGTTTATACCTAGATCATGCACCCATTTAGACATAATTTGGTATATGGTGTTAGATAATGGTCTATGCCCAGTTACTGCCATGCTATATTCCAGTTTTCCCAGCAGTTTTTGTCAAGTAGTGAGTTCTTATCCCCAGAACTGGGGTCTTTGGGTTTATCAAAGAGCAGATTATTATAGTTATTGACTGCTGAGTCTCATATACCCAATCTATCTCATTGATCCACTGCTCTATTCCTCAGCCAGTACCATGTAGTTTTGATGACTGCTGCTTTATAATACCAATTAAAATCTGGTATAGCTAGGCCACCTTCCCTAGCATTTCTTTTCATTAATTCCTTTGATATTCTGGACCTTTTGTTCTTCCAAATGAATTTTGTTACTATTTTTTCTAGTTTTGTAAAGTAATTTTTTGGTAAATTGATTGATATGGCACTAAATATGTAATTAATTTAGGCAAAATTGTCATTTTTATTATATTAGCACAACCCAGCCATGAGTAATTGATGTCTTTCCAATTAGTTAGATCTAACTTTATTTGTGTGAAAAGTATTTTGTAGTTGTGTTCTTATTAGGTCCTGGGTTTGTTTTGGCAAGTACATTCCAAAATATTTTATAATGTCTATGGTAACTTTAAATGGGATTTCTCTTTCTATCTCTTGCTGTTGGATTTCATTAGAAATATACAGGAATGCTGAGGATTTATGTGGGTTTATTTTATATCCTGCAACATTGTCAAATTTATTTATTGTCTCAAGTAGTTTTTTACTTGATTCTCTAGGAATTTCTAAATATGTCATTATATCATCTGCAAAGAGTGATAACTTGGTCTCTTTTTTGCCTAATTTGATTCCTTTGATTTCTTTTTCTTCTCTAATTGCTACTGCTAACATTTCTAGTACCAAATTGAATAAGCGGGGTGATAGTGGACACCCTTGTTTCACCCCTGACCTTATTGGAAATGCTTCTGGCTTATCCCTATTGCATATAATACTTGCTGGTGTCTTTAAATAGATGCTACTTATTATTTTAAGGAAGGATCCATTTATTCCTATACTTTCTAATGTTTTTAATAGGAACCCTTTTCTGCATCTATTGAGATTATCATGTGGTTTCTGCTAGATTTATTGTTGATATGATCAATTATACTGATGGTTTTCCTAACATTAAAACATCCTTGCATTCCTGCAATAAATCCTGCCTTATCAAAGTGTATTATTCTTGTGGTAAGTTGCTATAGTCTTTTTGCTAATATTTTATTTAAAATTTTTGCATCTATACTCATGAGGGAAATTGGTCTATAGTTTTCTTTTTCCATTTTCTCTCTTCCTGATTTAGGTATCAGTACCATGTTTGTGTCATAAAAAGAATTTGGTGGGACTCCTTCACTAATTTTCCCAATTAATTTGTAGAGTATTGGAATCAATTGTCTTTTAAATGTTTGATAGAATGTGCTAGTAAATCTGTCTGGTCCTGGAGATTTTTTTCCTAGGGAGTTCACTGATGGCTTGCTTGTTCAATTTCTTTTTCTGAGATGGGGTTATTTAAAGAATTTACTTCCTCTTCAGTTCATCTGGGCAACTTGTATTTTTGTAAATATTCATCCATTTCACTAAGATTGTCAAATTTATGTGCATATAATTTGGCAAAATAATTCCTAATTATTGTTTAATTTCCTCTTCATTGGAGGTAGATTCATCCTTTTAATTTTTGATACTCATAATTTGGTTTTCTTCTTTTTTTATCATATTAACTAAGGGTCTATCAATTTTATTGGTTTTTTCATAAAATCAGCTCTTAGTTTTATTTATTAATTCAATAGTTTTCTTAATTTCAATTTTATTAATCTCTCCTTTGGTTTTCATTATTTCTAATTTAGTATTTAATTGTGGATTTTCAATTTGTTCTTTTTCTAGCTTTTTATATTGCATGCCCAATTCATTGACCTCCCTTTTCTCTAATTTATTTATGTATGCACTCAGGCATATAAAACTTCCCCTAAGAACTGCCTTTGCTGCATCCCACAAATTTTGGTATGTTGTCTCATTATTGTCATTCTCTTGAATGAAGTTACTGATTGTTTCTATGATTTCTTGTTGGACCCACTCATTCTTTATGATTAAATTGTTTAGTTTCCAATTAGATTTTAGTCTATCTTTCCATGGCTCTTTATTGCACATGATTTTTATTGCATCATGATCTGAGAAAGATGCATTTAATATTTCTGCCTTTCTGCACTGAATTGTGAGGTTTTTATGTCCTAGAACATGGTCGATTTTTGTGTATGTGCCATGTACTGCTGATAAGAAGGTATATTCCTTTTTATCCCCATTCACCTTTCTCCAGAGATCTATAATTCCTACCCTCTCTAAAATTCTATTCACCTCTTTAACTTCTTTCTTGTTTATTTTGAGGTTGGATTTATCAAGTTCAGAGAGGGGGAGATTAAGGTCCCCCACTGATATAGTTTTGCTATCTATTTCTTCCTCTAATTCCCTTACCTTCTCCTCTAGGAATGTGGATGCTATACCACTTGGTTCATATATGTTAAGTAGTGATATTGCTTCATTCTCGATGGTGTCTTTTAGCAGAATATAGTTTTTTTTTTCCTTATCTCTTTTAATTAGATCAATTTTTGCTTTTGCTTTATCTGAAAAAAGTATTGCTGCCCCTGTTTTTTTTACTTTAGCTGAGGCATGATATATTTTACTCCAGCCTTTTACCTTTACCCTGCGTGTATCCCAGTTTCAGATGTTTTCCTGTATACAGCATATTGTAGGATTATGTTTTTTAATCCATTCTACTATCCGCTTCCATTTTATGGGAGAGTTCATCCCATTCATGTTCACAGTTATGATTACTATCTGTCTCTTTCCCTCCATCCTATTTCTTCCCCTGTTTATGCTTTTATTTTTCTCCCCTTCTCTCTTCCCCTCCTTAAGAGTTTTCCTTTTGACCACCACCTCCCTCAGTATTCCTTTATCAGCCCCCCTCCCTTTTCCTTCCCTTCCCCCTTTCTTCTTCCTTTCCTTCTAACCACCCCCCCCTTTGTTAGCCCTTACTCCCTCCTACTGCCTGTAGGATACGATATATTTTTATACTTAGTGTAGTATATTATTTCTTCTTCAAACCAAGATTGACAAGAACAGATCTCATGTAAAGCTCCTCTCCCTCCCCTCTTTCCCTCTATTATGATATGTTTTGTGTCTCTTTTCAATAGAGTCCTATACTTAACTGGTTGTGTTATTCCCTCCTTGCTCAGAACCAATGAGGGAAAAGCTCATATAATGCTCATTTCCCTCCCTTCTTTCCCTCTACTATATTGTTTTTATGCCTCTTTATGTGGAATAATTTACCCTTTTCTGCTTCATTCTTTCCTCTTCTCCCATTGCAATCACTTTGTAGCCCTTAATAGGGTTTTTAAATCATTTTGTGTAATTTATACCCATACTCTCTATTTGTCTATAAATAGTTTGCTCTTATTAAATAACAGGGTGTGTTTGTGTGTGTGTGTTTTATTTTTTTCCCTTTCTATGTCTTTCCTGTGTCTCTTAATTAGAAGCTGAATTTTCCATTCAGCTCTGGCTTTTTCATCAGGAAGGTCTGGAAATCCATTATATCATTGACCATCTCCTTGCCTGGAAGAATATGTTCAGTTTTGCTGCGTAGGTGATCCTTGGTTGTAACCTGAGCTCTTTTGCTTTGCGAAAAATTATATTCTGCTTTCTCTGATCAGAGGCTGCCAGATCCTGTGTGATCCTCTCTGTGGTTCCTTGATATTTGAATTGTTTCTTTCTGGCCACTTGTACTATTTTCTCCTTTACCTGGTAGTTCTGGAATTTGGCCACAACATTTTCAATTTGGGATCTCTTTCAGGAGGTGACCAGTGGACTCTCTCGATTTCTATTTTACCCTCTGATTTTAGTATCTCAGGGCAGTTTTCCTTGATGAGCTCTTGGAAGATGTTGTCTAGGCTCATTTTTTCATCATGATTTTCTGATAGGCCTATAATTCTCAGATTATCTCTCCTGGATCTGTTTTCCAGGTTGGTCATTTTTCCATTGAGATATTTTACCTTTTTTTCTAATTTTTCATTCTGGATGTTTTGTTTGACTGATTCTTGCTTCCTCATAGAGTTATTTGTTTCAATTTGGTTGATTCTAGTTTTTAGCAAATTATTTTCATGGTTAGCTTTTGGAGCTCCTTTTCCATGCCACACATTTTTCTTTTTAAGGAGCTGTTTTCTTCACTGTAGTGTTTTTCTAATTTTGCAATTTTGATTTTAAAAGAATTATTCATTTTGTCTTCTATCTCCCTAATTGGGTTTTCAAAGTTCTTTTTGAGCTCATCTAAGAATGCTTTCTATGCTTGAGACCAGTTCCCTGTTGAAGCTTCAGCTATGGGTTTGGAGTCATCACTGTTTCCCTCTGAATTTGGTTCCCTCCTCTCAGGATAGTAGGACTCCAGAGTCTTTGTCTTTGCAGTCTGCTTTTTACCCATTTTGAGGCAGGGCCCTAACCATGCCCTTCCTCTAGGGTTCCCAAGCCTTTACTCTTCATTGACCCAGTTTTTCCCTGGGTCAATAATTGCTTTTAATATATTGTAACAATCACTCTGGGGCAATAATTGCAACAATAGTATGTTTTCAGGGTCAGAGGGGGGGATTGGAGCAGCTGGGGTTCACTCTGCCATCCTGGTCCCTGGAAGTCCAGATAGGGGCTTTTTAAATTTCTAGGCTGTGGATTGGTAGTCCCAGGAGTAGCTGCTGCCCCTGCCAGGGGCCCTGCATTTGACTCTTACCCTGCTTCATCCAGTCCCAGTCCTGCAGTGATAGGCTTGGCAGTGGGCCTTGTGGTTGGTGGGTCAACTTGCTGCCACATTGATCAGGCAGTGTCCAGGCCTCTGCGCCACCTGGGGCCATCAACAGATTATTTTATGCAATGTCTGTATCTATATCTGTCTATGTGTCTGCAGGATAGACTCTTTAGGTCAAGGTTCTGTCAGAGTATGCATATCTATGATCGAGGCTGATCAGAGCAGAGTTCCAGATAAGGCACTGATGAAATTCACCATGTATGCCAGGTCCCATAGGATGCTTATGCCCTTTCCTGTCCCATTCTTAATCTTGAGACCTACATCTGGGAATAGGAATGTTCATTCTTTTATTGCATATTTCTGAGATTCCTCAACTTTTATTAATGCAGTCTCATAAAATGTAAACAATTGGCTGAACATCCTTGTCTCTAAGGAGAAAGAAGGCAAGGATTCTAAAGGCTAAATCTGTCTGAGTCCACAATGAGCCTAAAGTAGCAGAGAGGAGAGAGCAAGGCTATCAGCATACAGTGCCATAGAAGAAAACTGTCTCAGGTAGAAACCTTGCATGAGACTTGTCACCACAATGGCTGAGTGGAAAGTGCATTGAATCTAAATCAGAGTGGCCTGGGAGGATATTATAGAAAAAGCTCTGGCTGGAGTCATATATCAAATCCTGCTTCTATCTCTTACTATGTTACACTTGGCAAATCACTTAACTCCCTGGGCCTCAGTTTCCTCAAATGTAAAATGATGGGGTTAGGCTAGATGACCTCTGAGGTTCCTTCCAACTCTTGTTCTATGATCCCATGGCCTGGGTTTGAAGCTAAATTCTGCCACTTGTCCCCAGTTAATCCCATTGTATATTGTTTGCACATAGTTGTCTGCATATTGTCTCCCCAGTCAGACTGTGAGCTCCTTGAGGGTTTCTTTGTGTGCCCAACAATTGGGACAGAGCCTGGTTCACTGCAGGTTCTAAATGAATGCTATTGACTTTTATAAGCATTTGTTAAGTCACTTAAGGCCTCTGGACTTCAATTTCCTCATCTGAAAAATGAGGGGATTTGATAAAGTGACTTCTAACTCTAAATCCATCATCCTACAAGCACTTTAACATTCTTTGAGTTGCTCCCTTTGTGTCTTTTCCCCTGACCTAACATACTGATCATTATTCATATTTTTCCCATTTTTCTACCTCCTTCCCATCTCTTCCCTAGTCCTTTGGATTTGCTTACTCTATGAAGTCTACTTTTCACAGACTTCTGTTTATCTCTCAGGTCATAACATGGACCAGCACCTTTTCCTTCAAGAGGATTCTCTTCCTCAGGCCTTATTGATCGTCCCTCTTCCTTAGCACCCAAGGACTCCATCCATGTAGGGAACAAGGATCTGGAAGAACTCTCAAGCAAAAACACCAAAGCTATTTGGTGATAGAAGAAGTGACCAGTGGTCACCACAGGAAACAAGCTGGTGATAGTGAGTAGGGGTTTGGTATTTGGTCACATTCTCAGTGTGACTCTGCTTTCTGGGACAGTATCAAAAACCACAGCTCTTCCCTTTCTGGAATACTGTAAAGCTCTTACAAGTGTAAAGGATTCTGGAAGATAACAAGTACTCCTCAGCACAGACCTCCCAAAATGCTCCACAGTGTGAGAGATAGTGGCTCTTGAAATACCAACAACCACAAAACAATCTAATATCCTTAGATACAGTACTTAACATGCTGACTCTAGGGAACATCTAGAAAGGCAGTGTAGAAAACAGATTTGGAGTCAAAAGGCTTGAGATGCAATTGGGGCTCTGGTTCTTCCTGGACCTTACGCCCTCAGACCACCCTTCCTGGGCCTCAGTTCTCACATTTATAAAATGAAGGAGCAGTAGAAAAAGAAGTAGACCAGAGTTCAAAACTTGGTTCTGCCACTTGATACCTATGCTATATTGCACATAACCATTTTGGTCCTCAATTTCTTCATCTGTAAAATGAGGGGAACTAAGATTGGATTGGGTGCCTTTTAAGGTTTCTATCAGCTCTAAATCCTATAATGGCTAAGATCTCTCTCATTTCTAATTCTCTAGGACTCTCAAGGGCATCATCTATTCCACTTAGAGTTTTCAAAATGTCTGATTTTTCTCTGCAGCCTTGGATCTCAGCTCCCTGAGCCTTTGACTTACATGTGTCTCAGCTCACTGACATCTCAGATGGCCAGAACTGCAGTCTTCTGTTCACCCTTCTGGCTCTAACTCCCTGAAAGCATGTTTATTCTTAGTCCCTCTTCCAGTAAGCCAGCAGTTACCCAGTCCAAAACACTTGGTGCTCCTCCCCAGAAGAGGAAAGATGGCCAGTCACAGAGACGATGGCGCTTCAGTGTCAGTACTGAGCCACGAGGCTCAATAACAGAATTTCAACACCTGGTGTTGCCATTCAGCTGGCCCAGTCACGTGCTTCAGGGCATGAATGCCAGACATTAAACAATGAGATGAAAGATCAGCTGGCCCATGTCACCTGGCCAGCCGCCTTACAGGGTTTAATTACCCTAAATGCTGTAGTTAAATGAGCATGCTGGGAATGGTGGATGGAGTGTGAGCAAGGCATGAAGGGGAGGGAGGTTGGCCCATGGCCCCCCAGAGCAAAGTTCAGAGGACTAAGGGTCTGTTTCTAAGCAGAGAAGGGCAACTCATTGCCCCCTTCATTGGCAAGGACATTAAAGAAGATGCCTGCAACACCTGTGTTTTTATTACAGGGGAACCAAGCCACCACCTGGCCAGCTGCCCCTAGGAACCATTGAAGGGACATTACATGGTAAACAGAAGCCATCAGGATGCTTAGGGTGAACTGCTCTCCTGAGAGGCTGTCAGCATCAGCTGAGTCCTATTGTGCCTATATTGGAGCCAGTTAGAAAAGCAGCAGTCTTTAGAAAACCTGGGTGGAAATAGCTTTTCCTCAGTTGCTGCTGCCACTCAGCATAACTCCTCCTCCTCCTCCAAATCTGTTGCATCTTCTGGTAATTTGGTTGATGTTCTTGGGTCTGATCCTCCTAACATACTGTACCTATATGACCTTTCCTCTGGCACAAAATGAAAAGAACTCTGGCTTGGGCTTGGTAATTCTCCAATTCTGCTCTCTCCTTAATAATACTAATAATTCACATTTCAATGAGACTTTAAAATTTACAATAAAGGGAAACTCACTAACTCTCAAGGTAAAGAAGACAGCTTTCATTATTAGGGAGGGTTTTTTTTTTCTTACATTAAGCCTAGTTTGCCTCTTACTTTTTCTAGTTTCGCCCTCTGGGACCAATCTGCTATTTACTAAGTATTTAGGCAGAGCCACTATGGCTGAATACAGGCAGCAACCCAGCTGAACTCTGAACATTCCCCTCCAAACAATGTAAAAATAAAAGCTGAAGTCAAATTTCAGAGTGGCAGAACCAACAAAAGGTCAGAGTAGGACACTTTTTTCAGCCTAAAACAGCAAGGGAGGTGGGCAGGAGAACTCTGTGACACTGGGGTGTGAGCCAGCTCAGAGCCCTGCAGCACCACCAGCAATGGACACTGGAGGTACTTGCCATGGTGGCATCAGCTTCCAGAGTTCTCAGCCCAGAGGTGGTGAAGGATCAGAACGAGATCATGGGGGACCATTTGCTGGCACTGGGTACAGCTGGTGCTGATTGGCAGCTCCATTGCCCATCAGCAGCTCTGGGTTGTGGTTCCAGAGCCGAGAGGAGCACTAGTGTTGGCGGCTTCGGGATAATGGGCAATTTGGTCACAGTTCTGGGGCCAAGAAAAGCACTAGTGCTAGCACTTGTGGCTGCAGGGGAGCAAGGGCCCTTCCCAGGTAAAGACCAGAGCACAGACCAGGAGAGCAGTGATCATACCTCTCCCTCAGATCATGTCACCTTGGAAGTACCACAAATCTGTAGACCCCCAGAATTATCTCTGAAAATAGCTGCATGGGAAGAGACTGAAGCTTGGGACAGCACCTCCCCACCCTGAAGTGAGTAGAATCCCACTTTAACATAAAGTCAAAGTCAAGAATTAAGCTGGAAAATGAGCAAACAACAACAACAAAACACTTGATCATGAAAATCTGTTATAGTAGCAAGGCAGACCAAGGCATAAATTCAGAAGATGGGAATAATGAGGAAAACAGCTACAAGCAAAGCCTCAAAGAAAAATGCTAATTGAACCCAAACCCAACAAGAATTCCTGGAAGCATTAAAGAAAGATAAGAATGGTAGAGGAAAAAAGTAGGTAAAGAAATTAGATTGATGCAAGAAAATTAAGAAAAAAGAATTAACAGCTTGGTAAAAGAGGCACAAAAATATTGAAGAAAAGAACTCCTTAAGAAGCAGAATTAGTCAAATGCAAAAATAGGTACAAAATCTCACTGAAGAAAATATTTCCTTAAAAATAGGAATTGGGAAAGTGGAAGTTAATGACTCCATGAGACATCCTTCAAGGTCAAGGAGAAAATACTGCAAGCAGTTAGAAAGAAATAATTAAAATACCACAGAACCACAGTCAGGATCACATAAGATTTAGCAACTCCCATATTAAAAGAGCAGAGGGCTCAGAATATCATATTCCAGAAGGCAGAGGAGCTAGGATTACAACCAAAAATCACCTATTCAGTAAAACTGAGTATAATCCTACAGGGAGAAGAATGGATATTTAATGAAATAGAGGACTTTCAAGCATTCCTGATGAAAAGACCAGGGCTGAATAGAAAATTTGACATTCAAACACAGTATTCAAGAGAAGCACAAAAAGTTAAATATCATAGACAAATCATAAGAACTCAATAAAATTAAACTATTTATATTCCTGTAGGGGAAGGTGATGTATATAACTCCTTAGAACTTTATCATTATTAGTGCAGTTAAAGGAGTCTACACAGACAGAGGGCATGGTTATGTGAGTCAACTATGTTGAGATGACCTAAAAAATTAAGGGATGGAAAAAAGGGGTGCACTGAAAGAAGGAGAAGACAGAGGTGTAATGGGGAAAATCATCTCACTTAAAAAAAGTATGAAAGAAAGAGTTTTTATAGTGGAAGGGAAAATGGGGTGTGGTGACAGGAAATGCTTGAACCTCACTCTTATTGGAATTAGTTCAAAGATGGGAAAATACACACACACACACACACACACACACACACCACAGACACACACATATAGAAATCTATCTTACCCAATAGGGAAATAGGAAGGGAAGGAGATAAGGAATGAGGGTGGGGTATGGAAATAAAAGGGAAAGTGCATTTTTGAGTAGGGACAGGAAAAAAAAGAATGAGAAGAACAGAAGAAAAAAGGATGGAGAGAAATATACAGTTATTAATCATAACTATGAATGTGAATAGCATGAGATCACTCATAAAGTAGAAGCAGACAACAACAGAATGGGTTAAAAACCAGAATCCAGTGATATATTGTTTACAAGAGACAGACTTGAAACAGAAGGACACACAGAGTTAATAGAACTGGAGAAGAACCAATTATGCTTTATTCAGCTGAAGTAAAAAGACAAGGGTAGTAGTCATGATCTCAGACAAAACAAAAGCAAAAACAGACCAATTAAAAGAGATAATCAGAAAAACTACATTTTGCTAAAAAGGTGCTATAGACAATGAAGTAATTTCAAAGATTTTTACAGAAAGTTTCTCTGATAAAGGCCTCATTTCTCAAATATATAGAGTACTAAGTCAAACTTATAAGAATACTAGTCATTCCACAATTGATGGGTGGTCAAAGGATATGAACAGACAGTTTTCAGAAGAAGAAATCAATGTTATCTATAGTCATATGAAAAAATGTTCTACATCACTATAAATTGGAGAAATGCAATTAAAATTACTCCAAAGTACCACCTCATGGCTATCAAAAATGACAAATGCTTGAGGGAATGAGGGAAAAGAGATACAACAATAAACTGTTAGTTCTTCTGTGAACTGGTTTAACCATTCTGGAGAAGAATTTGGAACTATGCATAAAGGGCTATAAAAACTGCATACCCTTTGACCCAGAAATACCACTACTAGGTCTGTATCCCAAAGAAATCAAAGGAAAAGGAAAAGGACCTATATGTGTAAAAATATATTTCTATGGTGGCAAAGAATTGGAAATTAAGAGAATGCCCATCGATTGGGGAATGGCTGACCAAGTTGTGACATATGACTTTGATGGAGTATTTCTATGGAAACTTAGGATAGACAAATTAAGTATTTCACAGGACAACAAGAGGTAGAGAAAGAGGGAACCAGCAAAAGGAAAAGGTGGGCTATAGTTTCTAGAGAAATATTTGTCAGAGAGATGGCAAGTTCTGTTATTGGACATGAGAAAACATTCCTGGTTCAAGGGCAGAAGACAAGGGGAAGTGACCAAATACTTTTACAATTGTTAAAAAAAAAAGTTCATTTACGCAGGCTGGCCCCAGAGTTGGGAGGATCCGAGTTTGGTTCCAGCCTCAGACACTTAACACCCACACACATTAAAAAAAAAAACAAACTAGCTGTGTAACCTTGGGCAAGTTACTTAACCTCAATTGCCCTCCAAAAGGCAAAAAAAAAAAGTTCATTTAGAAAAAAATACTATAGATTTTAGAGGTTGCCAACAATCAACCCCAAAATAAGAAGCTGAGTGGAACCAACTCTAGGCAGAAAGAAATATTTGGGCCAGGCAGCTTCCAGAAGGAGGTAATGAAGACAAAAAGCTCATTGGGTGCAAGAAAGATAAGGCAGTTTGGATTAGCCCCAGAAGGTAGGAAGTAAGAGCAAGGGGTAGGAGTTGTTGAGGGGCAGGTTTTAGCAACTATAAATGGCCATTTGAGCTGCTTTCCAAGGATCATCAAAGGTATAGTGAGACTTGCTACAATTCTCCTCCCTGCTCCACTGTGGCAGAACCTGGGAATGCTCAAGGCCATCAGGTCACCACACTCTAGATATCACCAGAAACAGTGCTGGTTCATATGAATAATGCTACCAAGTTAGTGCCAAAGGGACTTGTAGACTAGAGAGGCGTGTGTGCATGTATGAACGTGTTGGATTGTTTTGTCAAGCTTCTGGACCCTCAGCAAGTCATTTTACTCATGAGCTTCAGTTTCCCTTTTCAGTCAACTAACTTTATTAAACACCTACTATGTGCCAAGCATTGTGCTAAACACTGAGGATAAAAAGGCAAAAGATATTTGCTATTATCAAGGAGGTTATAATCCAAAGGTGGGAAGACAACATGAAAATAACTGTGTTCAAACTAGATAGAGGTGATAAAAGGGGGTAATCTCAGAGGAAAGGCACTAGTATAAAGAAAGATCTGGAAACTTAAGGTGAGATTTGAAAAAAGCAAGGAAAACTGGGAGGAAGGTGGAGGAGGAGGAGCAGGAGGAGGGGGAGGAGGAGGCCAGAAGGGAGATCATTTCAAACAGCCAGTGAACATGTCTGGAGCTGAGATGGTGTGTTTATGGGGGGGTGGGGGTGGACAATAACAGCTGCACCTCCTACCTCATAGTGTCCTTGTGGGGACCAAATGAGAAATGAAAATACTTTGTAAACCATAAATATTAGCTATAAATAACTTAATCCAAAATAGAACAAGTACATGAGAGCTAGAAAGTATTATCAGTTGTGACTAAGAAGACAACAAATTGCAGTAGAGAAAGGGCTGGATTTGGAGTCAGAAAATCTGGGTTCAGCTTCCAGCTCTTCTATTTATTACGACCTGTACAAGTTTGGACAAGTGCCTTCCTCTTTCTGGGCCTACTTCCTTATCTGCAAAATGAGGGTGTTTCTGAGATCCCTTCCAGTTCTCATATCCTCTTATCCTGTTTCTGACTGAGGGAATCAGGGAAAGCTTCCTAGATCAAGTGCCAGTTGTACAATTCCAAAATCAAGAGGGGTGGGGCCATTCCAGATGTAGAAAATTTGTGACCAGCAAACTTCCTTGCAGTATTGTATATACTTCCCAGTAATTTTTTTTTAATTATTTGGGAATCTACTGGTATATTCTTTAAAAAACAAAATTTATTAATGCCCTCCCTTATTTTGTAACATCATAGTCATTTCTGACCCCTTTCCTGACCCTGCTAGAACTACCCCTTATAACAAAGAAAAACAATCAAGCAAAAAGAATATATGTGTATGTAACACAAATCATTCTGGTTTTCATGGCCTGAAAGTCCATAGATAAGATTTTACCATTTCACTCCCCGCTTTTGGGTTCTTTGGTCCCCTTAAGGGAGTTTGGGGGTACCTAGGCTCTTTGAATGGTTCCAGCTCCCACCAACAGTGTTACCTCAAGTGTAGAGAGTGGTCCCCTGCAACCAAGTTCCATTTAGCCACTAACAGTCAGACTAGCTCTTTACATAGATTTTACCTTCAAAAGGTAAAATCACAAATATACAACTTATTCCCCTAACACCTAGAAGGCATGTTTTTTTTTGTACCACTTCAGTCCTTGGGGAGAGGAAGGGATTAGGTTCATAGTTTAGCTTGGTTCCCATAGAACATAATCCCAGTTCTAAGGCCAAAACTTTCCTTGGCCTTGAGTCCCAGTTATCCTGGCATCTCAGAGTTTTCATTTGGGCTAGCTGACTTGCCCACCCTGCCTGAAATCCCAGCTCTAAGGTTTCCATAGCTCCAACTCTTGGCTCCCTGGGGTTCCCACAAGTCTCATGAGGATCACCTCTGGCACCTGAAACTGAGGGTAAACAACACAGAACAAAACCAAACACGCCCAGGCCTATTCCTGTGAGCTGAGATAAAAGAGGGAAAGCAGGAGAAGGAAAGTCCTTTCCCTCTCATTGATTTAGTTCATAATATAGATGGACTGGGTTCCTAACCCTCTGGACACAGCAGATAAGAGTTGCCTAAAGGAAAAGGGTAGAGGAAAAGAAAAAAGGAATGACTGATTCAGTCTTGCCAGTTTTAAAGGTGCAGGCTTTAAAGGAGGCTATCCCCAACCTTGTTGTAATGGATGTCGAGGACTCCACGATAGGCAAACTGGACATACTCTAAAAGTCCCTTGAGGTGTCTGCATCTGTGTTAGGATAACTGGGTATGCCCAGATTGGCCTGGATGTGTATGTATGTATATGTATATATAATTATGTATTATGTATTTATGTATATATTAAACATATCACCAGATGCAGTATATATACACACATATCTATTATTTAATACATATACATGTAACTCAGGTTATATATAATCTCTCTGCATATCCATATCTATCTTTAGATGTGTGTGTGTGCGCACGTGCGTGTGCGAGTGCATATACTGTGTCTGATGATATATCAAAATTCTGTCCCTGGAGTTCCCCACCTATCTGCTAAGAAGAGGTAGTTAATGTTTCATTATCTGTTCTCTTGGACCCAGATCAGCCACTACAATGACTTAAGAGTTCAGCTTTCTTTAGTATTGTTTTAATTTACACTATTGGAATCATTGCATATAGGTTCTTCTGATTTTTCTTATTCCACTCTCCATCTCATTTGTGCTTTTTTAAAAAGTATTCTGTGAATAGTGACCAATCTCTATGGATTTATGGATATCTTTTCCACAAATTTAGGATCCACTCATATTTAATACTCAATAGGACACTGTTGGCTCTTCCTAGTGTTAGAACCTATTTCAATTCTACAAGCATTAAGCCCCTACTTGGCATAATATATTGTACTAGGCAGAAAGGAAGATATAAAGATAAAAAAAAGACAAGCAATACATCCTAGATTCATAGATTGTTCCTTGTTCTAAAGAACAGATCTTAGAGGTCATCTAATCCAATACCATATTCCCACAGATAAGGAAACAGAACTCCAGGTACAGAAACTTGCCCAAGGTCCCAAACAGGCCTCAAACCCAGGTTTCAACTCCAAGTTTGGTTCACTTTCCATTATGTTGTTTCCTAAGAGTTTGTGGTATTGTGTAAAAAGTTCTGGATTTATAGTGAGAGCTCAGTTCCAATCCCGACTCTGACACTTGATGTGTGACCATGAGCAATCACTTCAATTACTTCATTTCTTTGGGTCTCCAACATCTGATCTAAGTGGGAATGGCTCATTGGGCTGTTGTAAGAAAGACACTTTGAAAATATGAATGCGTCATATGAATGTGAGTTCTTACAGAAGGAGATGAGAAGCATATATAATTAAAATTTAAAATAAAATAAAATAACATGCTAACACTGATAACATTGAGAGGCATATTCAAAGCCCTAAGAGAATGTCAAGGGCAGAAAGAATATTTCCACCTAGAAGGATGAGAAAATGCTTCACACAGAGGAAGTGGCAATTGAACTGAAGAACAGGTTGGATTTCAGGTGGGAATGGGAAGCCACTCGAAGCACAGGGGATAGCTTGAGCCAATGCCAGAACATGTTCAAGGGATGGTGAATTGTTCACTTTGGCTGGAGTTCAGAGAATGTGGGTAGAGGAAGAAAAGTGAGATAAGACTGCTCAGGTGTTTTTGGTGCCAGCTGTCACAACCTACCAGGGGAAGGGATGATGTATACTAGTGATTAAGCAATTCCCTAATGAGAAGGGAAATCCCTGCCTGGGCCTGAGGAAGAAGTTGGATGGAGAGAGAACAGATAATAGGCTGAAAAGTTAAGTTGGGTCCAGAGCAGGACTTCCTTGGAGCACCTGGCTGCTGAGGCAGGCAGTGAGACTGATTAGAAGTCAGAGACTCAGAGCATGAGGAAACCACATGAGATTCAGAAACCTCTGGTGCAGGTAGCACCAGAGAATCAACCATTTTGTTAAAGGCACCACTCACTTTAAAGTACTATGTCTTCCTTCTCCACCAGAACTGTGAAAAGTACTAGGCTGAAAATGAATTTAAGAGGTCCCACTGTCCCCCTTTCTTCTCAGGTAACTCAGGACCTTTAAGTAGTGGACAACAGAACACTTGAAAGACTGTACCCCACTAGATAGGCAGAGGATTCTTCTTAAGAAATTTAATGAGGATTCATGATCCCTACCCACAATTTCAACTTTAGATTGAATTGGGTACCATTATCAAATTTTCTAACTTTGTGTTAGAGATGTTCTATCATGGTATGAAAGACCTGAGTATACTTTGGGAGATTTTCTCATTTCTATGACTTATTGCTTCCACTCAAATGACTGGTGATCTTCATTCTGTTTCTGATGTCCCCCAATCTAATGGCATTAGGCGTTATAAACTGGTGTGAAGATGAAGAATATCCAGGTATGTGTATAGTTTAAGAATGTGCTCTTTACCAAGGTAACTGCATTTTCCTGAAGACGTTACTATTCCATATGACTGTAGCACCATACACAGACCTGGTAGGTCTAGAACTCAGAGGTAATATTCCTGCTCTCTCTCCAATTGTCTCTTTCCCCCAAGTTTCTCCTTTGAGAGCTGGCTGGAGTTATTTCACATAAGCCATGGCTGCTTTCTGAAAAATCTAGTAAAGGGAGGGGAGAGGAACTGAATATTCCTTGGTGGGGAGGCACAGTGGAGAAAAGGGAATATGCAAGAATGATTATCTCATGCTACTTTCAAGGGGTGAATTTTCCATAGGTAAGTTATCTTATTCTTCAGAACCTCAAATTCTCAGATTTATGCTGTAAGGTCCAGTCCACTCTGTCATGCCCCTAGATCTGCCCTGGGGCCACTTGATCACAATCTATTAGCATATTCCAGTTTTGGATTGCCTGCTGAACCCTTCTAGTATATTCTACAGTATGACATGAACTCCTTGAGGGCAGAGACTATTTTGTTCTTGTATCCCCCAGATCTAGCATAGTCCTCTGGCACACAACAAACATTTTACAAATGTTAAATGAATGAGTTAATTTAGTCCAGTACTCTCATTTTATAGATGGAAAAACTGAGTCCTTGAGATGGGAAGGGACTTATCTAAGGTCATACAAGTAATATCAAGATGGGATCTGAATCTAAAAAATTCTACTCCAAATTCATTATTCTTTCCACTGTACCACACATTTTCCTGACAACTAAAACATATAAAACTATAAAGGAAACTAGGTATCTGTTGATAATCATGTTATTGCCAAGAATGGTTGAGCAGGACAAAGGCTCCTAACGTGTTGTCTGACTAGATCCAAGTTTTAGTCTTTTGTTCTATACCTCCTCTGGGTTATTTCCTCAACTTGTAGTCATATTCATGAGCTAGGTCCTCAGAGGGCTGTTACCACTTCAGGTCTTAGGAATAACCCTGTGAATTTTCCCTCCTAAGACTACTGCATATGAGGCCCCACTATTATGCCTCCAGTTACCAATCTGGCAATCATAGGAGCTCTTATTTAAAGACTTTTCCTCAAATGGTACAGCAAGAAAGTAGCTGTAAAACATTCCCCCCATTAACCTGGGATGTTCTCTCTCTCAAAAAAAAAAAAAAAAAGAATACACAGTGACCATGGGAAATATCTCCTCAAACTACACAGTATAGTGGTAGTGAGGCTTATATGTAGGAAATACATGTGGCAAAAGCAAATCACAATTTAAGGTGCTGTACTTCCTGGAAGTCCTTTCTCTCTTTGAGTATTTGGTGCAGCATTTCTCTGGGGCAGGACATTCATCTGGATCTGTTCTTCTCCGTAGTCTGGCTTTCTTCTTTGGTTCGAGTGGTCACAGCCCCTTGAAGCTGCTTCCTCCCTCAGGGACTACTTCTCTGTAATTATATCTGTCTAGTTTATTTGTCTTTTCTATTGGGTTTGTGTTTCTGACTGGTTCAGTAGTTCCTCTTCTAAACTACACAGCTGATATCAGGTGGAAGGGAAGGGAGAAATTTCCTTCTACTCCATAGACAACTCCAGGCTGGCCATCTCTTCCATTCTTAACATACTGGAATTTGTCTAGGGCTTAGCTATTCAAAGTCCCCTGGGTTGTGGCTAATTTGATCAGCTAATCAAGTTCTCTTCTTCACTCAATCAGAGGGCATACTTCATAAAGAGATCATAGGGTGCTAAACATTTTTAACCCATCAAAACCTCATCATGTGTGACTATGCCAATTGGGAAAATCACATCCTCTCTACATTTAATTGTGGTAAACTGAAGTCCTCTTCTCACCAATATCCTAGTTTGCACTGATATGTTGCTCTGACCTTGGGCAAGTGCCCACTATGTCTCTTTTTGATTCAGCAGCTCCATCAGGCCATGGGGCACATACATCATAATGTAGAAGGTCTTGAATTCCAGATCAAAAGAATTTGAACATCATCCTGGAAGGCAGGAGTTTTCAAACTACGTTCCCTCATTTCTCTCAAGTTCCACCAAGCAAAAAGTGCATCATGAGAGAGAAGGTCATAGAACAAACCCACTACTTTCCCATTTGTTGATTTCACACAATGTTTAGACTTTAGCTGACCAGGACAACCAATGAGATAGGTTGGAATGGATCACATGACAGAAAGTTGACTTTTAATTTCAAGATTCAATCACTGAATTGTCTAATGATATAGAGCCACCCTGTAATAGAGTGCTGAACTTGGGATCAGAAGACCTGGGTTTGAATGTTGGTACTAGGTGTATGACCTTGGGCCTGGTACCCTCCCTCTTCTGGCTCCTTTTTCTTCATCTGTAAAGTTGAAAGCTGGAAGATTAGTTCAGAGGTTATCTAGTCCAACCTCCTCATTTTACTGATGTTTATGTAGCCCTTGACAGTTTGCAAAGCTCTTTACTCAGGTTATCTCATTAGCTCTTCCCAACAATCCCATGAGGTGAGTGCTACAGCAATTCTTCTCCCTATTTTATAAACAGAGGACAAGTGACTTGCCAGTCACACAGCTAGTAAGTGTCTGAGGTGGAATCTGAACACATATATTCCTGATTCTAAGTCTAAAACTCTATTTACTAAACCAGAGGTGGGTTCTCTGTTCTTGAGAGTTTGGATTCAGTCAAAGGGCTATAGGTTCCCCTAAAACATACTGCCATTTAGATGAAGAAACAGATCCTTAGAGGTTGTGAAATGACTTGTTCAAAGTTATACAGGTAGGCAGCTAGATGGCTAAGTGGATAGAGCCCTGCGTCTGGAGTCAGAAAGACCAAAACTCAAATCTGGCCTCAAGATACTCACTAGATGTGTGATCCTGGCCAAGTCACAACATCTGTTTGCCTCAGTTTCTTCAAATCAAATAATGGGAATAATAAAGCACAATAAATACCTACTTCAGAGGGTTGTGAGAACTGGGATATTTGTACTGTGCTTAACATATTAGGCTGGCACATAATAGGGACTATTTAATAAATAACACAGTCAGTAAACATCAGAGCCAGGAATGAACCCAGGTCTTCAGATTCTAAACCCAGCAATCCTTCCCCTATGCCATAAAAATTATTTTTTATATCAAGCTATTTTTTGTGCTTTTTATAACTGTCAAATTTGTAAATCTGAAGTTATAAGAATATAAAGGTGTTCCCAACAAAGAATCTGATGACAAAATATCCATGGTTTCATTCCCAAATTCCCCAAACACAAGAAACACAAATTGGTTTTGTTTGTTTTTAAATGTGCTTTTGTATTTTTGCCAGAACCATGGAACTGCTTTTAAAAAAAGGAGAACATAGCACACATGGTGCAATCTGGGCTCACTTCTAGGGGTCTTAACGCACCGTGTGTGCCTTGTTACTAAGATATTAAAAACAGTTCCCTGGCCTTGGCAAAATTACAAAGGCATATTTAAAAAAAAAACACAAAAAAACCACAGTGACTTTAAAAACAAAATTCTCAGATCCTAAAAGCGAAAATATGATGAACTGAAACAATTCCCTCAAATATTGGCTTATGTAAGCCAAGGGAAAAATGAAAACTGCTGTGAAGCAGCTCACAAGGTGAGCTTTCACATGCAATATTGCTCCCAAAGATACATTATTTGTAAAATTGTTATATTAAGAGTAAAATTGATCTGAAAATAAGATTTAAAAATCAGCCAGATGTTATCTGTTTGCCATCATTTTAATACAAGAGTTTTTTTTTTTTTAACAGTGTAGATCCATCTAGCCAGATCACAACCCCATAATGCTGGAGTGCTGGTATTCAATCATTCATTCAACATCTGAGTGCCTTACCATGTGCTAAAAACTGTGCTAACCACTGGGGATAAAAAGATGTAAATACCTGAAACAGTTCCTGCTCTCAAGGAGTTTTCTCATGGCCGGAGAGGAGGGATGTGGACAAGGGGCAGACACAGAGATAAACGAGAGCAAAATATGCAAAAAGTAAATACAGTGTAATTTTCAAGGAGGTAGGGAGGGCATTGGCAACTACAGGAAAAGGAAGGTTGGAATTTATTGTTACCAGAGGAGGGGAAAGTGTTACTTGGTGGCCACCTGTCTGTCCCAGCTTGGTTAGTTGGTTCTTGAGAGTAGGAACTTTCATTTTTTGTCTTTGTATCCACAGTGCCTCCACAGTGCCTGGTTTATAGTAGAAATGGAATATGTGCTTGTTGGTTGTACCATCTATCTTCAAAGCCTTTTGGCAGCAAGGTCATTCTCATTTTACAGAACTTCAGGGTGGTTAAATGACTTGCTGTGGCGTCATAGCTAAATCTGCATTAAAGAATCAAGATCCCAAACAGGGAAGTGGTCATATATCAAAGCCAGGGTTTGAATCCAGGTCTCCTGACTTTGTAACCAATGAGTGCTTTTTTTCATTATACCAAGCTCTTGTCCTGATTAAGCACAAGGTAGGATTAGAGCCTGCACTAGGCGATGGAAAAGAAAACAAATAGTCTAAATTACTGCACTGGTATCCCAACTGGTATCCTTCCAGCCTCCCCTCTCCAATCCACCAGGCTCAGGCTGCCAGAGCTCTCTTCCTAAAGCACAGCCATGAGTGTGCTGTTTTCAAAAACTTTAAGTGGTTACCCCTTGCCAATAGCAGTGGTTCTTAAAATCTTTCAGTTGCAGTCTACTATACTGGAAAGGGTAGGGGATTGAGGTGTTTTTTTTTGTTTGTTGAATCCTGGATTGGAATCCTAACTCTACCATTTCATAGCTGTGTGAAGATTGGTTAAAGGAATGGGGGATGTTGAACTTACAGAAAATACTTCATTGTGATAAGCTTAATTCTTCTTGATCCTAGAGGAAAGAACTAGGAACAGTTGGGTGACATTTATAAAGCAGTAAATTTAGGCCTGATGTAAGGAAAAAAAGACTTCCTAAAAATTAGAGCTATCCCAAAATGAAATGAGCTCCCTGGGGGAAGCAGTGCTTTAGGCCTTTATTTTGGGTCTTTAAGAAAAGGCTCCCCATCAATGTTGTTGGAGGGATTTTTCTTCAGATAGGGGTTGGGACTGGTTGGCCACTGATATCCCTCCCAACTCTGAAAAAAAAATTCAGTGGTATAATCAGAGTTTCATCACAGGGCTGTTGAGCACAAAGCACTTTTCAAAACCTTAACAGACTGAACAAATAATAATGGTGAATCAGCCCTAAGAAGTCAGTTTAAGTAACAGCTCCTGTGGGGAGGGGGAGAAGGAAGGTTCCTTTTAACTGCTCACAATTAATGGTGAACAATAATGTCTTGGTCATAGTGTAATTAAAATATGAACTGTGGTGCTTATGGCTTCTTGTTTTCTATGGCACTTTGTTGTTGTTTCTAAAAACAGGTATTTGGAACTTTCATCAAAAGAAACTGCTTTAGAAAGGAAACATTTCCTTTTGCAGGCATGATGAACACATTTTTGTATTCACAGACATATTGGGCACATTTATTAACCCGACCTGTCTTCTATTGCCATAGCACAGTCAATGTAACCTGGCTTCACAGAATAAAATCACCTCAAAAAATCTGATTTGGGAAGAGTCATACATAGGGACATTCTAACTGACACTCACTGAAGGTGTACTTAATCCAGTCTCATAGAATGTTAGAACTTGAAAGGACCTTACAACAAAATAATGTTAAGACACACTGGAAAGGATTTCAGGAATTATCTAGTCCAACACCCCCCCCCTTTTTTATTTTAAACAGATGTGGAAATTAAATCTCAGGGAGGCACATTATCTTGTCCACATATACTAAGTGCAAAGTTAGAGCTTGAATCCAATGATTTGACTCAATTCAATAATCATTTAACCGCACTATATGTAAGGCACATCCTAGTTTCTGGGGATATAAAGACAAAATGAAAAACTGTCCCTTTTCCTACTGGGGCATCTCTTCCTCTCTCCCCCAGAAATAAAAGTTATTTGAAGGAAGGGCAAGTAAGATCAGGAAAGTTTCTCTTGTTTGTTTTTACATCACAGTTTTGTAAGCCCTGATCTTGACTCGAATCCAGCATCTTTTCCATTACACCTTACTTCCTAAAGGAGAGAATATTTTCAAGAATAAGAATGTACTTAATCAATCAAAGGGGTCATTAACATTCATTCAGCAGTAAGGGCAAAGAAAGCACGTTGAGAAAATGAAGGGATCTGTGAGTTTAGGCCCCGGCTTCACAAAACCAGAGGGTTTGTGATTAAAGGTGTGGGAAGCTACCAAGCTTCCTAAGGCTGTGTGGGAGAGGTTACTAGAGAACAGTGAGCCAGCCCTCCCCAATGGCCTCTCCACGGCCACTTCACTCTTACTTGTCTAGGAGAACAAATGAAAGTTTGTGGGATTGGTCTCCCAGCTCCTCACCATGGGCTTGCTTGAAGTGCATTCTTGAATACACACAATTGTGTGAATTCACACACACACACACACACACACACTGCATTCCCTGCGGCTGTGCCAATTCTGCCTGGTACCCCCTTTCCTTGGGAACAGACCCGAGGTTTCCAAAGAGACTGGAGTGGATGAAAATGTGACCCCACTTCCTCTCCTGCAGTTGGCTCTCATTGTAGCCCGGTTAACTCCTGGATTGCCCACAGCTGGAGGCCCCCTCGGATCCTCGGGCTCGGCCCACTGACTCTCTGCACCGTGGCTGGGCTTAAGGTGGGTACTGATGGTTCAGGCACAAGTTCAAGTGTAAATGGAATGGGGCCGGGGGCCCACGTGCCCATGGCCAGGCCTCAGGAGCGTTGGAGCTGGGGGCGCCCGCAGCCTCGGGGCTGCGCTTCCTCCTCCATGCAGCCCGTCTGTCCTGCCCCGGGCCGCAGGCCGGCCCGGTTCCCTGCTTGGCCCCCAGGGTGAGCACGGGCTCCTCGCGCAGCCTGAACCGGCCTCAGGCCTCGCCGCCTCCCTGACCCCAGCCCCGGCCTCCCCCGCGTCGCCGCCCCCGTTCCGGTCCCTCCCGGGGCTGGGCGGGATCGCGGGCGGACGGAGGCCGCTGCCGGCCCGGCCTGGTCCCTCGCTGCTGCCCCGCTGCAGTGGTTCCCGGCCCGGCGGCGGCGGCAGCGCGGGGGCGGCGGGGCGGGCTCCGGACGCAGGGGGCTCCCGCTCCCCGCCTCGGTCCCTCCTCCCGCCCGCTCGAGCCCCGGCGCCGGCGCCTCCCCCGGAGCATGTGTCAGAGCCGGGGCGGCCGGGAGCCCGCCGAGCCTCCGCCGTCGCCTCCGCCGGGGCCCGGCCCCCGCCGCCGCTGCTGCTCCTCCTCCTGCGGCCGCCGCAGCCGCTGCGCCCCGCGGTGAGCAGGCTCCGCCGCCCCGGCTCGGCCCGGCCCCGCCCGGGCGATGAGAAGCTGCTTCTGCGTGAGACGGAGCCGAGACTCGCCGCCGCCGCCGCCTTCGCAACCGCCGCCGCCGCCTCAGCGGGGAACAGTTAAGTGCGGGCCCGGGGCGCGCGGGCTCTGAGGCCCGGCTGGCAGGCGGGGGAGGCAGGGAGGGCCCAGCCGCAGGAGCGGAGGCGGCGGGGGCCTGTGGACCGGGCTCCCGGCGAGGCCTGGACTGGGGGAGGCGCTTAGTGGCCCGCACTGCCGGGCTCCCGGGGCTGGGGGATAGCACCCTCCTACACCCGGGCTAGAGCCCGCCTGACCCCGGTGGGGAGCCGCGTGTCCCCCACACCTTTTGCAGGCTAGGCCTCCCCCCGCCCCCCACACCACGCTCAGGCCTGTTGGGGCCGGTGGGGAGAGTGGGGAGGGGGATTAACGCCAAGATACCTCAAAGAGCCGTGCTGGGAGTGCATATAGAGGGGGTGGGGGTTGGAATTGGGGCAGAAAGGACCACAGCTGAGCTTGGCATCAGGGATCCGAGAAAATGGAGCGGATGGCAGGCCGTGCATCAGGGAGCCGGGGTCCAAGGGGAGACTGGGCACACCTTGTGGTTGGTCTTTTGGAGAGGTCATTTAGTCTCTGCCCCTGTATGACAGACACACGTGCTTTCTTGGAACAATAACCTTTTTTTTTTCTTCTTAAAGTACATTTCCACTTCTCACCGCCACCCTTGGTTTTGCATTTCATTTAGAATAGAGTAAAAGTCTAAGAGCATATATAATGACCATCTCCCCATAGTTCGAGGTTCCAGTCGGATGATTTCTGCCATATAGGCATACTGCAGGACAGCTCCCTCTCTGGGGCCTTTGTCTCTGGTGGTTTCTTCTAAAGATAATCTTGCTGTATGTTTCTAGACAGCTGGCTGGATCTCATCTCATTTTAACTGTGCTAGAAAATCTTATCAGCAGCACCAGAAACCCGTTAGAAATGTTAGGAGATAAGCTCTGTAGAAATCTACAGTAACTGAAAAACTCAATGTGCTTGGAAGGTTAGTTAAAGTATTCTAGTGACATCTCTTAGGGTAACCGGAAATCATGGAGTGTATTTCTTGGTGTTTTGCCAAGCCCCAAATTACATTTAATTTAACTTCTTTTTTGTTCAGGGATATCCTCTTTAGCTCTTATGAACTCCAAGGTATCCCTAACAATGCTCATTTTACATCTGTCATCTAGCTTTTATTCTTTCTCTCCAACAGTAGTAATTTATTAAGTTCTGGTTAGCAAGGTGGTGCACTGGATAGAGCAAGACCTCAATTCAAATGTGGCCACAAATACTTACTGGTTGTTTTAGCCTGGCCAGTCATGGAACTGCTATGTGCCTCAGTTTCCTCATCTGCAAAATGAGGTTAATAACAGTACCTATTCTTCTTGTGAGAATAAAACGAGGCAATATTTGTACAGTGTCTTGCAAACCTTAAGGTGCTATAAAAATGTGACCTATTATTAATACTATGTGCAAAAGCACATAGTGTTCAGTGCTGAGAGATCTAAAGATAGGAAATGATCCCTTCCTTCATGGAAAATCTAGTCCGGTGGAGGGTTTATATCAACCATCATTTAATGAACACCCACTATGCACTAGACACTACTCTGCAAAGGGGATACAAAATGCAAAAGTCAGAAAGTTCCTGGCCTCAAGGATCTTACTCTTGCTTACATATGAGCAAATAAAGACCGGGACAATCAACATCTGAGATTTTAAACTCCTTGACAACAAGAACTTGGGATGTTTTTTTTTCCCCCATTTTATCCCCAGTTTTAGGTAGAGCACTTAGGTGCTTATGACTGAATCCGCTCTGCTGTTTGCACTTCTGGGCTTGACTTTGAAAGGTGATTTCTCCGTTGGTATTGAGTGGAAAGGTCACTACATTTGAAGTCAGAATATCTAGATTGAAGTTCCAGCTCTGCTAGTTACTATCTGTGGGACCTTGAACAGCTTTATCTCTCTGGTCTTAAGATTCCTTAACTGAAAATTGAGGGAGTTAGACTAGATAATTTCTAACATCCTTTCCATCTCTTAAACCCATGATCCTAAACTATTCAAAATTTGTGAAAGGGAAGATTTTTTTTTTTTTTTTTGCCTTTTGGAGGGCAATTGGGGTTAAGTAACTTGCCCAAGGTTATGCGACTAGCTTTTTTGTATGGGCGTTAAGTGTCTGAGGCTGAACCGAACTCAGCTCTTCCGGACTCCAGGCCGGAGCTTTACTCACTGTGCCACCTAGCTGCCCGAGAGGGAAGAATTTTTAAGAGGAGGGGAGAAGAGGGAGAGAGTTGAGTGAGAAGGCTTTGTGGAGGACGTGGTATTTGTGTAGGGCATTGAAGGATGAGTAGGATTTCAACCAGTGGAAGGAGAATATACCAGGAATAGGGAATACTGTGTACAGAGACACCACTGTTCCTGCTTATCCCCTTGTGTCTAATTTTCTGCTTTTCAGCCCATCTCTTAGGCCACTGTTAAAGCAATCTTAATTGATCTTGTCACTTTCCTATTCAAAAACTTTGACTCTTCCATGACCAGAGGATAAACTTTATAATTCTTTCGCTGGCATTGTAGCCTTGGTCCCTCCATTGTCTTCAAACTCACTTTCCAGCCTTGTCTCACTCAATCTGTCTGCATACAGAGGTGTTCAGGGAGGACTAACGCCTCTGGTGTAAGGGTTTGTTGGTCCCTTTTCAGTTCATCCATATTTGGTGTCCACCTTTTCACCCAACTATCACCAATGGCTCCACGAAGCTGTAGCATGTGCAGTGGCCATACCCCAGTAAAACTGTTTTGGCAGACAGGCTAAATGAGATTGAGGGCTTCATACCCATGAGTGAGTTGGGGGAAATGTCTAGCCCAAGTATAGGAAGATTTCCCCTGGTGGACTAGGCAGATGAGAATAATTTTTTCCAACAGCCATTAAGGCAGCTGAAGCAGGTTCTGTGGAGCAAGTAGAGCATGGTCAGATAGCAAAGAGGCCAAGGTCATCCACTGCATTTTGGGCCATCTCCCTGACTTTTGTCTTAACACTAGATTTCCATGAGTCTGATGGAAGAGAGTGAGGCTAATGACTGTGGAACTCTGCCTCACTTGAATTCAATTCCTGAACAAGTGAAGAATCACCTGAAGGAGGGGGGAGGAGGGAGAGAGTTGGGAAGGCTTTATGGAGCAGGTGGTATGAAGGATGAAGAACAATATTCCAACCAATGTGTACAATTTTCTGATCTTTTACCCGTCTCCTCTTTGTGCTTTTGTATAAAAATTGTATATGTCCCTCGTATCTGGAACTGATGCCACCCACATCTATTTTTCGATATCCTTCTCTACTATGAAGGTCCAGCTCAGGCATCACCTCCTCTCTGAGGCCTTTCCTGATTCAGCTTCCCCAACACCCCTTAGAGGTGACATTTACCTCTCCTGCCTCTGACTTGGTATGGGATTATCTGATTTTCACTTACTACATTGTGCTTTTCAGCCTTTCCTGTATTTGACTTTATTTCCTCTTCTACTCTACATCCCAACCAGATTCCCCCATATTGGACATTTCATCTCTGGTCTTTGTGCTTTTCCCTCATGCCTAGGCTTCTTTCCCTTCTTGCCTTCACCTCTTGGAGTCTCTATTGCCTTTAAGTGCTGAACCAGGCCTTTCTAGATTTCTGTCTCAGAAATCATTTTGTATTTACTTTATATGTATATGTATATATATATATGTGTGTGTGTGTATATATATATATATATGTTTTATTATCTAGGTATGTAAATGTTAGTTCCTTGATGGCAGAGACGATCATCTTTATCTTTTGTTTCACCACTGCCTAGTACAGTGCCTGACATATAATAGGCATCTAATAAATATTTGTTGCATTTAACAATTTAATTGAATTCATCTTGGTATTCTCAGTGTCTTTTGTATATAATGTCTTTAGAGTTTGGGGAAATAAGCCAGATAATTTTGGTAATGTGAATCATGGACTAGAGGGGGGAGACCGGAGTCCAGGCAAGAGATGATCAGTGGTTTGAACTAGGGTGGTAGCTGTGTGCATGAAGAGAAGGGACAAATGTGAAATTTAATGTAGAGGAAGACTCAACAGCTGATTAGAGGGATTGAAGGAGGAAGGGTCAAGGACAACTTCAAGGTTTTGAACCTGGATGACTGGAAGAATGGTAAAAAAAAAATTTGGAGGAGGAGGTTTAGGAGTGAATTTGGGGTACAGCATTTTCAGAAGGAGATTTAGAAACTAGAAATTGTCTGGAGGACAGAAAACAGGGTGCTGAGAGGATTAAACACTGTCACAGAAAGGTCATTTAGTTTGGAGAACAGCAGACTTAGGGGTTCCTTTTAGTATTTACTTAAAGGGTTATGATGTAAAAGAGATTTTCTTTTTCCTTGGCTCCAAAGAATAGACAACAGAGAAATGGGTGGAAGTTGTAGAGTTGGCTGGTCATAACAAAAGAGTTCCCAATAATTAGAGCTGACTCAAAGTAGAATAGCCTGCTTTGGAGGCAAGAGTGCCCTGCCATCCATCACTTACGCACTTTCTGTGTAGGCTGGTTGCCAATTTATAAGAGATATTGTCACAAGGATTACTGATTAGATAAGATACTGCTGAAGTCCCTTCCCACTCAAAGCTTCTATAACTTATCACCAGTAGTTTACTATGGCTTTGTCTATGCTCTTTCACTCAAAGGACACTCTTAGATTTAAAGTATATGAGTGGAACTCATAAATACTCTCTGGGGTTGGGGACCTAAATATTGGGGATCAGAAAATTTGGAGCAAAAGAGGGGGCATTAATTTGAAAAATATTCTGGGTAATAAGCTTTTTATATTTAATTTCACATTTAATATTTAAGAGGAGGAAATACCATTAGCACTGGCATTTTTCTTATGGAACTGCTATTCACATTGTGTAAAATACAGGGTGCTTTGGAAGCCAGCTGAGGAAATGCAATTCATGGGTCTGTGTAAGGTTCTGCAGGAACTTCACAGACAGTTTTAGCCACCTGAAATTGATACTTCAGGAAATAAACGATGGCTTCCTTCTTACTCAGGGGAAGCTAACCATGGAGCTGGAACTAAGCATGGGAAGTTTTGCAGGTGCGATTATGAGGATAAAGATAATGAATGAGTGGCTACATGGAATGCAGGTGGTCAGAGTGGGTTGTATTTTATTTAAATGGCTAGTATTGTGGCTGCAGTTCAGTGAACAAATTCTCCTTTGCTTTTTGGTTGTTGAAAGCCTCTGTGGTGAGAGGTATTTGCAGAAGATTTAGATTCAGAATCTTAGATGTCTGCTTAACCGGGATCAGTTGAAGGAAGTGAATATAAGTTTAACCTGGAGGAAAGAAAACATAAAGAGGTGTGATCCCCTGATCCCTTTCTGTAAGTGGGATTTAAAACTGGAAGAGACCTTTGAGATCATCTAGTTTAACCTCCCCATTTTATAGAGGGGAAATAGATGCAGTGAAGGGAAGAGGTGAAGCCGATGGTCCCATAGTGACTGAGCCTGGATTTGAACCTCTACCCCTGGAGTCCAAGTACAGGACTCTTTTCAGTATACCTTGTGGAAGGGCTGTCTTGGTGAGACAAGTTTTGACTTGATTTTCTTAATCTGAGTTAGATTAAAATGTTAATTGATAGATGTTGTTTAACAAAATAGTTAAAAATGCGATACGACATAGATAATGTTAATTTGTGTTTTTTTAAGTCAGTATGCTTATTTATGCACATGTTTCTATTCTAGTTTGACACCACTGGTGTAAAGGACAAAACTAGAAGTAATGGATAGAAATTACTGAGAGAAAGATTTGGGCTCAATGGAAGAAAATATTTTCCCACTGTTAGAGCTGTCCCAAAGTGGAAAATCTATTATGGGATGTAGCAAGGTCCCTGTCAGTAGAGGCATTTCAACAGGAGCTGGATGAGCATTTCTTGAAGTCACTGTAGAGTAGCCTCAGATACTTGCTAGCTGTATAATGTTGGGCAAGTCATTTAGCTGCTTTCAGCTTCAGTCTCCACATCTGTAAAAGGGGGATGATAATAGCACCTACCTCCCAGTGTTGTGAGGCTAAAATGAGACACTCTTAAAATTCATCCACACAATAAGCTATAATTATTGGTAACAGTAATATAATAACCTTTTTGTGTGTTGAATCCCTTTGGTAATCTGGTGAGGCCAGTGGACCCCCTTCTCTAATGCTTTTAGGTGAATAAAATAATTAGGATTACAAAGAAAACCAATTATATTGAAATTCAGTTATAAAAACATAAAACAAAACAAAGTCAAATTTACAGACCCCAACCTTGCTATAGAGTGAATTTTTGCTGTTAGATTAGGCTGCCTTTCTGTTTGTTTAACTTGACTATGTTTACTGCTCCTCTGAGGGTAAGAGGTAGTTGTGAAATGGTATTTCCTATAGGACCTGTGCCTCCTTTAGGGTATAGTATCTCAGGAGTTACTAAGGCCAAGATTTGCAGGCCTCACTGGTATCCCTTAGCCTCTAGGAAGCAGTATTTGCAACAGGGATTGCTCATTTCCTCTGGTTGGTTTACATCAGGTTAAGCATCTGATCCTTTTCTCAGCTGTCTGAGAAACGGAGCCATTGCCAGGTGTCAGTGACATGGCATCCTTTGTTGGTGGCATTCACTGGGCATCTGTTTGGCTCACTTGACACACTTCTGCCTAGATGCTGAGATATGAGAAGCCAGTGGGCATTGAGCCCAGCACTTTACAGATGAACTCCACTTACTAGACTTTTGTGAGGAACCTAATTCCAATTTACAGCAAGGAATTAACACTACCGGCTAAGTTCCCAAACATGTTCTCTTGTTCTTTCCTATTTGGACTTTGTCTAAAGGTCACCCTGGTAACTTGTTTGTAGTTCCTAGAACCCCACCCTTTATCTCTTGTCTTATCTGAACCCTCCAGAGATTAATCAGGAAAATTTGTTTATAGCCCCTTTGACTTCCTCCCCTGATTCTTCACTGTAACACAGAATCGTGGGCTTTCGAAGGTTCTGTTCCCATTGGAGGACACACTTTGGCAGATACTGCCAAGAGTATGTGTAGAAGTTGTCCCAGGGCCTTACCTGGCTATGTCAGGAGGCTCACTGGTATTTTTGGCCACAGCATTTCCCGAAGACTGGCTTTTTAGTAGCCAGATCTTGTTTCTACCTCCACAACTTCTCTCTCATCTGTCATTTCCAGGGCTTCCTATTGCCTCTAGGATAAAATAGAAGTTCCTCCTTTGGACTTTTAAAGCCCTTAACAACTAGACCTCAGTGGAGCTTGCCTGGAATACTCTACCTCCTCACCTTCACCATTTAGAGACCTACTTTCTTTGTGAAGCCTTTCCTAACTACCCCTCCTGTATATGTACATATTGTTTCCGCCTGCCCAATCCTCAAATTCCTTGTGGAAAGGGATCTTTCTTTTTTGTCTTTATATGTCTTTCCCCCCCCCCCCCACCCCATGCCTAACATAGTACAAAGCACATTCTAATCGATTAATAAACAGTCGTTGATTGATTGATTAAACCTAGGTCCTCTGATTTTAGATTTGACATTATTTCCACTGTACTTTGCCACTTCTACTTTGCTCATCTAGCTAAGAGTTCTCCCAGGTTGAATTCTTTGTCCCACAGTCATCTTTCTGGGCTGCAGAATGTCTGAACCCCATACTCAGACATTCTTTTGTGTTCTAGTCCAAAATGAGAATCTCTCTGTTTTCTCTACCAAACTTTATTTTAAAAACCTGCTAGGTAGACTTCTTACTCCTCTCTCATCCCAGTAATGACTGGTCCAGTCTATTTCACCCACACCTCTCAGACTCAGTCCCACAGGTTCCATTCTTCTCTTCAGTGGGACTTAAAGTTCAAAGGACATTCATTTTCCCCTCCAGGTCAGAAAGAACAAGTCTTTGAAATCGGTTTCTTACTAAATTACTAACTTGCTCAGTAAACAGCTCAGTTTCTTGCTCAGTAACCACATCACAGAAAAAGGTGCATGATTATCAGGGAAATGTAGATAAGGGAAGATAATCTTAGAATCATAGACGAACAGAATTGGGAGGCATCTTACCTATCATTTAACCCTGCATTTTTGTTTGATCTAGGACATTGTAGAGACCCAGAGAAAAGGGAAGTGGCTTGCTAAGGCGTATAGCACATTTTTGGCAGAGTAGGTGTGTGAACCTCCAGGTCTCCTCGGGTCCTCTCCATTGCCGTAATGCCATATTTCAATACTAGACAGACACTCCTCTCACCTTTACCCTTAGAAGTCCTTTTCTTTAGAATTCTTCTGGATTGAAGGTAGAAGTTTGGTTAAGGGGATAAGATGATTATCACCATCCCTTATATGATGATGTTGTTTAAAACTGAAGCAGTGTGAGCTGCCACAGAGTAGAGCATGCAAAAAACATTTTCCTTGCCCTTGAGGACTTTACATTGTTAAAAGGCCAGGCCCCAGGCTTGGAAAGAAATTAAGTTGTGCTATGAGCAAATAAATATTTTAATAATTGAAATAATGAGCTCCAAGCTTGGTAATGCCTCTTTTCAAGCCATTACTACACCCTGCCATTAAATGCATCATCATTTTGGCACTAGTCATGACCAGGTTGTGTTGGATGATTGCTAAAGCTTTCCTGAGCTCCTGCATTCCATTCCATGTTCTAAGTTTTCTTGAGATACTAACATTCTGTCTTCTATTCAGGTTTGGATTTAGTCAAAGGGCTGCCCTTGAGGACTTAGAGGGCCATGTGTGGCGTTGAGGCCTCAGGTTCCCCACCTCTGGCTCTGTGTTCTAAGGTACTTTTTAGCTCTGACATTTTTGTGTCCATCATGGATTATGCCTTGCCTAACATTGTTACTTAATTCTGACAAAATCAACTTTAGGCCCAAGGATCTTGGGAATGGAGGTGTCAGTTCCATAGGGACAACCTTCTCAAATGGGTGTGTAGCTCCATGGCATTAAAAGATGGTGATTTTAAAAAAATAATTCATAAATATAATCAATTAAGGTGTAAAGGATGGTGATCTGTACTGATGGTGGAAAATAAGTGCTCACACTGACAGCCTAGAGTTTGAAACCTTGCTCTGCCCCTTATGTTACCTCTGACTGTGGGCCAGACGTTTGACATTTCTGGGACTCGCTTTTCTTAACTATAAAATGTGAGCTTTGGTCTGTATGCTATGAATAAGACCATGCAGAAAGGAAATAGCAGATCTTGAAGTGGAGGATAGGCCTTGTTGAGCTCCAATTATAAATACACAACCATTTAATTCAGTAATTAAACGCCAATTGTGGGAGCCCTGGGCCAGGTACTGCAGGCACTTTGCTAGGCAGTAAGTATTTGTTAAATGCCATATAAGTTCTGTAGGCAGCATATTAGAATGTAGAATGCTGGAACTCAAAAAGATTTTAGGAAGTGAAATATAGGGCTATTAGAGCTGAAAGGAAGCTTTGAACAGGATGTTAGAATAGAGTTTCTCAAAGCTGGAAGAGAATCTGTATACCATCTAGTTCAGCCCTCTCATCATACAGAAGATGAAAGAGTGATGAGGAGATGAGGTGACCCTCACAGCCCAGTGCTTCAGCAGAACTAGAACTGGGTCAGGGCTCCTGACTCTCAGACCAGTCTTGGTGTAGTCAGTGGTGAAAGAATTGTCCTTAGAGTCCTGGGTCCTGGTTGTTTAGAACCTCTGTGACCAGAGGCAAGTCACTTAACCTGTCTGGTGCTCAGTTTTCTTGTCTGTAAAAGGAGGGGATTGGACTGCTTGATCTCTAAGGTCCTTTCCAGTTCCAAATGCTATGATTTTTTAAGTACATCTTCCTGTAGGGGGTAATTGGGGAAGACTTGATAGAAGAGGAAGGATTTGAAATGGGCTTTGAAGAATGGTCAAGCCTTCAGTAAGAGGAACTGGAGGTTCATTGCACAGGACTCCATCTACTGACCTTTTTGCTCTGGTTCTAGTATTATCATTGCACCCTTTAAGGATGTCCATAGTTTCTGCTGTATTGTGGTGATGTTCATGATGAAGGTCCTGTGGACAGTGGCAGCTCAGGGTTGCTTACTGAGTCATCCATATAAAAGGTCTTCTCTAGGGGCAGCACTGCACCTTTGAGGCAGAGTTTTGTTTTGCAGGATTTCTTCTCTCTCTACTTTCTCACTAGGTTACTTCATTTGTTCCTATAGCTTCCACTACCACATTTATGACAATGACTCTTAAGTCTATGTCTCTGCCCCTGAGTCTTGTATCCTGTATGTCCAGCTCACTCTCAGTTATCCTCACCTAAATGCCACAGCAGTATCTCATTCTCCACGTGTCCCAAACAGGATTCACCTCTTCCTGTCTCCTTTGTCCATCCCCACCAACATCTTCACAGAGCCTGGCACCACCATCTTCCCAGTTAACGAGGCCTGTGGTCCTATCTTTGACTCTTCTCTTTCCCACCAACCTCCCCTGTAACCAATTAGTTGCCATGTCCTGTAAATTCTATTTCTACCACATCTCTCATGTCTTTCTCCTTATTTCTTCCACTGCTACCACCCAAGTTCAGGCCCATATTAACTCTCATCTGAATTTCTGTAATAGCATCCTGACTGGTCTTCTTGCTTCTAATCTTTCCATTTCAAAATCATCCATTGCCTTCTGTGTCAACAGTCTTCTTCACGTTCTGCTCTGACAATGACACTGAACTCATCATGTCACTTCCTCTACCCAGAAACCTTCAGTGATTTATTTCTCCATTGCATACTGAATAAAATATAAATTTATGATGTTGGCATTCTAGACCCTTCCTAATCTGGCTCCAACCTACTTTTCCGTACATTTCTGCTAAATTGGATTACTCTCTCTGTGGTTAGCTCTCCCTTCTGAAACTACTTTATATTTACTTGTATAGGTGCATGTTATACCTTCCTGTTAGCTGTAATCTCTCTGAGGGCAGGGATTATTGATTTTTTACTTTGAATCTCCAAGACCTAGCCTTCTTACATGGAGCAAGCGTTAAATAAATGTTTCTCTCCTATCCTTTCCATCTTGTTCTGTCCCATTGATGTGCCTTTACTCATGGTGTGCCCTTAAGTATCCCTGTGCAGTGGTGGAAGAGACACTGGATGGGGTCAGAGGATCTGGATTGAAATCCTAGTTCCATTGACATATAACCTACCTGAGTTGTTGGAAAGGTGCTTTTTAAAGTGCTATCTAAATATGAGCTGCTATTTATACTGATAATATCACTTACGTTTCATCTGCTTTTGTCTCTTTCCATAGTCCCCACTCTAGGTTCTCATTGCCTGGGTATTGATTAGGCTATTGCAATGGCTTTCTGACAGATCTTTCTGCCTCTTTTCTTCCTTCCTCTGATCCATTTTCCATATGGTACCAGACTTATCTTTCCCATAGAGGTTTAAACTGTCATGTTACTTCTCAGTGCAAAATCCTTTACTGTATTCTCCTTTTATAGCCTGGAAATTGACTTGACTAAGGTCATACAGTAAATTGTGAAGCTAGGACTCTAATCTATGTCTTTTGAATTCAAAATCATTGGCTCCTGTGCCTCTCAACTTTTTCCCTCCAATCCCATTACACTGTGCAGCATAATGTAGAAGAAAACTGGTACTTTGTTTTTGTACCTTCCTAATATGCTTATTATATATTATTTTATAGTTATTCCTATATCTATAGGTATAGCTCTACTATGCTGTAAGTTTCTTGAGGGCTGGAACTGCATCTCATCTAAACTTTGCATGTTCCTCCCATGCCTAACACAGTGCTCTTAATGAATGAGTGACTTCATAAATATTGCTTGGGAGGTGAAAGTAATTGACTTTTAGTGTGTCAGCCAGGAGATTCTTCCAGAGCTAAGAGAATTTTAGAGAAAAATGTCTGATTTGACTCTCCAGTTGCTGGGAGAGACATTCAGACATTACTTTCCAGCAAGGAGAAACTATATATATCAAAGAATGTTAAAATGTGGACTGAAGAATGCTATTTAAGTCATCAAGCCTTTATTAGATGCTCACTGTGTGCCAGACACTGTGCTAGAACTGGAAGGAATACTGGTATTAGAATGTTGACAGTAGTATGTTAGAACTTTGGAACCCTTGATGTTAGAAAGTAGGATCATAAAACTGGAAAAGAATTTAGAGATCATTTAATCCAGGAATTCTTAACCAGGGGGTTGTGGATTTATTTTAAAATATTTTAATAACTGCATTGCAATATAATTGTAATCTTTTGTAATTTTATGCATTTTACTTTATGAATTTAAAAACATTTTTCTGCAAAGTGGTCCACAGGTGTGGCTAGATTGCCAAAGAGGTCCATGTCACAGAAAAACTTAAAAACCCCTGATCTAGTTCAACCTCCAGCCCCATCCACCTGCCTCATTTTATAGAAGAGGCCGCAGCTGCATGGAGATGAGTGACATGACCACTTTTGTGATAGCAGCAGAATTAGAACTAGGACCCCAGGGCTGTAGTCTCCAGTTCAGAATCCTTTCCTTTACACCTTGCTGACTGTTGCATACCTTAGCTATTGGATTATAAACATGCTGATTGCATGCTTGTTCTTCTGTAGGGAATTAATTAAACAGTGGTTTTTATCATATAAATTGAAGTGGTGTAACTGAATCTTCCCTTCTTAGGCTTTGAAATTTGATTCCTCACACATTTTGTGCAGGCTTGGGCTCTGCTTCCCATTGAAGCAAAGGTTGAGACCGTATTCTTACCAACTGTGTTCTCCCCAGCGATGCTTCCTTTGAGGGAGGCATCTTAGCCTCCTGCAATGATTCCCTCTAGAAAATACTGTAAACTCTGACATTGCCTAGCTACCTTCTGCCAGCAAGAAGGCTAAGCTTTGTTGGCTGAGCATAGTGATTGATAAGATAAACTGAAGCCTCACTAGTGCCTTAGAAATTAAACAGAGATGGTATCAGAGGTCCCAGGAGTTTTAGGTTGTGATACAATAGTTGAGCTCTCCCCTTGGCTGGCTCTGGGAGGCAATCCTTTGAGTCTAAAAGATGTTTAGCATCAGTTAAATCAAGCACTATGATAGAGATTAAGAACCCTACTGTGGCTAGGTTTTGATCAGTTACAATGGACACATTATTTCCCATCTCTAAGGCTGGTTTATAGTTTTAAATTCTTTTCAGAAGGAACCAAGTGAGGTAGAAACTAGGGCAAAGATTGTCATAAAATGCGGTAGTTGGGTTTGATTTGTCACCAAAGTCCTTTCTTAGCTGTGACAGAACTTTGAGTGTTGAATTAGAAGTTGGAGCCTCCTTGTAGTTTCCCCCTCAAAGAGTTCCGGGAAGAAGCCTGAAGAGCTCTGTATACCCTGTTGTTTCCTACTACTCCAAGTCGGCAGGGTGTCCTGGAAAAATCTTCCCAGATTAGAAGAAGTGACCTGTGTCTAACCCTCCAGCTCTCACACCCAGTGTCTTCCTGAGTAATCTCCTCTGGAGTGGACATATATGAATGAAGGGCTTTGTTGTAATGCAAAGGTCACTGACTTAGAATTTTCTAACTTATTTGTATGTGAAACAGAGGATGATAGAATATTCAAGTTGAAAGAGGCTTCAGAGATTCTCAAATACAACACAGAAGGATTTTTCCAAACTCTGTTCCATACAGGATGGATGTGTGTTCCATAAGAGAATTCTGATGTGATATTTCTCCTTTTTGAAATATTAAATATGAAATTATTACTTTAATATGTCAAAACAGCTGGGATTACATTGGTGATACAGGTAGCAGACTGCTGCATCCAGTAAATGGTTTCAGAAGTTGATGCAACTAAGAACGATTTATCACTTAGTGGCCACCTTACTAATGATAAACCTCTCCACACTTAACCAGGCTTGCTCTCCTATGACAGACTCGGAATCCAATTACTGTCTGGACTTGAAACCTTTCCAGCTTGCCTAGGCTTGCCAGAGTTTTTCTCTGCTTGAATAACCTCCAGGAATCAAGGGTCACCTGCCATGCCATACATTGTCAATGCCATGGTCAAGCATTGAAATAAAATACATATCAGTTACACTTGCATATACAATTTTTCCAGCATGGAAATAGGACTAATTTCTTCTATTTTTAACCCAGTATTTCCTGGAGCACTTCTTTCTTTTTTTAAATTATTTTTTTTTCAATTAGCAATATTTTCTTGCTGTTCCCCATCCTCTCCTCACCCCCAGTTGGGCGTGGGGGGAGAAATAAATCCTTCTAAAATAAGTATAGTCAAATGAAACAAATTCCCATCTTGGTCATGTCCAAAAATACGTGTCCCATTCTGGCTGTTTAATCACTTTTGTCAGGAAGTGGGTACATTTTTCATTATGGTCCTTTGGAATTCTGGTTGATCATTGTGCTGATCTCTTAGAGTTTTTTGTGAGTCTTTCAAAAATGTTAGTTTGTACAATGTTGTAATAGCATAAATTGTTCTATTGATTCTAGTCATTTCACTTTGTATTGGTTTATACAAATCTTCAGAGATAAAACCATCTCATGTTTTATAGTATAATAGTATTCCATTGTATTCTCATAGCATAATTTGTTCAGTTATTTACCAGTTGATAGACACCCCCATATTTTTCAACTCCTTGTCACTACAAAAAGATCTACTATAAATATTTTTGTATATCTAGGACTCTTTAGAGCAAAGACCTACTAGTGGGTCTTCTCTGGGGTATTTCATAGATCCTTGGAACTGGCATTCATGAATTTCCTCATTATATTTCAAGAAAAAAGAGTTCTCTGGCCAGTTTTGTTTAGGAAACATTGATCTAGTCTAATCCATTAATTTTTCATATGGGAAAACTTATGAAAGACAAGGGGCTTGCCCAAAGACCACACAGTTAACTTGTTAGTGGTATAACCAGGACTAGAACCCAGGTCTCCTGGCTCCTTTTCTAGTGGTCTTTCTACTCTGTCATGCATTCTTTTATATTTAGGTTTCCTTAGAAAGATCTATATCTCTAGACTAGAGGTTCTTAACCTGGGTTAACAAGCAGTCTGTGAATAGATTTCAGAGGTTCCATGAACTCAAATAGGAAAAAAAATTATACCTTTATTTTCAAGAACCTCTTGCTGAAATTTGACATTTTCTTCAGTTATATGAGAAAGATTCCATAGTTTCCACCAGGCTGCCAAATGAGTCCCTATGCAAAGTTAAAACCATGCACTAATTTTTTTTTCCCAAAGTAACTACAAGCAGGTCAGTGTTGGCAAAGTCTTAGAGTGTGTAAGAAAGATTAAGGGGCGAGAAGACTGAGAAGGTGGGAAGGGACTGGGTTATGAAGAGCTTTGAATGCCAAGCAGAGGGTTTTATATTTGATTCTGGGGGTAATGGAACCACTGATGCCCACTGGTGGTGGGGAGAAGGGAGAATAATCATCTTGGCAGATGAATAGAGCTGAAGTGTCAAACACAGAGCTAACATATGGCCCACAACCCTGCCCAGGGGCCTGAATCAGATTAAAATGTAATCAGGAAATTTTTAACAAAATAAATAAAAATATAGCAAAACAGTGGTTTTTAATGTATGGTTTAGTGGGCCCCTTTTGGAATTTGATTCCACTGGAGTGGAGGATAGCTTGGAGTATGGATGGACTTTGAGGCAGGGATGCCAGTTAGAAGACTATGCTGGTAAGCCAGATAAGAGGTGAGGAGGCCTTTTACTAGGATCATGGTTGTATGCGTGGAGAGAAGGGCATTCATGTATGTGAGATGTGGTGAAGGTAGAAACAAGATTTTCAGTGGATTGACTATATGAGGTAAATGAAAGTAAGAAATGGAGAGTGATGCCAATAGTGTATCCTGGGTCACAGGGAGGATGGTGGCTTAACAGCAATAGGGAAATTTGGAAGCAGGGAAGGATTTAGAGGAAAATATAGTGAATTCTGACTTTGATGTGTTGAGTTTTAATATGTCTGAAGAATCAGGATTTGGAATTAGATGACGTTGGTTTGAATCTTGCTTGTGTTCCTTCCTATTCCTTGATCATTTGACCTCTCAGAGCCTCAGCCCCCTGGGCTATAATGTAGGGGTATTGAACTAAATAATCTCTCAGGGACCTTCTATTTTTAAATTCTATTACCCTGTGAAATAACTGTCTCATATTTTACTGAACTTGTTTTTGCTAAAACTAATTAGTGATACTGGGCGGCTAGGTAGTGTAGTGAATAGAGCACCAGCCCTGGAGTCAGGAGGACCTGAGTTCAAATCTGACCTCAAACACTTAACATGAAAACTAGATTGTGACCTTGGGCAAGTGACTTAACCCAATTGCCCTCCAAAAAAAAACAAAACCACAAAAAACAAACTAATTAGTGATATTAAGTTGGGTTTTCCTATAGAGAGTCTCAAGAAAAGGTAATGACCCAGTAGGCCATTTCTCTGGGATCTTTATAATTCCCCAGCATGCCCCTTCATGTCAGCCTGTCACTGTGGGGGAGGAGGAGGAGGGCACTGCTTTCTTTGGGTAGGATCTATACATTTAGATTTGGAAAGGGCCTTCGAGATCATTTCTTAGATCTCTTCATTTTACAGGTGTGAAAACTGAGACCAAGAGAAGTTAAGGTCACACAAGTGGTAAGCAGTGACAAGATTATAACTAAGACATTTTTGTATCTTGGGCAAGGTAGGAAAGAGAATATGAGAGGTTTGGGTCATGGAGCTCACTTTGAGTGGTCCTGGTTGGAAGAGGGAGGAAACACCTTGGGACAGTTCAAAGTTTCTATATTGTGGAAGAACTAGTTGCTGCTGAGGGTGGCATGGGGGGTGTGTGTGGCCTGTGGTCAGAGGAAACATTCCCACACATGAAGCCACTGCTGCCTGCCAAGCCCATGTCTATAGCAATGGGATGCCACACCAAGAATTTCCTCTTGCAAAGATTTATCTTCTCCATTGATAGAAATACTCACCCATTGCTACAATAATAACTTTTCTGGTGACAGCTCTGTAGGGCAAATTTTACCCCCATTCTACAGATGAGGAAACTGAGACAAAGATAAGGGAAATTAGTTATCTATCTAGCTATATCTTATATAGCTAGGAAATATCAGAGTTTGAACTCAAACTCAGACTTTGATACCTTTTGATACATGATACCCATCTGGATCCATTAGCTTGTAAGTACCTTGTGGACCAGGTCTATCTTTTGCCTCTTTTTGAATTCCCAGCATTTGGCATGGTACCATTAAGCACATAGTAGGTGTTTAATAAATGCTTGTTGAATTGAATCTAGAGTTCTGCTTTAGAGACCAGTTTTTAGCCTGGACAGGCACATAGAGATGGGGGTGTAGGTGTAATTCTGACTATTTTCACATAGGGTAAACCTCTTTCAAATTCTGTCTTAAACTATTTGTCCAGAGACTGAAGAGGAATTTCATTTGTTCTCCAGTTTATGAATGAGTTACTTATGTACCAAGCATTGTGCTGTGTTGAGAATACAAATTGAAAGAGCATCAGTGTCTGTTTTCAAGGAGCTAGCTAGAGTTGGAGGAGACAACACGAAAAAGAAAGACAGCAGCAAATCAGGTGGAAAGGTCCAAAAATTTTAAGGGTCCAGCTTTGGCACAGATGGCAAGGCCAAAGGCAGGGGTAGGGAGCCTGTGGCCTCGAGGCCACATGTGGCCCTCTATGTCCTCAAGTGTGACCCTTTGACTGAATTAAAACTTCACAGAACAAATCCCCTTACTAAAAGGATTTGTTCTGTAAAACCTGGACTGAGTCAAAAGGCTGCACCCAAGGACCTAGAAGGCCACAAGGCCTCTATGCCGCAGGTTGAGAAGAGAGATAGGGCAGATGGTATGCCCCTGAGTTCTTCAGTAGCCAGGTAAAATTACTTAAATAACTTAAGGTTGTTACCATCCTGTGCTCAGTGGCTTGTACCACTTTAGATAGACAAAGACTGTGTCCAACGGTTTTAAGGCCTACAGGCCTCCTGGTCTCTCACAGTTATCTTGGGGAGGAAAGGAAAGTATCATTTGTTTGGTCTGGATACATAATTTTATTGTTATAGGAAACTCTTCTCCTCAATATAGATTAGCAATTGTCCTGCAATGTGTTGTCTTAAGAGAGTTGACTGAATCACTGAGAAGGTAGGAAAGTGAAATAAATAAACATTTATACACTACCTATTTTGTGCCATGCACTGTACTAATTGCTTCACAATTATTATCTCATTTGATCCTCACACCAATCCTGTGTGGTAGGGGCTGTTATTATCCCCATTTTACAATCTAGAAAATTGAGGCAAAGAGAGGTGAAGTGACTTACCCAGGGTTACCCAGCTAGGAAGTGTCTGAAGCTGCATTTGAACTCGAGTTTTCCTCACTTCAGGCTCAGTGCTCCAATCTGCGGCACCACTTAGTTCCCTAAGTGATGTGTCCAGTATTAGAAAGCCAGTGTGTGTTAGCAGCCATATACACTTGACACAGAGTCTGGCTCTCCTATCTATTATTTCACATTGCTTGTAACAATTTCATCATTTAATGTATCAACGATGTCATCTATGAGAAGTGGTGTGGTGTGGAAAGAGTACCAGACTTAGAGCCAGGAGAGAGTTCAGATTGTGGCCCCAGTGAAAATTAAAAACCCACTTCACCTCTCTGACCTGTTTCCTCATCTGTACAGTGAATGAATGAATGAACATTTAAAAAACAGTGCTTTTATATGCACAATACTATGATAAGCACTGAGCTTAAGAATAAAAGCCAGATGGTCCCTTGGTCTCAAGTAGCTCACATTCTAAGCAACAAATGGAGTCAGATGGAAAGGTCCTGTAGTTCTCAGAGTACAGCAGCAAAGCAGAAGGCGATGTCTCTTCTTTAATGTCAATTCCAATGATGACATCATATCAGTTTCTGACGTTCAACTATTTTACAGCGACAAGGACTTTGGTGGCAAGAGCTTTCTTTTCTGGGTTTTCAGGAGAGGTAGTTATAGCATCTTTAGGAGCAGTTACCAGGCTGCATCTCCTCAGGGATTATGTCCCAGAATGATGGCACTGGGCTAGAAGCATCTGAAGGCCCTTGGGCTCAGCTTCTTGACCTGTCTCCATCAAAGTCTGCGGGTTGATGGTGGCGAAAGTTGTGACAGTGGTTTGACTTGCTAGGTACATGTTGTCTCCCTTGCCTCTCTCCTGGGATGCCTTCCTGCCTCAGTGGCAGTAGGTTGGCATTTGGTAGGGATGGCTGACCTCTTCTCCACAGGAGTTCTCTCTCTCTGGATGATGGCTCTGAGGGCTGGAATAGAAACAGTACTGCTGTTCTGAGGGGCTGGGGATGGGGTAGGGAGTAGGGGGATGTGCTGCATTCCCAAGGCTCTCGTATCCATCTGCCTGTTGGTTAGCAGTTGTTGCTTTTGGTAATAATAAGAAAGGTCTTGGGGTGACTAGGTGGCCAAGTGAATAGAGCACCGGCCTTGGAGTCAGGAGGACCTAAGTTCAAATCTGGTCTCAGACACTTAACACTTATTAGCCATGTGACCTTGGGCAAGTCACTTAACCAAAATTGCCCTACCTTTCCCCCTCCAAAAAGCAAAAAATAAAAAAGAAAGGTCTTCCCTTCTCCACAATGACCTCAACGATGGCTGTGGTGACTGATCTGAAAGCAGGTCCAGGGGCAATGAATGGTATTCCTAAGACTCTTGTGTACATGGTCCTAGGCTGTCTCCATTGGGGCCAATGATGGATTTGATGATACAGAGTTGTCGTGAGGGAAGTGCTTTGCAAACTGTAAAGCACTATATAAATATGAGTTATTATCCTAAATAAGAGTGTGAACTTTTAACTCCTATCAATAAGATTCTTTCTAGCAACTGGAATGTTTGAAAGAAATTTCTTCCTAAGCTGTCCTCACTTTGCTGGTTGGCATTAGGATTTCCAGTTCATAATGTGGCCCTTGTGTATTATCAATTCTGCTAATACTGGGCTATACATTAGCCTATTCCCTCCTGGGCAGTGCCCACATTTCCCTCATTAGGACTAAATTTACCTCTGCCCTATACAACCATGGACTTAAATCATTTTTATTGTCAATTATTTATGAGGGAAATGTTGAATTCTAAAACAGAGATGGGGAAAATTAGTCATGTGTTATTTTCATCTTTATGCACTTATTCTGACATTACCAGGCAATACTCAGTTTTAAAAATATGTTGAAATGACCGAGTATGAGAATACCAAGTATATTAGTTCATTTCATGAAAAAAAAGGCATCAGATGAACCAACATTATAAAGAGACAGTGGGTTTTGTAGGAATGGTGATTATACACATGCAATAAATAATATGGTGATAGTCTCTATGTCTAATGCCATCATTCCTTTTCACCTGCTGAATTCTTTAAGCCCAACTCAATAATACTAAAAATGGTGCTTTTACATACCACTTTAAAGTTGATGAAGCTCTCTGGAAATATACTTGCAATGGTTCTCCCATGAAAATACTACAATCTCCATCACCTCTTCTATGAAGCCACTCCAGATTCTTCCCCATTACTAATGGCCTTTCCTCTTACTCCCTCCCACCCCAAATGTATTTATTGTATCTTAGGTTATCAATGAATATATCACTTACCCCTAATAGATTAAGCACTACGAGGGCAGGGACCAGGTCTTCTCTAAATTTATCTCAGTCCTAAGTGCATTGGTCTGTTAAAAGCAAGTACTTAATAAAGGTTGATTCACTTGATGGTAAGCAGACTTATGCCTAGGGGAGTTAAGGTTGTTTGGGTTTGGTCATTGACTCAAATTATTATGAACCAACCATCTGATTTGTGCCTTGGAAGAATGACTGAACAAGGTTTCTGTAAGGTTTTTTTTTTAACATAAGGGCTCATTTAAAATGAATTTATGATACTCTTTTCAAAAAGAATGTTGGTTGGGGTAATGTTTGATCAGAGAATACCTGTACTGGCCTTTCTCCACAGTTTCCTTTGTGCAAAAGTTACAGTATTGGGGGGAAAAGTAGATATGAATCAGACAGTCTAGCCTAGTTTAGCTTGGTGTGGGGATAATAATGCACATTTCTCTAGTTCTTTTCATAATTTCATCATGATAAATCCATGAAGCAGAGGGTGCAAAGATCAATTTACACAGGGAAAAATAGGCTCTGAGGGGCCAAGACATATCCCATGGTCATATAGCTGGTAAGTGTTGAAGCTGGAGTTTGAACCCAGTGTGCCTTACTCTAAGTCTGTCTGGTATATTTTTCCTGCTGAATCAAGATGATTCTCAATGACAGAGTGGAAAAGGACATGAGACTGGAGGAATCTTGGACTCTAATCCTAACTCTGTCACACACTGTGTGACTTTAGGTGAAGCCCTTGGTTGGGGCTCATTTTCCTCATCTGTAAAATTGAGGAGGTTAGAGTGCATAGCTAAACCCTAAGGTACTTTCTAACTTTAAACTTTTGTTCTTTTAAGTCTTAGATACTCAGGAATTTTTATACATATCTTCTCTTACAGCATGCTCGGTAGCACTAACGTTAATCTTGCATACTTTAATTGTTTGCCCACTGCCTATTTCCCCATTCCTCCGTTGTGCTCCAATAAGCTCTTATTGAAATTTTACACAGTGTGGGTCAAACTTCTTTGGTCTTCCCCTCCAAGATAAAGTATCCCCAAGTCCTAACTGTGACTGGTTTGTCAGCAAGTCTCTTTCTTCTTCTTGCTGGTTCATCCACAGTCTGTACAGTGAAGAGTGCTGGTTAATAAATGGCCTTTTGTTCAGAAGGTCAATTGAAGCTACTATGGTGATACTGTTAAAAGTAATTTGCAGTTAGAAAATATGTAATTCAGGGCAAGTTTTCTTATGTGATGCCCTCTGACACAAATTACCTTGTTGGGCGTTTCTTATGAAAAGCTCCCTATGCCATTCCACACACTGAAGCCAGAGCTACAGCATAGGGAAGAATCATTTGTCTATATTTCACAAAGACTGCCTTGATCCCGAGGGGCGGGTAGTGGAGGGGGAGGGAGACTAAAAAAGAAAAAGGGCATTAATCCTGAAAAGTTTGCTGCTAATTGTCTTCCATTTCAGCACAGCCCCTTCAGTGCTATCACACATGCCCCATCTCCTTTGTCTGGTTCAGCTTTGCTGCAGGCTGTAGCCATCTTGAAATGTGCTGAGTGTGCTTTCTTTTGTAATGCATTCTGGGAATAGCATCATTTCTCTAACCCTGCATTCGCCCACCAGCAGTAGATACTGGTGATTCACAGCGAATGGAACTGATTGTCATCAGGACCTCATGGGAGATGGTAGAAATAGTGGATGCTCATCTATTGAAAAGTACCGTTTTCCCATCCATAGTTGTGTGTGCTTGAGAGAGATGAGAGGAGCAGTTAGGGCTTCATTTTAATTTCCTGGGAGTTAGGGGTAAGGGGTGGGAAAGAAACCCAATAGATACATAGACTGTTAAAGCAGGAAGAAACCTTTGAATGTAGTCACATATTTATAGATTGTTAAAGTTGGAAGATACCTTAGAATGGAGAACATAGACTGTTGGCACTATAGAAGACAGACTGTCAATGCTGAAAGGGATTGTAGACTATAGAATGTTGGAATTAGACTGGCCTTAGAGAAGATGTGCCTAAAATGTTACTCTACAAGGGAGGTGAAATGACTTACATCATACAGTTAATAATAAAATTTATATAACACTTTAAGGTTTACAAAACATTTTCTTCCTAACAATGGTGTTCTGTAGATGGTACAAGTGTCCCTTTTTTATAGATAAGGAAACTGAAACACAAAGAAATAAAATTACTTGCCCAAGGTCACTAGCTAATAAATAGCACAGGATTTTGATCCAGACTTTCTCGTACAAAATCCAGGGGGTTTTGCTGGTTAGAGACATAGCTATTTTTCATTCACCTCATTGCATATTTTAGTGCTTGCAGAATTAGTATATTGTTAGCAATGAAAGCCAGGATGACCTTGGGTCAAAAAGATCTGAGTTTGAGCCCTGCCCCTGACAAATACTGAGTATGTGAACTTGAGCAAGTCATTTTACTTCTCAGTGTCCCCAGGAAGCTCTCTCAGACTGGTTGTAGAGTTTCAACTAGTAGAGGAAAATTCTCACCTATGGAATTCCTACCCTGATGAAGTCACAGATCGAGAGAGAGAGACAGAGAGAGAGAGAGAGAGAGAGACAGAGAGAGAG
>NW_027185754.1:23778242-23861820 GCF_028583685.1 Petaurus breviceps papuanus | reverse complement strand
AGAGAGACAGAGAGAGAGAGAGACAGAGAGAGAGAGAGACAGAGACAGAGAGAGACAGAGAGAGACAGAGAGAGACAGAGAGAGACAGAGAGACAGAGAGACAGAGACAGACTCTGTTAGTTATTGGCTGAATGGCATTTTAATTACCAAGAGCAAGTCCTGCAATTTGACTGGAGCTCACTAAGAGTCTTTTCTGCCTCCCAAGAGTACATGGTTTTCCAAGCATAAGCAGCTTTCGTTAGGATTTTTTGCCAGTTGAAATACAGTATTCTAAGCCTTCATTTTGGAGGCCATGCAGACTAGAAATACTTTGATGCTCTGATGAGTTTATTCTCATCCATTTGGGTATAGTCTTTCTACTGGTACAGATTGCAGTCCTTCTGTGCCCCAGGTGTGTGTTTCTTGATCATATTTTCCTTTAAGTTTTCCATGGTATATTTGATCAATGAGCTAAGTGCCTTCTTTTAAAATCTTGGGAGCACCAGTGATTTTCTCTTGTCTCTTTTTCTTGCTCCATGACCAACCCCTTACCTCTTTTCTAGTCATACCTGTCCATGAGAATATATTTTATGCCATTTCTCGACACAAATACTCACTGGTAATGTGCTGTAGTCTGCTTAAGCATGTATTTTTTGCCTCTTGGGGATCCTGCATTTGCCATTCTTCCAACAATGTTGTATTCCATAGACATATAGCATCAGCAGGAGAATGTTCCTGTTAAGAAGGGAATTTGGGGCGGGGCAGTGAATGCTTTGGGAGGTTTGAAAGAGCCAAATGTAATCCTATTTGACATCTCCCTTTTCTTTCACTCTGGACCCATGCTACTGTATATTTACAGCTTCTAGTCTACATACAGGCAATGCAATTTGAAATTGGGTACCACAGTTTAGGAAGTAAATTGGTAAGGTGGAGTGCATCCACAGGAGGACAGTTAGGATGTTAGACCATGAAATCATGACCAATGAGGATCAGTCGAAGGATCTGGATTTTATAGCTGGGAGAAGAGAAAACATAATGACTCAGCAAATAAGTATTTATTACATGGCTGGTAAATGCCAACTACTGTGCTAAGTGCCTGATATACAAAGAAAGGAGAAAGACAGCCCCTGCTCTCAAGGAACTCACAGTCTAATGAGAGAGGCAGTAATTCAGACACAAGATATATGTAGGATAAATTGGAGATAATCAACAGAGGGAAGGCACTAGCATTGAGGGTATGCGGGAAGATTTCTTGTAGGAGGTGGGACTTTGGCTGGAAACGGAAGGAATTCAATAAACATTTGAGTCCCTCCTTTGTGTCAGGCACTGTGCTAAGGCTTGGGGATATAAATGAGAAAAAGATAATCCCTGCCCTCCAGGAGCTTACCATATAATAGAGAAAGCAACACAAAAAAGGAAGGTGGAAAACTGAAAGGTGGGGTGAGGGTAGACCACCAAGGAGTATTATGTTCTGTGGAGTTGAAACCAAGAAGAACTGCTGATGGAAAGTGGAGAGTTACCTGGAAAGTTCAGATCCCAGCCCCTATAAAGAAAGGTTTTGGGAAGAGTTTAGTGCTCTACCCTCCAACCCTCCAATCAAAGGGGAGAAGTGACAGTGAGTAGAGAAAGTGTTGAATGTCAAATGAGAAGAAAGCAGGGAAACCAAGACATGGAGATGAGAAAGGAGAGAATTCCATATCTAGGGGACAGCCAGTAAAAATGCCCTTTAAGGTAGGAAGGGGCAGGTTATGAAAGGACTTCAAAAGCCAAACAATGTTTTATATTTTATGGGGGACCATTGAGATTAACTGAATAAAGGGAAGGGTGTGGGAGCAAGATAATGAGCTTGGTTTTTGGAAATTTTGAGTTTAAGATGTGTCTGGAATATCCAATTTAAGACTTCTAATAGAGATAGGAGACTGGAGGTCAGGAGAGAGATTTTAGGACTGGATAAGTAGATTTGGGAATCATCAACATAGAGATGATCATTGGATCCATGGACGCTGATCACCAGATGAAATGCTAAAGAAAGAAAAAGGTGCAGGATGGAGCCCAGGGGACACCCATAACTAGCAGATTTGACTTAGACAAAAGATCCTGCAACAGAGATTGAAAAGGAGAGAGGATAGGACAGGAACCAGGAGAAGGTGGTATCCTGGAAAGTGAGAGAGAGAGTCAAAAAGAGGGTGATTACTAGTGTCATAGGCTTCAGACAGGCCAAGAGGGGTGAGGACTTAAAAAAGAGGTCATTAGATTTGACAGTTAAGAGATCAGTGACAACTTTGGAGAGAGCAGTTTCAGTTGAATGATGAGGTTAGAAGTCATACTGTGTTAAGAGAGTGAGAGGAAAGGAATTACAGAGATCCACAAGACATCCACCTTCTTGAGGACTTTAGGCACAAAAAGGAAGAGAGATATGGGACTAGCTATTGGGGAAGGACAGATCAAGTGAGGTTTTTTGAGGATGGGGGAAGCATGGGCATGTTGGTAGGCTAGAAGCCAGGAGACAGGGAGATCCTGAAGAGAAGTGAGAGTGAAAATGGCTGAAGGAACAATTTGCTGCAGAAGACAGGATGGCATGGGATCACTTGTGTGTGTAGAGTTGTTTGCTTTGCCAAAGGGAAAGGCCTCCTCTTTAAATGAGATGGGGTGAAGAAGATAGCAGAGGAAGGCATCTGAATAATGTGATATGAGGAAAAGAAAAGGAGTTCTTCGTCAGAGGCCTCAGTTTTTTTTAGTGAAATAAGAGGCAAAGTTCTGAACTGAGAAGGTGGGGAAGGGGAGCCATAGGAGGTTTGTGGAGGGAAAAAAAGTTTTGGAAAAGCCTCTGGTGGGTGGGATAGTGAGTCAGTGATCATGCAAAAGGATTGCCTTGCTACAGTAAGGAATCAGTTGATATTATATAACATAAATCTGTAGGGGATCCAGCCAAGCCAGTTCTGTAATTTTTCCTCCCTAACTTCTGTTGGTAGCATGTGAGTATGAACAAATACAGTAGATGTTGGGACTAATCTAAGGCTCAGACTTCAGAGACCAAGATCAGTAGCAGGCTAAGGAGGAAAGTGACTTAAGGGGGTAGTGTAGAACTGTACTGGTTCACCAAGGAGTCAGGATAGGCAAAGGAAGAAAGTATAGCTAGCAAGGGCGAAGGCCTAGGAGAGAACTGGAGGGTGGAGGGATTGGAGGTCATGTGGGGTTACAAGGCAGAGGGAGAAGTAGAATTATGGGTTATGATCAGAGAAGGAAATTTCATAGTTCAGGAACATGGAAGTAGTGCCTGCGTGTGTGATGGCAAGATCAAAGGTATGGCCATTTCTTTTTGTGGCTGGAAAGGGATGGAAGAGCTGGTCATGGGAAATGGGTAAATTGAGGAACTGGGATTAGGGTGCCTGAGCGAGCGTCATTATGTCTCCTATCAGGAGGGCAATTGGGGAGGAATGAAAGACTGTGAGCCAGAGGAAAGAAGGAGGTCCATAGACAACTTCTATCAGAATTTTGATTGGGTTGTAGGTATGGATTGAGTGAACCTCGAAGGAGAAGAGGCTACTGAGTGAAGGGGGTGTAGGGAGAACTTGGAAGTGGTGGGGGCAGGAGGTGAGGAGTATTCTGACTTTGACCAGTGAGCTGGAGGGAATGTGTGTAAGTGAAATCAGTGCTGTGAAGGGTGACCATCAAGCTGTGTCATCAGAAGGGAACCAGGTGTCAGAGCCCAAAAATGGAAGGAATGGGAAAGGAAGAGATTTAGGATGAAAGGATGGCTTTTGCCTATGGAGTAGGCATGCCCAAAAATACAGTGGAAAGGGTGAGTGGTTTTAGAGTGGGGCATTGTGGGGCTTGGGAATAAAGGCCTATCAGTGGGAGACTGAGAACAATTCTGACTCACTGGGCTGAGGAAGAGATGAACAGGTAGAAGTTTTTAAATCAGTGAGTAGGTATATAAAAGATAACTGTGTTCAGCTTGTTGCCCTAAAGAAGAATTAGACTCTCTGTCCCTGAGACGCAGCTCTTCATGTCCCATCCCTGTGCCTTGCACTGACCATCCCACGTGCCTGGAATGCATTCCTTTGCCTTTCTTTAAGATCTTCTGCACGAAGCCTTTCCTGTCTGCCTTCCCTCCCTTTTCCTCAATGCTAGTGACTTCCTTCTTAAATGAGCTTTTATTTGCCTATCTTGTGTCTATCTGTAATTGTTATGCTGCACACACACACACGCATGCATATCTATGTCTTATACACAGTCTCTCTCATTAGAATGTAACTTGTTTTGAGTAAATATTGCATTGTCTTTATACTTGTATGTCTAGCACATGGCACATACTTGGTATTTAGTAGATACTTGCTGATTGGTTTCTGCGGAGTCACAGAAGTTCCACAATTGGCCAGAAGTTGCAAAGAAGAAAATTATGCCTTATAAGGAAAATCTTCATCATAGTTAGACCTATCCAAAAGTTGAATGGGTTGCCTAGGGAGGTCTTAATAATATTATTAATAATAGAAAGCATTTATATAGCATTTTAAGGTTTGAAAAGTACTTTACATGTATTATCTCATTTGATCCTCGCAATATCCTTTTTACAGATGAGAAAACTTTGCAGGTGAGGTTTAGAGAGGAGTGACTTGCACAGGGTTACATATCCAGGAAGTATCTGAAGTAGAATTCGAATTCAGATCTTCCTAACTAGCTCCAGTGCTACTTTCTGCTCTTCAAGCAAAATCTGAATACCACTTATCAGGATGATTTTCAAGAAGATTTTTGTTTAGGTGTAGGTTAAACTACATGGCTTCTGAGATTCTTCCCAATTCTGAGATCCTGTGAATCTCCCCCACCCCTCAAATGGAAATAAAATAGAAAGTGATGCCCCTTGTTTATGTGTTAATTTCAATTTCTAGAAAATTATCTTGACCGCCATTTATGAAGGCAGAGTTGTACCAAAGTGAAATGGGCTGCTCCATGAGGATCTTCATAACCCTGTAAATTGAAAGAGTGCAAGAGGGTCCATATGAACATGTGTCAGGGGTCTCACACAGGGACTTCCTGGTCCTGTATGGATTAGAGTGCACTATGAGGTTCTCCCACATTCTGAGATCCTGGGATTCTGTAATAAGCTTTTCTTTAGCAGAAGGCATGTACTTACAAACAGTATAAAACAAGTTTGGAAAGGCAAGGTGGTGCCAGACTCTGGAAAGCCTTCAGTACCAAGTAGAGAAATTGGAACTTGATAGGTGAGACAGTCATCAAAGAATAGCAGAGCAGCATCTGTTAACAAGCATTTGTTAAACAAGCAGTAGATGCTACACTAGGGGCTAGGGATCCAAAGACAAAAGTAAAGCACTCCTTGCTCTCACTGAGCTTGTGTTCTATTAGAGGAGAGAGCTAGTCAGTAAACATTTATTAAGCATCTATTATTTACCAGGCACTGTGATAACCACTAGGCATTCAAAAAGAGGCAAAAGACAACCTTGCTGTCAATGAGCTCACAGGCTAATGGGGGAGAAGACAAGCAAACAAATATGTACTAACAAGCTTCATACAGGATAAATAAGAAATAATTCAGAGGAAAGGCAATAGAATTTGGGGGGGGGGAGATATTTCCCATAGATAAAATCCCATAGAAGATGGGATTTTAGTTGAGACTTAAAGAAAGCCAGAGGAAGCAGTAGGTGGAGGTGAAGAGTGAGAGCATTACAGACATAAGGGACAGCAAGAAAAAAAACCTGGGGCTGAGAATGGAGTGTCTTGTTTGTAATCCAGTGACCCTGGTGTCCTGGCTGTTCCACAGAGTATGTGTTAGGGAGTAAAGTGTAAGAGGATGGAAAGGTAGGAGGGAAGGAGATTTTGAAGGACTGTGAATGCCAAACAGTATGTTGTATTTGATCCAGGAGGCAATATGGAGCCATTGGAGGTTATTGAGCAGAAGGGGTGACATGATCATGCCTGTACCAAAGTCACTTTGGTAGATGAATGGAGAGTGGATTGGAATGAGGAGAGCCTCAGGGCAGGCAGGCACACCAGCAGGGTATTACAGTAGTCCAGATGTGAGGTGATATGGGCCTATACCAGGATGGTAGTGGTGTCAGAGGAGAGTTATAGCATGTATGGAGGAGTACACAAAATAGATACAGTGAGATTTGCAGGGGAGGCACTGGCAGCTGGGGCTTTCAGGAAAGACTTTCAATAGAGACTCAACTGAGTCTTGAAGAAAACAAGGACTTTTTTTTTTTTTTTTGCTTTTTGGAGGGGGGAAGGCAGGGGGCAATTGGGATTAAGTGACTTGCCCAAGGTCACAGGCTAGTTTTTGTGTTAAGTGTATGAGGTCAAATTTGAACTCAGGTCCTCCTGACTCTGGGGCTGGTGCTCTATTCACTGCGCCACCTAGCTACCCTGAAAACTAGAAATTTTAAGAGTTACAGGTGAGAGAGGGTATCCAGACATGAGGAAAAGCGGTGCAGTGTCATAGCGATGGAGTGCTGTGTTGGAGTTGGGGGTGGGGAAGTAATAATGAGTTCTCTTTTGGATATGTTGAGTTAGATGCCTGTAGGACAGCTAGTTGGACAGTGCTGAAGAAAGCAGGAAGGGGAGATTAGAAAATTGTACAATGGGGTCAGGTGGTAAAAAGTTTTCATTGCCAAAAAAGAGTTTACATTTACTATTTAAGGTAAAAGGAGCCACTGATGTTTATGAACAGGGGAGAGACATGCTTAGACCTACACCTTGACAGATGTGTGGAGGATGATTGGAATGGAGTCAGTCTTGAAGGAAGGAGGCCAGTTAGAAGGTTATTATGAGATAGTTCAGGTGAGAGCATGAACTAGTGGTAGTTATGTGAGCTAAGAGAAAGGAATGGATATGGGATGGGGAGGGATGTAAAGCGTGAATGAAAGGAAAAGATGTGTGGGATTAATGAATGAGGAGTTGACAACAAGGTTGCAAACCACAGTGATTGGTGGGATAGTGGTGGTGTTGACAATAAATAGGGAAGTTTGAAAGAGGCTTGAGTTATTTAGGGGGGAGATAAGGAGTTGTTTTGATAAGGAGTTTGAGATGCCTACAGGACAGCCAGTTCAAAATGTCCACTGGGCAGTTGATGATGTGTGACTGTATCTCAGGAAAGAGATTAGGGACGGGTGGAGCCCCCCCCCCCCCACACACACACAGAGTTGTTATCTGCATAGAGATGTTTAAACCCATGGAAGCTGATGAAGTCACTGAGACAGTATATAGTAGCCATGACCAGGTCTGTACTTTAGGAAGCTTAGTCTGGCAGCTTGTGAAGGATGGATTATAATGGAGACAGGAAAATCCTATAGGAGGTCATTGCAGTAGTTGAATATATGGCGATGAGGGGCTCTACTATGGTGGTGACAGTGAATTTAGAGAGGAAAGGGTACAAGTTTTGTTAATAGCCAGAAACCACCAGTGGTGCTGGATGGAGTACCTGATTGACATGTCACTGAGTAGAGCTGGACTTCCTTTGATGGGATCGCCCTGGGAAACTTATTAAGGTTTCAGAGAATGCTAGATAAATGGATAATCATTGCACCATTTTATTGTTCTAATTTATGAAGCTATGGTCTTTTTTTTTCCAATGGCTTCTGCAGCTACAGATTTCTCCATGTGCTTGATGAGGTACTTGGCTGGTTTCAAAAGCAGTAATAAGCAGCCTGGGAAAGCTCTCAGCTCCTAAAGGTGTTGAAATTTAATTTCTTTGAGGAGATAGGATTTAGCTAATCTTTCACAGGTTGTCCCTTTAAAGGCAGTTACAAATCCTTTTGTGAGACACCAATGTGGGAAGTACCTGGTTGTTTGTAGTATGCTCTATATTCTGTGGAGGATTCATTAGGAGGCTAGAGTTGGGAAGAGTCTTTAGAGCTCTAGAACATAGATTGTTGGACTGGGAGGTGTCTTAAGATATGGACTGTTGGACCACAGAGTATCAGACCTGAAGGGATCATCTGACCACTAGCTCATAGGCCCAGAGTTACACAGGTATCGTGAAACAGTTCTGAGAGTTGAACCCAGGTCTTTTGACTCCAAATCTGGTACTGTTTCCCCTGACTTTTGTTAAAGAGCTAGGCACTTGCTAGAATGATAATCCCACTTTTCCATTCTTCCTCTCTGAGTACCTCATAATAATTTTCATTTTTATGATTTTGCTTTTAGTTCATTGCTTTTATGAAAGGAGGATTGTGGAACTTGACAAAATAGTTTGCCTTGGTCCTTAGGAACACTTTTGCTGCCCTTAGTGTTCTGCCCAGCTATTCTCCCAGCATGGGAGAGTGGAGAGTGGACTAGACTTGGAGTCAGGAAGACCTGAGTTTGAATCCTTCCTCATTCTTGGTCACAGTGTGCTCCCAGGCAACTCAATTTCTCTGGGCCTTTGTTTCCTCACTTGTAAAATAACAGGTTTGGAGTAAATGTCCTTTTAGGGCCCTTCCATTGCTAAATCTGGTTCCCATGATCTTCTTTGAAAAGGACTGTCTACAAAGGATTTTAGCTGTTCTTTGTCAAAGATGTTGGTGTCAGCATGGCCCAGGGAGAGTAACACTAGACTTCAGGAGGCCTGGGTTCAAGTCCTGTCATTGGTTCTGTGGGGACAGTGGGCAGATCACCTTCTCTCAGCTTCTGTTTCCTCATCTGTCACATGAGGAGGTTGGATAAGATGATTTCCATCTCTGATATTCTTTTCTCAACTAAGTTACAGAGAAACAGAGGGTGTGTGAGAGAGGAATGCTGTAGACGTGGACTCTTTTTGAGATGAATAAAGAGCTACCAGTGGTGGGTTCTGATGTTAGCCAGTTTAAGTGTAGGGTTATGGTTTGCTTTTGGGGGTGGAGATTGGACTTATCCTTTTTGGGTGGAAGCAAGTCTCCATCAATTGTTATCTCATTTCTTTAAGCAAACTCCTAAGAGGCCAGGCCAGTACTTTTTAGCTATGGATAAAGGCAGAACTCCTTTAATCAGACCAGAAGTGGGAAGGGTGGGCTCTGCCAAACCTAGCTCAGAACATTTGTCTTCAGGCTTATGATTCCATCTTTGGGTACTCATGTGGCTCATGTTAAAAGTCAGGTAAGGCTCCTGTGTGAATGTCCCTTCTGCTCCGTGTTTCAGGACCAGTCCATCATGCCTGAAGTCAAAGACCTCTCAGAAGCATTGCCTGAAATGTCAATGGATCCCATTACAGGAGTTGGAGTGGTTGCTTCTCGGAACCGGGCACCCACAGGCTATGATGTAGTAAGTAAAGGCTGTCATTTGTACATTCCACAGGTTTTTATTGCACATATCTTTGTCTTCCACATTACCTCGTCCTTGGAGATTCCCCTTATCCTTACAGCTGAAAATGGCAATCCATCTTTACTTAGTTTTTCCCCTAGATTTATACTGTCTCACTATCCTACTTTCCCTTACATAAGACTTACTTATGTACATGTCACATTCTCACCTCCCTTCACTAGATCTTGGCATGATCACATTGGCATATAAGAGAGATTAGAATGACAACGGTATGTGTGTAGTTTGTGTGTGTCTGTATGTATATATGTATGTGTGTGTGTATAAGGGACAGATTGGAGCTGGTAAGATACTAGGGTGGACATTGCCAGAGGTATGCTGGTTAATGTATGGCTGTAATGCCAGATATCTAGGGAAAAGAAGGATTCATGACTTTTTTTTAAATAGTAATTTTTAAAAAAAATAGTAAATATATATAGTATTTCCTTATTTCTTTATACATAGTATTTCCTTATTTCTGAATTATACATGTTCACACTGTGAATTTAACAATCAGCTCTCACTAGCTGAGCTGGCTCCAGTGGGTCCCCCCTGCCCCCAGACTGTTGCCCAGTCACGGGATTACTGAGCACCTGTACTAGCATGATGACAGTGGAGGGGGGAGCAGATGTGAGAGGTTTTAAAATATAACCACTAATCATCATGTCAGTAGTGGGGGAATTTACCCCCAGCTTTCTTTTTTTATAGTTTGTTAGAACTGGTTATACTGTTAGATTATTAAGTAAAACTTGACAATAGTTTAGATAAGTACTAGTTAATTTTAAGAGGGATTTCATTTTTAGTAAAAGCTAACAGCATTCAGAGTATATGAGGTCATCTTATTTTTGCATCCTTTTTCCTCTTTATAATTAATTATACTCTAGTGCACTGCAGATGTGCAGCAGAAATATACAAACTAGACTCCAGATCTCCCAGTAAAGATCAGCCAGTCTGGGTAGAAAAGAATATTTCTGGGTGCAGAATTCAAGTACCATCCTAGTCCCACTGCAGTATACACTTTTTGATAAGAAGATACAATATTTAGGTGGAAGTGTCAGTCATTGCTGCCTATTGTTAGAGAAAAGAGAGAGAATGTTTCATGTCAATTTTTTTCTTCAGCTGGTTGAAAGCCAGTAATAATTTTAAAGGAAATTCACTCCAGGAAATATTAAATACCAACTATGTGTCAGGCAGGTACTATGCTGGGCACTGGGGATAAAAAAAATTAATATTGACATTGCATAGGTTTACAAAATGCTTTGCAAATATTATCTTATTTGATCCTTGCAACATCCCTGAGAGGTAGATGCTATCATCTGTGCTTTACAGATGATGAAACAGACAAAGGTTAAGTGTCTTGATCAGGATCACTAGGCCAGCCAGTCACAAGCCCAGCAGGTGTCTGAGGCTGGATTAGAACTTGGTCTTCCTGACTCCAGGTCTAGTTCTTTGACACCAAACTACTGCCTAAGGGGAAGTAAGATGCAGTATTTCCCCTCCTTACAGTTTAATGAGGAGAATGGTAGGAAAGGGGAGGTAGAATGTAATGGGCTAAAGGAAAAACCCTTACTGAGTGTCTCCAAAAAACTTTAGGAGAGAGAGGTGACTTTCAACTCAAGAGAAGAGAGAAGGCTCTTGGAGGAGTTGGCACCTGAGTAGGGCATCGAAAAGAAGTAATATATAAAAGGGCAGGCATTGGGGGAAGCTATTTTTACAGAGCTTTGCATCTGAACTACTTTGTGATTTCAAAGCACTGATTTTAATAAGTCATAAGCATGACTTATTAAAAAACTCTTGGAGGAATAATAAAAATGTTACTTATTTAAATAGAGACTATTTAGACAGTGTGGTTTAGTGGGTAGAGAGCTGGTTTTGAAACCGGGAGGACCTGTGTTCAAGTGCTGCCTCTGATGCATTTTGGCTGTATGACTGAGCAAAGTGTCTGTCCTTTCAGTGCTCTTGAAAACTACAACTGAGTTGAATAGAGGCTACTGATCTGCGTTGGTAGGGGGCATTTCTTCACTTGGGAGTTCTCTGTACCAGGGAAAGCACGGGTCTACTCATCATATCCATCCATTTACCTGAAAGGGTCCTTGTGGAGGCTGTGTCCACACTGCAGAGACAGTGATATCTGTGACCCTGAGTTTCTTCATCCTGTCCTTTTGAACAAGTTGATATAACGAAGCAAGCCATGAATCAAGTGGAAAAATGTGAGTTCAGGAAGGTTATCTGTGAGACACCGGGCTGACACTTAGTCCTTGGGACGGTTCGATGAAGTACCTTGGGAAATGGGACTGAATAAGGAACCTGACCTTCTGCCCATTTCTTGATATTATACTTTGGCATCTACATAGTTTGTTTATATAATCTTTTCCCTAACAACCTGCCCCTCCTCTCAACAACTCTATTTCTCTGGTTAGCCCCACTATCTCCCAACCACAGAGGCTTGAAGTCTTGAAGTTTTCTTTGGCTCCTCCCCAACTGTATTAAATCAGTTGACAAATCTTATTGATTCTACCTTGACATTATTTCTTGTGTTTATACTTCTTTTTCCATTCTCATTGGCATTGTATCTGCTCTAATTCAGGCTCTCTATTGTCCCTTGCCTGGACCAATGTACCACCCTCTTAGTGGGTCTCCTTGCCTCCACTCTCTCACCTCCTCCAGTTCATCCTTCCTGTTGTTGCCAGAATAATTCATCATTCCTGTACTTGACAACCTTCATGTTGCATGGCTCCCTGTTGTCTTTTTTTTCTTTTTGGAGGGCAATTGGGGTTAAGTGACCCGCCCAAGGTCACATGGCCAGCAAGTGTTAAGTGTCTGAGGCTGGACCTGAACTCAGGTCCTCCCACCCCCAGGGCCAGTGCTTCACTCACTGTGGCATCCAGCTGCCCCCTCTCTGTTATCTACTGGAAATAATGCAAGGCCATTAACTTGGCCTTTCACATCCCCTGCAGTGGTTCCAAGTGACTTTTCTAATCTTATTTCACATTATTCTTTTCCTCCACTTCCTAATTCCAACCAAACTATACCATTCACTGCTCTTCAGTCTTGTGCAGACTCCTCCTCCCATGTGAATATTCTGCTCCATGCCTTAAATAGACTTCTCCCACATCTACATCTGTTGAATCCTTCCTTTCCTTAAAAACCCAGCTTGAGTACCACATTCCTGATAATTGATTCTTTTCTGCCTAATTTCTCTCCCAATTCTCCTATGCCCTTGTCACATGCTAATCTGTTTTATAGTTATTTGTGTACGTGTCTTGTCTCCCTATTAGATTGTAAGCTCTTTGAGGGCAAGGGCTATGCCATTTTTCATATGTGTACTCCCAACATGGAGGATATCAGACCTTGAAGATGAGCGTGCTTATTGCTCATTTGTTGAATTGAACTTTTGGAATCTTGGTTGTTTTTTTCTCTGTTATCTTAGTTGCCTGATTTAGGATTTGTGGGTAATAAACTAACTTTTTGTTTTCATCTTCAGGAGGTATTGGTAAATCTGAGAAATGGAATTTAACCTTGCCATTTTTCTTAATTCTCAGTTCAGTGCCTTTCAGCTTATATTAATGATAACTAATATTTACAAAGAACTTTATGCACGTTATGTCACTTAGGTCTCACAATAGCTCCCCCATAGGTTTTTATTACTGATTTACATTAATATTAATATGCTAATATTATACATATATAGTATTATATATTACAAATATATGTATTTTATATATTACAATTTATTATATTGTAATATATTATATAATATTAATATATAACATGATATATAATATATAACATTATATATTATGTAATATTATATTACAATTATATATTATAAAATATTACAAATATATAATATTATATATGTACAATTAATATATTAATATAAATATTAATGATAACTAATATTTACAAACAACTTTATACACGTTATTTGACTTAGGTCTCACAATAGCTCCCCCCCCATATCATTTATCATTCCTGTTTTACAGATTAGAAAACTGAGACTCAGAGAGATTAAGTGATTTGCCCTAGTTCACATGGAGACAAACACAGCTAACATTTGTATAAGGAAATAACAAAAGATTCTCACTCTCACTATGATGTAAGGAGATGGGTTTGGTTTTTTTTTTGCTGTCCAAAATATACTGTCAAATCCAAGAAGTTTTGCTGTTGATAGATATGTATAATAAAGGCTAGAAGGTGGGCCAAATGGCTGGAGAGAAATTAAAAATAACCATATCTCTTAAATTTACCATTTGCTCTGCCTCAAATTTATTTGCATGATGATTCAGAAAGGATTTTAGGAATTTCTAACCCTAAATTAGATAGTTTTTTGGGACAAAGGACTATGATCTTATCCCTAAATACAAGATTAAAGAGAAAAGACTTAATCTTAACCTTAGAGAAACTTTGTTTGGCTTTTGTTAGCTGAGTATGGACTGGTATGATTAAAGATTTACTCTGCCCTTACTGGGAAGAAGCCTTTAGTTACTATACCTTAGGACAATGGAGCTGAGATGGCTAAAGAAATGAAACCCAGCAGTGCAGCTGGGAGCATTACCCAGAAAAGATCATGAAATCACTGGAGGCATAGCCATCAGAGAGCTAAGAGATAGACAGCAGCAGGCATACCAGTGACACATTTTCCAGGTCAAGGCCAGTCCCAAGGAGGGAAGCACAGTGGTTATCACCAGAAGATATTGGGTGGTCTGGCAACATCAACTGCTTTTCTCTCTGTGTGTTTTGGCCACATGTGTATTTCCTATCTGTATCTTTGCTTTGAATTAATTTGTGACCTTTCGGGAGAAAAAGAACATACTATTCTGGGAATACAAGGAAAGGCAAAAGACAGTCCGTGCTCTGAGATCTCACTTGATGGGAAACATTATGCAAGCAACTATGTACATTCAAATGTATGCAGGGTAAATTTGAGATGATCAATAGAAGGAAGACACTATCATTAAGGGGGATCAGGAAAGGGTTATTTCAGAAGGTGGGATTTTTGGCTGAAACTTGAAGGAAGCTGGGAGACTTGGTAATGGAGATGAGGGGGCACATTCTAGGCATGTAGGACAGCCAGCGTCAATGAAAATGCCTGGAGTTGGGAGATAGAGAGTTTTGTGTAAGGAACAGCAAGACCAATGTCACTGGATTACAGAGTATGTGTTGAAGAGTAAGGTGAAAAAAGACTGGACAGTTAGTAGGGAACCAGGTTATGAAGGGTTTTGAATGCCAAACAGAGCATTTTGTATTCGATTTCAGAGGTGATAGTGAGTTACTCAAGTTTGTTGAATAGGGGAGTGACATGGAAACACTTACACTATTGCAAGATCAGTTTGAGAAGAGAGTAGAGTGGGGAGAGACTTGATGTAGGGAGACCAATGAGAAAGCCATTGAAATTGTCCAAAGGTGCGAGATAATTAGGGCCTGTACCAGGATGGTGGTAGTCAGGAGAGAAAGGGACATATTAGAAAGATGTTACAAAGGCAGTATCGACAAGACTTGGATAAAGATATGGATATGAGGGGAGAGTGAGAGAATTAGAAGTCCAGGATGATACCTAGGTTGCAAGCCTGGATGACAGGGTGGCACCCTCAATGGTATTAGTAAAGTTAGGAAGAGAAGAGGTCTTGGGGATGGGAGGGGAAAGGGTAATGAGATCAGTTTTGGACATGTTGAATTTAAGATGTCCAGTAGGCAGTTAGAGAGGAGATTAAAGGTCAGGCGAGAAATTTGGATAACTCATTATAAGTTCTTTGTTACTTCAAATCCAACTCTTTGCAACTTACACCTGTTCCTAGTGCTGTCTTCTGGAGTCAAGCAGAGGGTATCTAACCCTGTCTCAGGATAGTCCTTCAAATCCTTGGAAATACTTGTCATCCTCTTCCTACTACCAAAAAAGATTAGATTATAAACTCCTGAAGGGCAAGAGTTAATGCACCTTGAGTCACATATTTTACCAAAAACACAGATAAGTATTTAATAAAAAATTTAGTGAATGAAATAGAAAACAACTAGGACACTTTTCAAGTTGTCTAAGTATCGGAATAATGTGAAGGAAATAGACAAATATAGAGAAAAATGATCAGATGAAGCAATGTGTATATGTGTGTGTATTATTTATATATATATAATATAAAATGTATATATATGCACATCTATATACCTATCTATATCTGTATGTGTATGTATATGTCTACATCTATATGCATATGTATGTGTATATTCAGAAATCATAAAATGCTATAGAAATGTCAACTTTATTCAGGTGCTCCATGCTAACTTAATATCTAAAGCAAAGTACCAGGGGTTTATAGTGCCAGGGAAGAAGAAGCATTTAGACAGATAGAAATAGATTGCAAGAAGGATACCTGCTAGGGATTTTAGTGGGACATCTATCTGCCTGTCACATTTGTCTTTGGGAGTATTCCCTGCGCAGTGTAAAGGGTGTTGTGATTAGTCAGTATGCTCTGATAAAGGTACAGAAGGTATTTTAAGTGCTGTGATAGCAGAAATGAGCTCCCAGTGAGTTAGCCACCAGATGGACTGCTGACCCTAGATAGATAGGGTATCTAGGTTTAAAAATGAACAAAGGTTTGAATTCTGCTCAAAGTAAAAGATCTCAAATGCCCATTTATAAAGGTTAATTTAATTGCTTTGTTTTTCTCTAGGTCAAAGAATTTCCTTGGGGATAGGTCCAGGAGAATACTTGCTCAACTTTTGAATTTACCGATCCCACTGTATAGCTCTCTGTGAAACAGGATATGGCTATGGAGGACAGATGCTAAAATCACTCTCCCCACCAACCCATCAGGCATAGGATTATATCTAAGAACAATAAAATTGTTGTTTTACTTCAGGGTGGGGGGAGGGTGTGTGTGTGTGTGTGCGTGTGTGTGTGTGTGTGTGTGTGTACATTTAAAAAAATCATCTTTGTATCTTCCAGGACTTACTAAATGTCCTTTGCACCACAGTAGACTCTTCACAAATATTTGGTTTTTTTAACTCTGGGATTGACAAAGGTTAAAAAAAAATGGCAGTTCCTCTTCTAAAAGAAGGTTGTGTGTGTGTGTGTGTGTGTGTGTGTGTGTGAGGGGGGTGTTATTGAATGAGGGGATGAGTTCCCTTATAGATGACCAGTTTTCATGGAATCACAATACAATAAGTGTATCGAATGTAGTGTCTCAGCATTGTCATGATCATAATGAGTATCAGTTCTCATCTTAAAGTCCCAGAAGTGCAGGGAGTGTTGACTCATGGCTTTTACTCGACATTAGTTTGCTCTTCTGAATGATCATACCCAGAATCCAGAAACTTAAGCTGCAGACTTTTTCATGGGTAATGACGCTACTACCCAGCAAATTAATTGAATTTATCCAGAGCCATATTTTGGGTATACTTTCCAATATATTCCTTTCCTAACAAAGCTGTATTGTGTGCGTGTATATGTCTCTGTATATGTGCGTGTATTTCGGGAGGGGAGGAGGGGTATGTTTGGCAGTGAGGGGTCTTTTTACTTGTATGGTCATCATTGCCCATATGCTTCATTTTCCTTACTTATAACATGCAGATTCTTGTATTCTTTACCTCATAGATTTGTTCTGAGAAAAGTGCTCTATAAACCTTTAGCATAACTTGCTTGTCTAAGGAGGCAAGGCTGTGTCATAGAACACTGGCTCTGGGTTGGAGTCCTGACTGCCACTTCCTAGCTATGAGACTTGGGGCAAATCATTTTGCATCTCTGAGTCTCAGTTTCTTCCTTTGTAAAATGAAGATAATAATAACTGTATTACCTTGTAGAGATGTTGTGAAGAAAATGGTTTATAAAACCCCCCAATTTAGAGAATTTATTTTGAAATTATTTTGTATTAGAAAATGAGATTCTCTAGAGGCTTTTATTTATGTCTGTGACCTCAAAGTAGTGGGACATATTATTCAAGACTCATTAAGCTCCTTTTAGGCTCCCCAGGTACATTGTATAGATATGATTTTTGCCCTTAAAACTTATTTGTTCTGTTCAGTAGTAAGTTATAGATTGGTTTCACATGGTACTTTTTACCTGAACTCAAAGCATTCTCATGCACCATTTAATTTTATCCTCCATGAGGAGGCAAAGAGAAATTTGTAGGGTATTCTTATTTTCTAAATGGAACATGAGGCATAGAGAGTTCTGCAGTTCAGAATCATAATCTCAGATTTGGAAAGGACTTAGTATTTTGTGATAGAACCTGGATTACTGGAGCTAGAAGGAGCTAGAAGAGTTGTAGAACATAGAATATTGGAGTCATAAGAACACGAGATGTTACAGCTGGAAGGTATCTTGAGTCAGGCCAGTCTTTGCCCAAAAGTATTGAGGCCATATTGTCCTAATTGTAGTCATGACTAGAACCCAGATTTCTAGTGGTCTTTACTGGGCTTACTTGAGATTTTTGTTGATATCCCAAGAGATTTCATTGTTTGCTTTTGGTACTGAGCTTAGAAATCCTCTTTGTGGTCCTAGTGGCCATCTACCAAATGGTATGAACTACAGCCATCAGTTGGACCATGTTAGACCAGTCTTAGCTTTATCCAGATGACATGTTTAGAGGCATGAAAACCAGAATAAATCGATCCAAATCCTCCAGGAAGAGTCCAGTGAAATGTAAACAAATGCTATTTTTCTATCATCATAGATTTGTCTCATATCACAGAATATGTCAAGAATTTGGAGTTAGTTGGATGACTCATCCCTTCTGTGCTATGGGAAACCACTACTTGTTTTAGGGGGACAGGTCCCACAAAGCTCTTTCAAATTTAATTCTTATCCCTGCCTCTGTGTGTTTATGAACCAGAGCTGCTCACTGTTTCAGACATTCATCTCTGTTTATCCTAGACAGTCCTTTGTGGACTCCTGCATGCAGTAGCTTTACACCACGGTGCCCTGCGGTCTGTTCATCATGACAGCAGGAACTTGCTGTAGCTTGCTCTTTTCCTCTTGCTCTCTTTTTTCTCCCTGTTTTTCTCACTCTTTTCCTATTTTATATCTCTTTTTTACGGTTCCTTTTTTTGACTCTTCTTTTCTTGATGCATTTCGCTTCCTTTTAAAAATAAATTGAGATAACATGTTCCCTGATTACTTACAGAAACTACACTTCATGAACAGTCTGTCTAGGATAATTGGAAGTTTTGAAAACTCCATTTACTGTACTTGAGGGTCTTTGAGGATGCTAGGAGAGGATAGATCCTACTGTAAGAAGGTGAATGAGTCAACTTCCTATAAGACCTACTATCACTTTCAATGTGATAGATTTCCAATAGGAAACTAATCCTTAACACTGTGAAATGAATTTTCTTGGAATTGGGGAAAGAAGGCCAGATTTGTAGTCAGGATACCTGAGTTCATATTTTAGATTTGTCAGTTGTATCATCCTTAGGGCAAGCCATATTCTTTGTCTGAGTCTCATTTTTTCCCTATGTAAAGTGGACACATGCACACACACACACATGCGGTTGTTTTGAGGAAAACTCTCTAAAGTTTATAATATGCCCTAGAATGGGAGTTACCACTATGGATTAGTGCTGTCTGAAAGTGGAAATGGGCCACCTTTGGAGGAGGTAGTGAGTTCCTCACTGGAGGTCTTAAATCAGAAGTGACAATCATTTGAGGCTGAGAATTAGGGTGGAGTGGGGATGTTGTGTGAATTCCTGCTCAAGTATAATCTAATGTAGCTGTCTTCTGAGATTCCATGATCTTTGGATTCAAGATCTCTCCAAAAACAACCTAGTTCATTTTTTTCATGATAATCCTATCTACTCATTTTGGTAGAAGCCCATGAAAAGAGTATATTCTCCTCTTTGAGGTGCCCCCACTCAGGGAGGCACAGCCTTTTTTTGCTTCCCTAATGTTACTTCTCTCCAAGCCATCCAGCTCACATCTTTGTCCCTCAGATGACCAAATGCACTTTATTATGATGGTGAAGAGTATGTGTGGGTTGTTCTGGGTCTTTTTTTATTTTTCTAAATCTGAACTTGGATAAATCACTTCTTCTTACTGGGCCTTAGTTTTCTGATCTGTAAAATGATGGAACTAAATAAAACTAATCATCTGAACTAAACAATCTCTGAGGTCTATTTTGAGCTTTGAGATCAAAGATCATAAGACTTTCAGACCTCTTGTTATGCAAAGCTCCCCCTGATTTCATCTGAGTGTTTAGGTTTTGAAGCCAGAAGACCTGGGTTATGAGTCGTAGTCATATCATTTACTAGCTGTATAACCTCAGGCAAAATCATTTACCCCGTCTGGGCTTTCAGGTTCCTCCTGTGAAGTGGAGGTGAAGGGGAGGGTCACCTTAAAGGATCCCTTAGGGTTTCTGTCAGCTCTTAGCCCTATGATCCTGTGACCTGAAGAGAACATGGATATAAGATCTCCAAGATTTTTGCTCCTGCCTTCTGCAGGCTGTGCAGATCCCTGTATGTGAAGGACCAATGCCTACCCCTCAGCCTTATCCTGAAATAACCACCAACTGATTCATGCTTCACAGATTGGTTTATTTTCAGAGCCAGCAATGCCTTTTGATGAAAGGCACCAGGTGTTCCTTCTCTTTTTGTTTGGTTAGAAAATGCTTGGAATGGAGATTGACTGGAAGCAGGGGAGAAATGGAGTAGTTGGAAAGGCCCCCAGAGTCTTCGTTTGTTTGGGGCTGAGGAAGCAGAGTGCAGCCAAATCTCCCTTCCCTCCCACCCTAGATCCCCCTTGGCCCACTGAGTCCCAAGCAAGGCCCCTGGGAGTAGAGATGGTCTTCTATCAGAAATGCTGAATGAAAACACCTGGCTCTGGTGGGGATGCAGCCAGTCTGGTCTCATTTCCAACCCCTTCTTTTGTGCCACCTCAGAAAGTTGAGGGCTTTATGCATGGTGCTCACTGGCAGCACCTTCCTCCAGCTCAGTTAGTTGGAATAACACACTGCTTCCAGTGGCACTGATGTCCTCGTTGTTTCCCCAGAGGCTTCTCTGCCCAGGATTCTTTACATGTTCAGCAGTTTACTCAGAAGGATTCGTTATCTCCCCTGGTGCAGATCATGACTTCTCACCTCCTCCCATGTGAGCTTTGTCTATCCTCCTGGGAAGGCAGCATTGTCTCAGAGCACTACATTTGGAGTCATGTCCCCCTAGTTCTGTCATATGAGCTCTGTGACCTTGGACCCTTCACCTCTCTGAGATGCTGTTTTTCTTCTCTGTAAAATGAGTGGACTGGATTAAATGATCCAGAATCTCCCTTCAAGTTCTAGGAGTCAATCAATGAACATTTACTAAGTCCCTACTATGTGTCAGGCACTGTGCTAAGTGCTGGGAATACAAGGAGAGGCAGACAGTTCTGACCTAGGAAATACTTTGTGGAGGCTTCACCCAGATGACCTGGAGGCCTTTTAGTTGTTCTCTTGCTCTTCAGGGGGCCTAATGAAGTTTGGCTCTCATGCCACTCTGTTTCCAACCATTTGGGGGCAGATGTACCACAGGGCATAGTGGAAGGAGTCAGAATAGCTGAAGTAGGACATTGGCAGGAGATAGGTAGGATTGAGGTAGATGGGAATAAGGAACTGTATAGCTGGAGTTGGGGAACCCTAGGTTCCCTAAACAAACTCCAGGCTTGTTTGTTGTTACCTGGGATAGGAAGAGTATAAGGGGATGAGAGTATGCTTGCCACTGAGGAATGAGTCTAGGCTGAGCATCGCTGGATTAAAGAGCCAGGTGATGAGACATTCCAGATTGGGCTTAGCTTGTTTTAGATGGTGGTGTTGTAACCTGTGAGTCCCTAGGAGGCCTGCCTCATAGTAGGTAAGAACAGGGGGTGGTATGGCCTGGGGGGGGCCTAGAAGTAGGAGGTAACCATGAGAGGTGGGAGTAGTGCTAGAATGGAGGGGAGAGACACTATGCCAGAAGCCAGGAGGTGGCAGATAGAGAAATAAACAGCCCTTCACCTCAGGGTCCATACATTCTGTTAGAAGATGGGATACTACTGCTACACAGCTAAGTATACCTCAAGAAAGGGAGCAATCAGACAAAGTCCTAGGAAAATTGGAGGAGGGAAAGAGCACTAATGCCTGGGGCAATTGAGGAAGGCTTCCTAGAAAATAGGGCACCTGAATGTAGCTCTCCAGGAAGATCAGGATCCTAGGGCTGGCTGTGAATCGGCCGTGTGATGAAGCAGCCAGGAATACTGACGAGATCTCAGGTTCCTTGCTGAATGCTGTTCTTATCCAGTCCTGTCTGGGGCATTATGTTTAGTTCTGGGTGCTACAGTTTAAGAAGAACACAAATAAACCTGAGTGATGGACAGAGGAGACAAGGAACTGGAGATGTTTAGCCCAGAGAAGAGAAGACTCAGGAGGGACACACTAACTGTGTTCAAAGATTTGAAGCATTTTCTTGAGGAGGGATTACATTTATTCTGTGTGTCCCCAGAGGGACAGAACTAGGAGCAATGAGAGGAAACTGTTGTTTCTTGGTCATTTTCAGTCTTGTCTGACTCATTGTGACCCCACTTGACTTTTTCTTGGCAAATATATATTTTGACATTCCCTTCTCCAGCTCATTTTACAGATGAGGAAACTGAGGCAAGCAGTCAAGTGACTTGCCCAGGGTCACACAGTAAGTATCTGAGTTTGGATTTGAACTCTTCATTTTCTTGATTCCAGGCCTGGTGCTCTATCCATTTAACTTAGCTTTTCATCAGGAAAAAAAAAAACAAAGCAACTTTTAGAATTAGAGCTATCCCTGCAGTGGGATTGGTTGTCTTGACTAAGGTGGGTTTCCCTTCCTTAGAACTCTTCAGGTAGAGGGCTAGACAAGCACTTATTAGGTATGTGAGAATGAAGATTCTTTCTGGGTATGGATTGGAATACATGAATGCTGAGGACCCTTCCTCCAACTCTGAAATTCTATGATTCATTGAGTCAAGAGTTTTGACAAGGAGAAGGGCCACCTTATCCTCTGAGATGATAGCAAAGGAGGAAAGAATAGGCAGAAATGTAGAGATCACTGATGGTGGAGTGGGGGGAAATTTGGGGACTAGTCTTAACTTTTTGGTGAGTCAGGCATCTGCTGAAAAAGGAATACTTCTTCAGATAGCATTGCTGACTTTAGGTGAAGAAAAAAATTCTGACCTGCTGCTGAAGAATGTGATAGTCAGTTGGGGAATAATAATAATAGTGATTATGCTTATATTGTGTTTACTGTGTGCTATATTTACTAAGAAATTTACAGTTATTATTTCATTTGACAATCCTGGGAGGTAAGTGCTATATCATCCCCATTTTATAGCAGACAGAGATTGACTTGCCCAGGGTCACACAGCTAGTAAGTATCTGAGGTTGGATTTGAACTTGAGTCTTCCTGACTCCAGGCCTGGCACTCTCTTAACTGCTGTGCTACCTAGCTCCTTAGAATTCTTCATAGCTGGAAGAATTGAAATGATTACCTTAGAGCAGTGAGGGCCTAGTTGAGATTAGATATTATGATTTGTAGTATACCCAGTTGGTAAGGCTGTATGACTTCCCCTAGCAGTCTGCAGAAACCTGGAAGTGGCAGTAGAGAAGCAGATGGTGGGTGTGACCTAGGGTTGAGATTTGGCAGGGTATGAATATGCGAAGGACAGTAGAGGAAGGGATTCGAGGGTGAGGGATGATGTAGTGTTCATCTACTTAATCATAGGGTCAAAAGGGTGAAGGGAGGAAAGGGAGGCCAGAACAGGAGTGATAGCCTGGCAGAACAGGGAGGCGGTCAGACAGAGGGTGAATACAGTTTAGTCAGAGCATGTCAGAGGGAGGGATGGGAAGACAGGAGATTTTGACAGGAGGAGAATTTTGGAGTTCAAGATGTTAGAAACAAAGTCTCAGACAGATTTACCTGAGATTGTACAACTGTTAATTGACTGAGTCATCCCTCTGATTGGACTAGGACCCTGAAACAGGCACATTAGTCTAGTGACCACTAGGATGATTGAAGGCTTTTATGAGCCTCTTTACTACCTCTCAGATCATGTAGAAATTCTTGAACTTTGTGTTCCAGGTACTCTGTTTGCTGCCAGGCTTTTTCAGGCCTCTCCACAAGTTCAGACTTACCTGGAAGAATAATCCTCAGCTCTAAGCAGCTCTATTCTGTTCTTTGTCTTGATGATTCTTGTGTTTCCTTATCTCATCCTTTCCACCCAACTACAAACTCCCCTCTTTTAAAAGGCTTTCTCCAACCACCTTGCCATGAGCAGAGTGTGACGGAGGGGGAACGGCTCTGGCTGTGGACCCAGAGGGCCTGGTATTGGATCCACTGCTACTCACTAGGTGTATTGTAATCGTAGGCACGTAATTTCCCTTCTCTGGGTCTCCATTTCCTCATTTATAAAATGGTGGAGTTGGAGGACAAAGGAAGGTGTCAGAGGAAATGATCTCTGTTCCTTCCTGTTCTAAATCCCATGGTTCCATGACTTGGCTTCATGCCTTGATAAGAGTAATGTTTTTTGTGCTCCTTGAAGTGCTATATAGTGGTGAGTTATTGACCTTAGAGAACGCCAAGGTCATTCACTTAATGAGGAAGTCAGAGTAATATTGAGATGAGGAAAGAGGATCAGCAAGACCCCACTATTCTTTTCAGCCTTCCAACCTTCCCTCACCCTCAGGAGAGCGGCCATTGCCTGGCAGAGCCTTCCCCTCTGTGAAATAGTTGAGTTAGATGATAATTTGGGATCACAGCTTTGTATGACTTCTTTGAGTTAGGTAGCAGGTGTGTGTGTGTGTGTGTGTGTGTGTGTGTGTGTGTGTGTCTGTGAGAGAGCAAGCAAGCACAAAATGTTGTTCTATACAGTGACCTATCACCGCCCATTGCAATGTATCCCCGAGAAGAGGTCCTAGGGTCACACCCACCTGTCTTTTCTCTTTGCTTATTTCTGACAGCCTCCCAAAGGCGGAAGGGCACCTTAGCTGGGTCTCTTCCGAATTGCAATGCAGTGACAACTGGCAGTGCAGTTGGAGATCTGAGTAATCAAGGAAATAAGGCTAGCTCAGTCAGACTTAGGGTCTCCTCCTTTGCTTTTCTGCTAACTGTCACTGAGGTTAAGCCACTCTAGTGAAACTTGTCTTCTCTTCACTCTGGCTCCTTTAGTTCTTCCTGGGCCCTCGAAAGCTGTCAGGTCTCTGTAAACCACCCTTCTAGTAACAACAAGCCAGAAGTATAGAATTAAATGCCCAAAGTCTCCGCTGGTCACCCTTGGGAAATGGAGCATCTCCCCTCCAAGCAGTGGCACCTTCCTTGTCCCCCCAAGCAGGGGCACCCCCCTCTCCAGGTAGAGGGGTCCTTTTTCTGTATGTAGCATTTAAGTTTTCAGTTCCCTTTCCTCATAACTATAGAGGCAATTTGGCATAATTGGCTAGGGTTCAGGTCTCACCTTTGACATATATACTAGTTGTGTGACCCTAATGCATCTCACTTCTAGGCAGTTCTTTGAACCTCTTCAGTTGCAAAGGAAGTATGGACCTGCCCTAGTACAAGGTTGTCTTCTCACCTGAGGGTTCTTAAATTTATTGTTTACTATGTGCAAAGAATAGTGACATGTGTCGGGGGGGGGGTCCCTGAAATCCTTTTAGGGGGTCCTCAAGGTCAAAACTATTTTAATTTTAATACTAAGATGATTTGTTTATATGGTAAATATTGATAGATATAACCCCCAAAATCCCCTTTGGGAGGGGATTCTCAATAATTCTTAAGAGCAGAAAGGGATCCTGAAATCAAAAGAATTTGAGAACTCTTGCACTGAAGGAATGAAATAGAGACTTAATCCCTATTTCCTCACAACTGTGTGGTAAAATGGGTAAACCAAGAGTATTCTCTATTTTATAGCTGAGGAAACTGAGGTTACTAGTATAATCTTGGATAATTACTTCCCCTTTCTGGTCCTTAGATTTCTCATCTTTAAAATGAATGGGTTAAACCACATGTATTTTGGGTCCCCTCCAACCCTAAATCCTTATTTGCCCCATGTCATGTGGCTAGTAAATGAAAGGCTTGGGACTTTCAATGAGACCCACACTCCTTCCTCTACATTCTAGCTGGCGAGCTTCCCTGGGTAAGTGGCTTATGTTTAAGGTTTACAAATCACTTTCCTTACAACAGTTCTGTAAATTAGAGAGTTTGAGGATTATGATTTCTATTTTACAGAGGAGGAGTTTGTGCCTTTCGGAGAAGTGAAAAGAAGGGACTTTACTGTGCTCAAAAGCGCAGACCATGGTTAAAGATTAGAACTTGAGTGTCCTGACTCCAAATAGACTGATGCAGTATCATACTTAGTTATTCTTCCTCCTGAAAGTTCTCCAGAAAAGGAGCAGAGTTTTAGTTTTCCAATTTCCAAGTAGTTCTAAACATGGGATTGTTAGTATAATAGTATGGGAACATTTTCTAAAATTAGAGCTGTCTGAAAGTGGAATGAACTGCCTTGTGTGGTAGTGAGTTCTCTGTCACTAGAGGTATTCAAATAAAGACTGGATGACCACTTGTCAGTATTGTTAAACTGCTTTTTCTTAAATCACTCCATACATGTAAGCCTTAAAGTGCTATGTAAATGTGAATTAGTAAGGCAGCCTGATGTAGTAGAGAGTGCTGGACTGAAAGTTATAAGACCCAGGTTCAAATACCATCTAAGACTGTGGGACCAGGGGCAAATTGCTTAATTTTATGAACCTGTTTCCTCATCCACAAAAAACAGGCAGCTTAGGCGGGGCAGTATGTGAGAATAATAGACTTAGAGTCAACAAGACTTGAGGTCAAATTCAGCCCCAGACACTTACTAGGTATGTGACTCTGGGCAGGTCACTTAACTATAGTTTATCTCAATTTTTTTTTATCTGTAAAATGGGGATAATAATAGCACCTACATCCCAGGACTGTTATGATGAATGTAGTTAGTTTACCTTGAAGTGCTGTAGGAATGTGAACTTTGATTATCATGATCTGTCTATGTACAATGTTCTCCTGGTTTTGCTCACTTCACTCAACATTAGATCATGTAAGTCTTTCCAGGTTTTTCTGAACTCTGCCTGCTCATCATTTCTTATAGCACAGTAGTATTCCATTACATTAATATACCACATCTTGTTGAGCCATTTCCCAATTGATGGGTGTCCCCTCAGTTTCCAATTCTTGGCCACCACAAAAAGAGCTGCTATAGATATTTTTGTACATGTGGGTCCTTTTCCCATTTTTATGATCTCTTTGGGATACAGAAGTGGTATTGTACCATTTGGGCATAGTTCTTAAGTGCTCTCCAGAATGGTTGGATCAGTTCACAACTCCACCAACAATGCATTAGTGTTTCAGTTTTCCCACATCTTCTCCAGCATTTATAATTTTCCTATTTTGTCATGTTAGTCAATCTGCTAGGTGTGATGTGGCACATGTGGTACTTCAGAGTTGTTTTGATTTACATTTGTCTAATCAATAGTGATAAAATGTCATTTTTTGCTGGAAGCTTTCCCCAACCTCTCAATTCTAGCACCATCTGTTTGTTGCTTCCGATTTATTCTGTATGTGGCTTGCTTTGTGTAAGGGTTTCCCTCCCTTGCCCTTAGATTGTAAGCTCCTTGAGGATAGGGACTGTCTTTTGCCTCTTTTTGAATCCTCAGCACCTAGCACAGTATCTGACATATAGTAAGTGCCTAATAAATGTTGATTGATTGATTCTAAGGTTTTTTTCTAGCACTGGTGTAGTGTTCCACCATCTATTGTAGGAGGAGTCCCATCTAGCTCTAACCTTACATGAGTATATGGAATAGTTACTCTAGTTAATAGGTACAATCCTTGGGAGTAGGGATTATTTCATTCTTTGTATTTGTGTTACAGATGCTTAGCACAGTGCCTGACACTCGGTAGGCACTTAATGAAAATTTGTTGATTGAGTGACAGAAAAGGAAAAGGCATTTCTGACCCATTTGGTTTCTCTGTGCCTTGCCTATGTTTACGATTCAACTTCTCAGCTTTCAGGATTTCCTAGAGACAGATTTTGAGAGTTTTTTCTGCTTCTGTGTAAGTAGACTCGCCCAAGTACCTTCCCTGCCCCATTTATCTCTGACCCAGCATGGCACAAGTCCAGATCAAAGCTTTCTGCTTACATCTGATGAGGCAGCTCAAAGCATTTCCCGTTTGGTCTTTTGGCCAATATCATTTTGTTTTCAGATCTCAAGAGTCACATGATGTCTCCTCTTTTGAGCATCTAAGAAATGACCAGAGAAGGGGAGGATTTGGGCCTGAATGGGTACCCTTTGAAGAATGAGGACTTTGAAATATAGTCAAGGCTCAAAGGGATTATTATTTTTTTTCCACTACTAATGGGCTTGGTCTTTCAGGATGGGCTTCCCTTTCCTCCCCACCTCTCCCCCTCTTCCTTTGGGACCTCTTCACGCTTGTTACTTTTTTGGCAGACTGGCAGCTGTGTAACTGTAGAGACTTTTGACCTGGAATTATACAGGACTATGATTTTCCATTTCTCTGTGTCATTTGTGTGACTATTCTTTTTAGAGTCATCTTTAGGCTTTGTTCCTTTGCATTCATTCATTCAACCAACAATTCAATTCAATAGGTCTTTATGCAGAACCTACTATGTATAAAATACTGTGTTGCACTCTGGGCACACAGTTATAAAAATTGATATAATCCCTGCCCTCAAGGAATTTCCACTTTTGTTTGGAGGAGATGTGAAGGGTACTGTGGAGTAAATGTATAAAACCGGTGTGCTGTGAGTTTGGGGGAAATCATCATCATGGAAATAGTCTTAGAGGTCAGAGAAGTATAGCCTGCAGGGTTGTGTAAATAAAGACAGACTCAGATTGATTCCATCTCAAAGGTAGGTCTCCACTGTCTTAGATCTCCGATCCAGAGGTCTGATGAAATAAACTGGAAACCTCCTACCCCACCAAGAGGGCAGCTAGGTGGTAAAGTGGATAGAATACTTGACTTGGAATCAGAAAGACCCGAATTCAAATGTGGCCTCAGACACTTCCTAGCTGTGTGATCCTGGGCAAGTCACCTAACCCTGTTTGCCTCAGTCTCTCTGTAAAATGAGCTGGAGAAGGAAATGGCAAACCACTTCAGTATCTTTGCCAAGAAAACTTCAAATGGGGTCACAAAAAGTTGGACATGACTGAAACCACCAAACAACAACAAAGCCCCACTGAGACTGTCTGAAACCAGGTTATCGACCTAGCCAGAACAGAGCAGATCTAGAGCATCACCAGTTACTCCAAAATTAAGACATTCTCTTCCTCCACTGCCCAGATCATCTGGCAGCTGTCCCTATTACCCAGCCTCCAAAATGAGGAAAGTGCCAGAGCAGCCTCACCTGATAGGCTTCTTTTGTCACCTCTCCTGAAGCTGTATAAAACCCTCCGTGTGTGTGTGTCTCTGTTCAGTGGGGTTGCTAGCCACTGGGCAGCTTCCCCTCAGCTGATGCTAATTAAACTTTTATCTTCCAGCCTGAGTCAGATTTAGGTGGGAGGAATTACTCTCCTGGAGACCTAGGATCTCTGGCCTGAGGAATTCCCCAGTGGTACAGAGATAAGTAGGAGCCAGGCAGAACGTGGTCAGGGCAAAGGAGAGAGTTCTGTACCAAATAGTCCAGGAAAATTCTCATCTTGGGGGCCCCAAGGAAGGTTTTGTAGAGGAGGTGGTGCCTGAGTTGATTCTTAAAGGAAGAGAAATACTTCAACAGGTGAAAATAAAGATAGGAATGCATTTTAAGTCATGGGAACTGGGCTTTGTAAAGCTTGCAGGGCTGGGCAGGTTAAGACTAAAAAAGAGATAGCAGTGTAGTTTGAATAGAGTATAGAGTGTATGGAAGAGAATTGTGTGTGGGAGGGTTGGAAAGGTATATTGGAGTTGAATAGGAGAGAATGTTAAGTGCCAGGCTAAGCAGTTTATATTTTATCTTTCAGGCAGTAGAGAGGGACTGATGGGTTTTTTTTTTTTTTTTTTGAAAGCAATCAGGGTTAAGTAACTTGCTCAAGGTTACACGGCCAGTTATTTCTGGGTGTGGTGCTAAGTATCTGAGCCCGGATTTGATCCAGGTCATCCCAACACTGGAACCAGTGTTCTTACTCGCTGAGCCACCTGGCCGCCCCTAAGCAATTGGGGTTAAGTAACTTGCTCAAGGTTACACGGCCAGGTGTTTCTGGGTGGGTGCTAAGTGTCTGAGCCTGGGATTTGATCTCCAGGTCTTCTCAACACTGGAGCCAGTGCTCTTACTCGCTGTGCTATCTGGCCGCCCTGGCACTGATGGTTTTTGATCAGAGGAGTAACACGGTCATGCCTGTACATTAAGAAAGTTATACCAGCAGCCTTGTGAAAGATGCCAAGGAGAGCAAAGAGGCTGACTCAGGGAGACCAGTTAGGAGGACATGGAGAAGCCTAGGGGAGAAGGGATAAAAACCTGAATTATCAGCAAGTGGTAGAAGTGGAGAGAAGAGGATGGATGTGTGACAAGTACTGTGAGGAAAAGGAAGATAGATATTGGAAGCTATCTGGCATATGGATTATGACAGTGAGGGCCAGGGAACAAGATAGAATAGGCTTTTTTAGGGCTCATTCAGATGGATCTTTGAACTCATTGATTTTGGTGCTCTTTCTGTTGACTCAATATGTACCCCTTCCAAGTCTTTATGCCTTTGGGACTCTCATCCATATACTCACATACCACAGATCACCCAGTGTGACAGAAGCTTTGCTTACTTTTTTATCCCTTGATGTTGCAAAGAAGCTGTTGGAGCTCCCTGGACTGTCTACTGTCATCCCTTGACCCGTGACAGCCCATCTTCTTTTTCCTATCATGCATTTCCCTGTTGATCTCTTTTAATTCTTTTTTCATTCTTTGACATTTCATCTTGGTTTTCTGTTTCAGACTGTTCATGCTTACCATATGCCTTTCCACTTTCTACTGTATGATACACATTTTTAGTTACTGGAGACTGTTGTCTTCCATGTCTCACCAAATTCTGGTAAGAAGAAGATGTGCTTTTGTTTCTGGGAGAAGCTTGGGGTCATTAAAGGTGCAGTTTTCTTTCCTTTTTAAAAAAGCTATTTATTTTTAGTTGACAACAGTCAGTTCCACAAACTTTTGAGTTTCAAATTTCTCCCCCTCCCTTCCGTCCCACTTCCCCAAGTTGGCATTCAATCTTACATCTCTACACATACATTCACATTAAACATATTTTCATATTAGTCATGTTGCAAAGAAGAATTATAGCCAGTGGAATGAACCACGATAAAGAAGAAACAAAACATGTTTTGTCCCTTCTTTCTCATTGTTCACTCCATTGGCTATAATCCTTCTTTACAACTTGACTAATGTTTAATGTGAAGGTATCTGTAGAACCTATATTTGATTGCATGCCGCGATGGGGGGGAGGAGAAGAAAAGGGAGGGGGAGAGGAAAGGGAGGGGGAGAAAATTTGAAACTCAAGGGATTGTGGAACTGAATGTTGTAAACTAAAAGTAAATAAATAAATTTTCAAAGTTAAAAAAAAGAATAAAAACAAAACAGAGAGAGAGCAAAAGGTATGCTTCGATCTGCATTTGGACTCTGTAATTTTTTCTTTCGATATGGGTAACATTTTCCATCATGAGCCTTTTGAAGTTGTCTTAGAATCTTGCATTGCTGAGAAGAGTCAAGTCTCTCAGGGTTAGTCCTTGCACAATGTGGCTGTAACTGTATACAGTGTTCTCCTGGTTCTGTTCCCCTCACTTGGTTTGTGTAGGTCTCTCCAGGTGGTTATGAAGTTTGTCTGCTCCTCATTTCCCAGTCTGGGCTATAGTCACCTTTTATTCACTTGGTCTTTCTGGTCTGGGGGGTCAGGCCAAACTCTTTTGAAGGGTAATAGAACTCTTCCAGGAGGCTCAGCAAGTTATTAGGCTTGAGCACAGTACCATCCATAAACAAGAACATTTGGGGGACTCCTTTACCCCCAGAGAATCTCCCTTCAGTTTGAGCCAGAGTTTTGATGTTAAGGACTAGAAATTTTATAGAGAAGTCATTGTCTAAGGAAAGGGTCGTCTGGAGAGTGACCTTGTTCCAAAAGGAATAATAATAATAGTTTGTATAATATCTTGAGGTTTACATAGTACTTTACTAACATTATTTCATTTAATCCTCACAACAACCTTAGGAGGTAGGTGACGTTATTATCTCCATTTTACATATGAGGAAATGAAACAAACAAGATTAAGTCACATAGCTAGTAAGTGTCTGAGGCAGGATTTGAAATCAGGCTTTCCTGACTTCCAGGTCTAGCCCTCTATCCAACCCACCACCTAACTGCCTAGGTCACCAAAAGAGCCAATGCAGAGCAATAAGAAAAGAGGACAAAGGTATATGTGTCACATCCACCTATTAGACTCATGAGGGCAGAGAACAAGTTTCATCTGATTTTTGTATCTTCCCTGATATTTAACATAGTATTACACAAATAGTAGGCACTCAATAAACTTGTATTAAATTGGATTGACAGAGTCTTGAGAAATGCTCAAATTTAGAGGGAAGAAGATCCAGCAAAAGAGAAAAGGAGTGGTCAGAGAAGAATCAGGGTGAGGTAGTATCACAGACACTAAGGGATAAGGAAGATTTGAGAAGTTTGGTTAATCATAGCACCCTGTCCGGCCATGGCTGGGTCTTACAGCTGAGGACCTACTACGTGCCAGCACAGCACTAAAATGCTCTACAGGTATTGTCTCCTTTGATCCTCATAACGATCCTGGGAAATAGGTGCTGTTATTATCCCCCTTATACAGTCAGGGAAACTGAGGTTTGACAAGTTAATCAACTTGCCCAGGATCACACAGCTAGTAAGTGTTTGAGGTTCAATGTGAACTCAAATGTTCCTGACTCTAGGCCTAACTCCACAGCACCACCAGCTGCTTCTCACCTGAGACATGCTTATTTTATTGGCCTAAGAAAACTTGAGGGGGTATTATTTCAGGCAAAGATCTACGCATATCTATAGTTTCTGTTCCCACAATATAGTATAGTCTAAAACCATTTTCCTTTTTTAAAAAAAGAAGGGGGAAAACCCCACAACTATAGTCATTCCCCAAAGACAATTGAGTTTCATTTTACAATTCTTTAAAAGCATTTTGAAAATATTTCCTCTTAGTGCTCAGAGATGATAAGCTGGCTCCCTATTGCTGGGCCATTCCTAAACTGCATCTAATTTGGAGAATATGAAGGAGCTCATGGGATGTGGAAAGTGGGGTTGGAGGAGGAAGTTGTGCTGTGACTTAGGTCATGCACACCATTCCGTGGTCACTTAGTTCACCTCTCTTTTACGACAATCTTGTTCTTAGTGTCTGCCAGATATTTCCTCTGGAGTTTCAGTAGAATTTCCTGGATCCTTTGATTGCCTTAAGTTGGAGCTGGCCCTCTTCAGAACATTGGGTATGTTAATTGATTGATTTGGAAGCTGCAAGTTTGGGATTCGTTTCCATTCCGTAAGCATTTATTGAGTTGCCTCAGCGAGGTCCCAGACTTGGTGCTGGGTGAGATAGCAAGAAAGCTATGACTCAGATTTGCCTCAAGGAGATTCTCATCTAACTTGGGAAAATATGTGTACATAAATGATTAGAGTGCCCTGATCAAAGCTCTCATTATTGTCCTCCTGGATTCGTCTGCAGTAATTTTCTAAGAGATCTTCCTTCCTCCCATCTTGGCTTCATACCACTGTTAAGATTATCTACTTTATGTACTGATCTGACCATATTCCTCTTATGCTTATAAGCTTCAATGGCTCCCTATTGCCCGTCATGTAAAGTTCATTCTTCTTTCTGGCATTCAGTCTGATACCATCCTACCACTATGCTATTCTTGGAACATACCCTGTGCTTTCCTGTCTCTGTGTAAAGCTTTGCTCAGGCTTCTTCCTGTGCTTCATATGTTCTTCCTGACCCCTTTACCTTAAGAAATTCTTATCCATCCCCTCAAATTCAGCTCAGAAGCCACCTCTTCCATGAAACCTTCCCTGCTGTTGGTTATGGCATTCTTTCTTGGGACTCCCTGTAGTGCCAACACGATATTCACAACACCTACGGCAGCTATGAATATGCTGGCATAATTCTAAATCACAAAATATAAAAGACTCCCCACATGGAAGACAGAATCAAAACAGTTATTCAAACACCAGAAAGCTGAATCCCAACACCAGAAAGCAAAATCTGTCATAGCAACAAAGAAATCTATGTACAATAACAATGTAGAGGGCATTACCATGCCCAAGCCTTCCCCCTGCTAGGGCCTTCCCACAGATGAACACTCACAGCTCGCTGCCTGCTTCCCCTCTGGATTCTCCCTCAGCTCTGACTGCTCTCACCCAACTTTCTTTCAGCTCTGCTCCGCCCCCCCTTCCTCCTCCACCTCTTCAGCAAGCAACTTCCACCACAAACTCATGTGACTCAGGCTTCCATATGACTCAAGCAGGTCACATGGACAAATTAATGGATGGGAAAGATCTTCCCATTAAGCAAAGATACATTAGCAATACACTCCCTTAATGTTTAATTTTGTACTTAGGTAATGTTGTGCATTATAGTTATTGGTGTTGGTATCTTATCCCCCTTCTAGACTGTAAACTCCATGAAGGCAGGGTCTCTATCATAGTTGAACTTTATATCTCTACCCAGAGCCTAGCACAATGCTCTGAACAAAGTAGGCATTTAATAAGTATTTGAAATAACTGTAATGTAAGGGAGAATGAAATATATGCAAAGGAGAGGTACAGCCAAAGACATATGAGAAATTTGAAAGGGCACAAAGGTCAGGAACAGTTTTTTGAAAGTGATGGCACATGTTTTGGGCCTTTAAACAAAGAAGAGATTTCAGAAGACAGAGAGGCTTTGGAGAATGAGTATTGCTCAGTTTGGCTGTAATGTATAAATCCACAAAGGATAGTAAATCACACTAAAAAGTAGGTTGGAGTCATATTATGGAGGGCCTTGAAGACCTCGAATGCCAGGATCAGGAATTTGTTCTTTATTCAGTAGGTAACTTGAAGCCACTGAGAGTTTTGAGCAGGAAACTGACATGATCTGAAGCTGTATCCTAGTTCTCACAGATCCTTGAATTATTGACTGAGTAGTAGTTTTCTTTCCTTTGAGAAACCTTTGATTGATTGCTGTGTGCCAAAGCCTTTTCCTAAATGTGGTAGGATATGATTTCCAGATAATATTTGTATAGAACTCAAATATACCCACAGATCTTTGGCCGAAATAATGCCAGTTCAGGTTTTCTTAGAGAGGCCCATCAAACAAGCATCTCTCTCAGATTTCAGAGTTGTGCTCTACCTCCTCAGCTATATGACACAGCTGAGGGAGATATTACTGATTGAATGGGAAGATTGCTGGAAAGACTAGAAGCAGGAATGGGCAAGGCAACTGTTAGAATAGTCTAAGTGAGAGATAATGAGAGTCTGAGCTAGAGTGGTTGCATTGAAAATGGAGAGGAAGAGATGGATATCTGAGAGATATTATGGAGTTAGGACTAATAAGACTTGGCAACCAATTTGATGTGAGGAGAAGGGAGAAGTTAAAGATGACTTTGAGGTTTTGAGCCTGAGTGACTGAGAAAATGATGAGACCATCAGCCTAATCAGGAAAGGGCAGTTTGGGGGGGGGGGAGGAAGAAAGAAGATGAATTTCAGTTTGATTTTGGTGTGCCAGTGGGATATCTAGGAGGCAACCAGACATAGAGGCCCAGGCTCTGGGGAGAGGTAGAAAGTAAAGAAAGATGTTGGGAATCATCTTATAGAGGTGATGATAGAAGTTGTAGCTTCATTCAGGTCAATAACTTTCTTCTAGGTCTTTGAACACTATGTGGGTATGATTGGCAAAGACAGCATGGATGGAACTTAGAAGCTTTAGACAAATTCTGTTCTGAGTGTCTTTGGCTCGTTAATTTAGGTCCTTGTGTATAAGGACTTGATATTTTGTAGAACTGAAAGGTCTGCTCTTTTCTGAGGGTTGGGGCACCAACAGTGAGAATGCTGGGCCCTAGAATTTCAGTGGCATGGATAAAATTGTCTCTGTAGACATGCCTGATTATGACCTCAGAAGCAATGACCTGTAGATGGCAGGATTGATATTTTGTTTTCTATTAATTCATATTCTTCAATGAATCCACAGTCTCATCTAAGTGGTGATTGTCTTCAATGGTGTAGTTTACAAACTGTATGATTCTTGCTCATGCCCTCCCATAATCTTCCATAGAGAATTCACCCAACACACTAACTTCCTTTAGGTCTCTAAACATTTTGTAGGTACTATATTACATTGATGCATATTGAGATGATTGTAGGTGCTTTCCAAAAAATCAAAGGATATTGATAGCCACCCTAATTCAATCACTGGGTGCTTGTGGAACCTTGAACTATATATACATCTGTTATCCTTTTCTCTCACTACATGACTGATCCATCTCTTTTCAGATCATACATTTCCTGGATGATGTCTTTTCTTCTTTTTAAAAAAATAACAGCTGACATTTATGTAGTGCTTTAAGGTTTACAGAGCACTTTGCAACATCATCTCATTTGATCAGTCACAGTTTGAAGCCTGTTGCTGGAAGGGATCAAGTGTGTGAACCAGCCCTAGGAAACAGGACTGTTTTGAAAGAAGTGTCCTTAGTTAGAAAAATCTGTGTGAGCTGAATGGGCTTGTGGGTAAAAAGTCTCCTAACACCTTGGGAAGGGCTCTGGCTTTGGAGACAAAAGACTTGGGTTTGAACCCAGGCTCTGACACTTACTGCCCATATAAACTTGGACAAGTCATATCATATGTTTAGAGCTGAAAGGGAGCAACCTTAAAGATTATGTAGTCCCAAAGATCATAGTCTTTTTTGTTTTATGAACCCCTTGGGCAGTTTGGTGAAGGCTGTGAAGCCCTTCTCAGAATAATGTTTTAAAATTTCTAAAATGAAATACAGAAGATTACAAAGGGAAGCAATTATATTGAAATAGCGCCATCAGTGTATTTTTAACACCCCCAGCAAATTCATGGATCCCAAGGTAAGAACTCCTGCTCTAGTCTGACTACCTCATTTATAGATGAGGAAGCTGAGACCAAGAGAAATAAGTGACTTGCCCAAGATCACATAAGTGGCCAAATAGCAGAGCTGTAATTTGAACTCTTGACTTCTGGCTCCAAATGCAGTACTCTTCTACTTTCTTTATCCTGAATCTCAGTTTAGTTATCTGTAAAATGGGGTAATACACTACCTACTTCCTGGAAACCTGGGACTGTCTGATCTACAGAGAAGGGGGCCACTGGTATTTCTAAATTGGTCAGTCATTCTACAGTGGTGGGTGAAGCAAAGTATGAATATTAGAGGGAGATAGCTAAGAGGGTCATGGTAGTCCTTAGGTGACTGGTTTCCCTTCCTCATGGGAAAGTCTTCTGTGACTTTCTGCAGCCCTCTTTAGCTTCAGAGGGCACCTGGGGACTGGGTCTTCTGTTTGTTTTCATTTCTTGGGGAGTGGCTCTGAAAGTTCTGTGTCTTCCCTTGGCTGTGCGAACTGTGGAGGCAAGAAGCCCAGAGAACAGAGCTGAACAAACAGCACAGGAACCATCCTCAGGAAAGGCCTGAGACTCAGCCGTGTGCTCCATGACTTGGGCTCCTGACCTCTCCATCAAGGTCGGGTTTCTGATATGGGCTGTAGTGTGTAGAAGATGTAACTCTAAGGTAATGATGCTAATTTTATTTTTAAACAAATAGTAGAATTTAGATATCTGTATAAATGCTCATAAGATCATAGCTTTTGAAGCTGCAGGAAGAGAACATAGGTATCATTTAATCCAGGGATTCTTACCCTGGGATCCATGAACTTGTTTAAAAACATTTTTTTTTGATAATTGCATTTCAGTATAATTGATTTCCTTTGGAACCCTGGACTAGTACTAACATTCTCATTTTACAGATGAGCAAATCATTGAGGCTCAGAGAGTTGAGAGGAATTTCCCACAGTGTTGGGGGCTTTTCAGGAAACTTCCTCTTGGACCAAGAAGTCTCAGCACAAATACATTTTTGGAAATGCAATCAAAGCTGTTTTTGAAATGCCTTCTCCTCACATATTGTTTATTGACCTCTTGCCATGAGGAGTTGGTATCAAGCTCTGCCATAAGGCACTGGGCACCTGGAGAAGGAATATGCCAAGGAGCATACTTTCTCCTTAGACGAGCTGCTTCTGTGAGAGTTAGCGCATAGGGCAGGCACACAGGAACATACCCAAGTCAGGGAGACTTCTCCACAGGAAACCCGAACAGTGTAGTGATACCCTTCCCATGCCCAGGAAGATCACCTGAACCTCTTTTTCCCTTTGCCAACATTTCAGACTGCCAAAAGGTACAGTAGTGAACCAGCCTAATGTAATCTATTGAATTTGCTAATAGCCTACCCCTTCCCTCCCTCCCCTCCCCCGTCCCCACCCTCTTAAATGTCTCTGGAAATGCTGCTCTGGACATGTAGTGCCTCTCAGGTGACTATGTGCCTCAGCTGTTCGATGCCCCAGTACTGAACCAACAAGTTTCTCTCTACTACAGTGTTTATGGTATTAAGAGTCCAGATTTGGACTGAGAACGTTTGATTTTAATTCCATGCTGCTCTTTACCATTCATGTGTTTTTTCTACTGGTATTTCCATTGCCCTGTGTTTTTGGAATCTCAAGAGTATATTCTTTTGATTATTGGCAATAGAAGGATATCTTTGTCCTTTAGAGGGTGTGTTTGAGTCTTGGAAACAGCCAAGCCACATAGGACTAAGTTTGATAAATTAGATTAGTTATCATCTGGGCGTTATCATTTTGTAGCTAAAGTGAAGTGTAGGTAAAGTGATTTAAACTGGTTTTGTATGGGTTTTAAATTGACACAAGAGGCAATTTTCTTAAGAAAAGTTCAGAAATGGTTTAAGCTCATTGCTCATTGGAAATGACTGTCTATCATTATAGTCACCTCATACTTCACTTTGGTTCAGTAAGCATTTATTGAACTACTATGTACAAAAACATTGTGCTAGACATACAGGTTGGTGGAGCTATGGACTGTGAAGGAGAGCAATGTGTAATAAGTCTGGGAAGGTAGGTTGGATCCAGGTTGTGAGAGACTTTAAATACCAAACAGGGAAGTTTATACTTGATCCTTAAGGCATTATAGAGCTGTGGTATAATGTCCTTAGATAATTAGGCTTCAGATATGCTGTTTTTCTTCTTTGGTTACCATTCTGCATTGAGTAGAGAGAAAGTGTCTGATGTGTGAGATATTGTAGTAATGGAATAGCAAGACTTGGCAACTGGTTGGATGTATGGGGTAGGGAAGAGTGAGGAGTCAAGGATTGTGCCAAGGTGAACAATCAGGGAGATTAGAAGAATGGTAATACCTTTGGTAGAAATGGGAGATTAGAAGAGTGGTAGATTTGGGGGGGAAACGATAATGAGTTCAGTTTTGGATATGTTGAGTTTGGACATTCAGTGTGAAATGTCTAATAGATAATCGGTGACACAAGACTACAAAAGAAGGGACAGCTTGGGGCTGGATACATAGATCAGTGACTCCTCATCCTAGACCCGATTAGGTTACTGAAAGAGAATGTAGAGGGAGAAGGGGGTAGGGCCCAGAATGGAGCCTTGGGGAACACTTACAGTTAGGGAGCTATGATAATAGATGATGAGCCAGCAAAGGTCCTGAGAAGTTGTCAGGCACATAGGAGATAGTATTTAACCTGGACCTTGAAGAAAGGGAAAGATTTCAACAGACCAAGATGTGAGGAAGGCTATTTCAAGTGTGGGGTATGTACATAGTACCTATAAAAGGGCATGTAGATATAAAAATCAGGTCATAATCAATGAACAACAGCAAGTAGTTGTTTGTTTTTTGGCAAAAGCATAAAGTTCTTGGAGGATAATAATATACAAGGAGACTAGAAATGTTGTTTAGAGCTAGAATGTAGTGATCCTTGAAGGTCAGGCTAAGGAGTTGGTGTTTGATCCGGTAGGCAGTGGAGTGTTTGTTTTTTGAGCATACCACAATAGGAGATTGGCATTAGGACAATTACGCTGGTGGTACATCCTATAGGATAGATTGGTGAGGGGAGAGACTTAGGGGAGGTGGTTAATGAGGGCCTAAGCTTGGGTGCCATCAGTGTTAGAAGAAGAGAGGAAGCTTTTAGTAAGAGGCTCAGCCAGTTGTCTAAGAAAGCATGGGCTATAGATATTACTTAAAAAAACAGACTGGGAGGTCATAGGAAAGGTTGCCCAAATAGTTTTGACCACTCTCCTGTTGGTAAAGGAAGATCACTAGTAGTTTAAAAAAAAAAAAAGACAACCCCAGTATTCCTATTGGGCTCTCAACAACCTCTCTGGTAAGGCTACTATATAAAATTTTGGCTATTAAATATCAAAGATTTTGCCAATCATAAAGATCCTTATACATAGCAGACAGTAAATGTTTATTAAATTCAATTAATTTGATTTTTTTTGCCTGAAAATTTTTAGGCATTCTGTTCAAATGTTTTGTTTTATTTCATTTCTTTTTGAATTTTCCTAGACCTAGCTTGTACTGTTTCTTTCTTTGAATGTAACTTGTAGCAAAAAAAAAAAATCCAAAAATAAATATTTTTGTGTTTCATATTAGGATTTTGTCTTCTTTTATTGTGTATATGATCTTTTTTTCAGTGGATTGAGTTTCTTCCTCTGGCCATCATGGCATGTCTCATAGACTTTGAATCCAAATTTGTAGAAATTTGTGATTTTTGAGGTAATTTTATATACCCTCTCATTGTAAGCATGAGAAAGTAGTAACAGGACGTTACTCTGCCTAAGCTAACACAGGTAGAAAGTAGTGAAGCTGATACTTAAGTATTGCTATCATAACGCCAAATCCAGGAAGTCTGCCATCTTCTTTCTTTTCATCTTTCTGCCCTTCTGAGGCATTTTCATTGCTTAGTACCACTGTTATTCGGTGTTTCTTGAGTTCTCACACAGGACTTGCATATTATTGAGGTTTGGACACTCTTTGACCATCTGGGACCATTTTTGTTTTCCATGGTTTGTTGAGAGCTTGTGCAGAGCTTCTCAGCTCATAGAATAGATGTTACTGAGTCAAGGCAGATTTCATGATGATGAAGAATGGGGGAGAGTTTAGTTATTTGTCAGAAGAGAAGGTAGCTTGTCAAATGAAGAATTAGAGCTGGGAGACCAAACCTGCAAGATACCAGCTGGCATGTTATCTGAATGCCACCTTCAGAGTCTGACCCAAATGAAAAGAACCAAACTGGTGTCCCACTGTTCTTCCAGTGTGGGTTAAATCTGTGGTATTGTTGACCACATTCTGGAATATTTTCCATCTTTACATTTACTGTTCTCATGTTCATGGCATACTGGCAACAAAGCAAGATCCCTTATAAACAGTTAGATTTGGAATAAATGTCCTTGCTCCAGTGGATCCTTGATCTTGTTGGTGTGGGGACTCTTCACCAAAGCAGTTAGTCAGCAAGCATTTATCAAGCACTTACTGTGGGCCAGGCACTGTGGTTAGCAATAATAGGGGTACAGAGAAAGGCAGAAAGCAGCCTCAGCTCTGAAGGAGCTTGCAAATAGGTAAGGTAACGTGCAGATAACTAACCCCCACTCAGCTGTCAAAGTGATCTTCCTAAAGAGGCAGCTGGCAGGTCTGACCACGTCACGCCTGCCCCTACTCAGTCAACTCCAGTAGTTTCTTATCCCCTCCAGGATTCGATATAAACTCTTCTCTTTGGTGTTCAAAGCCCTTTGTAACCTGCCTCCTGACTTTCCAGTCTAATTACACCTCAGCCCAACGAACTCTGAGATCAGAGTGCTGGTCTCCCCACTGTGCCTTGAACCAGACGCTGTCTCCCCTTTCTGGGCATTTTCACTCCCTGGAACACTCTCCCTCCTCACCTTCACTTTCTGGAATTCTTGGCTTTCTTTAAGTCCCAGCTGAAATTCCACCTTCTATAGAAAACCTTTTCGGATCCCCCTCAGCTCCGGTGTCTTCCCTCTGCTGATTATTTCTAGTTTGTCCTCTATATACCTTGTTTGTACCTCGTTTGCATTTTGTTTCCCCCACTAGACTGTGAGCTAGCTGCCTTTTGCCTTTCTTTGTACCTCCAGAGCTTGCTCCAGATACATGGTAGATGCTTAATAAATATTTATCAACTGACAAACTATGTAGCCAGGTCCCGATTAGTGCAAATAATGAATCCTCTGAAATGATTGTAGGTATTTGAATTCACACTATTTGAAGTTATAATTATGTAAAATTCTAGTCCAATGGGAATATGCAATGCAAATTCAAATAATGTGACCACTTCAGGGTATTCATTATTTGTATTAATTAGGACTTTCTTGTACACAGTATAATGGAACGTGATCTAGGGAGTAATGTTCTAGAGAATGGAACAAGAAAGGCCTCCTGTAGAAGGTAGGAATTGACCTGAGTTTGGCAGAAAGCCAGGGAAACTAAGAGTTGGAGATAAGGAGGGAGAGCATTCCAGGCCTGAGGGCGATGATTTAAGTCAGGGTGGATGGATCACAGAATTCATGGAGGGGACTAATGTAAAGTTAGGAAGTGGCCAGGTTTTAAAATGCTTTAAAAGTACCAAACTGAGCAATTTATATTCAATTATGGGCCAATAAAGTGGAGTTTACTGAGTGTGTGTGGACTGGTGGTAATATGGTTGGACCTGTGCTTTAGGAAAATTACTTTAGCAGCTAAGTGGAGAATGGATTAACATGGAGAGAGACTTGAAGCAGGGAGACCAGTTAGAAGGATGTTGTAATTGTTCAAGCGAGACATGAAGAAGGTCTGAACTAAGGTGGTGGCTTTGTGAATAGAGTAAAGGGGACATATCCAATAGATACTCTGAAGGCAGAGCCAATTGGCTATATGGGTGAGTGAGAGTGATCATGAGGTTGCAAGCCTTTGTGACTGGGAAGATGGTGGTGCCATGACAGTAATAGGAAAGCTTAAAGGAGGGAAGAGTTTGGAGGGAAAGATAGTGAATTCTATTTCCCTTCCCATCTTCTCATCTTTTGTGATTCTTACTCCTTTCTCTTTTTTTTTCTTGCCTTTTGGAGGGCAATTGGGGTTAAGTAACTTGCCCAAGGTTACACGGCTAGATTTTTTGTGTGGGTATTAAGTGTCTAAGGCCCAAACCAAACTCAGGCCCTCCTGACTCTGGGGCCAGTACTTTACTCACTGTGCCACCTAGCCACCCCAATCCTATCTTTCTTTAAATCTCCCATTAAGGACCTATCCAATGCATTAGAGACCTTCCTGTGGTTCTTTTCAGATTTTTATAGCTAGCAGTGCAATACTTAGACTTTCCATGCATTATTCCTCTGTCTAGCTACGTGTGTGGCCCACCTTCTTTTCTAATTGTATGTCTCTTTGATGTCTTTTATGTTCTTTCTTGCATATGAGCCATTTGGGGAAAATAAGAAAATCATAGGCAATCATTACCTTTTTACATACGTTTTTGACCTAACCAACCATTTCTTACTCCTTCCCACTACAGATTTGCTACCCTTTACACATACCATGCTGATACCATAGACTTACATGGAAGTGAGCTTAGAAGCCATCAGATTTAATATTATCTGAGCAATTCAAATCGCCTTCTGCAACAAATCTAAAAAGTAGTCACCCAGCCTTTACTTGAAGACCCTTAGTAAGGGGGAACTCACACTGTCCTGAAGAAGTCCATTCCATTTTGGTAAAAATATAATTATCAGGAAATGGTCCATTATGCTCATTATAAATCTTCTCTCCTTGCTTCTATCCATTTCTCCTAATTTTGCTCTCGGTAGCCAAGTAAAACAAGTCTAATCCATCTTCCGCACAATAATCCTTCAAGTTCTTGAAGACAGTTGTTACCTTTCCCAACCCAAACACACACACACACACACACACACACACACACACACACTCACGCTCACACAGAGTATTCTCTTTCTAAAGCTTCGACTGTTTCTTCAACTAATCCCTATATAGCACAATCTCAAGGCCCTTTACTATTTGGGTCCCCCTCTTCTGGATGTTTTTTAGTTTGTTGGTTCCCAGAATTGAACAAAATGCTCCAGATGTGGTCTGAGCAGGGCCATTGCCTCCTCTCTTTTATATGCAATACCCCTCTTAGTGTAGCTCAAGTTCATGTTAGCTTTAGGGTTCCCGTGCTAGACTGTTGACTTATATTGAGTTTATGGTCCATTAAAACCCCCAGATCTTTTTTACACCGACTCTTGTCTAGTAATGCCTTGCCTGTCTTATTCTTGTGAAAGTGATTAAAACACACACACACACACACACACACACATGCACAAACCCCTACATCTCAATTGTAGGACTCTATTAAATTTCCTCTTATTAGAGTTGGCCCATTTTAGCTTGTTGTTGTTTTAGCCTACTGAGATCTATTTGGACTCTTAACTTTTACATGTCTTCCAGTGTATCAGTTATTCCTTCTGGTTTAGTGTCAACCACAAATTTCCTGAGCATACCATGCCTCCATATAGCTTATTTATAAAAATATGAAGGGGCAGCTAGGTGGCACAGTGAGTAGAGCACTGGCCCTGGAGTCAGGAGGACCTGAGTTCAAATCCAGCCTCAGACACTTAACCGGCCTCAGATACTTACCACTTACTAGCTGTGTGACCTTGGGCAAGTCACTTAACCCCAGTTGCCCTGCCCTTTCCCCCCCCAAACCCCACCCCCCCAAAAAAAAACTAAGAAATAAAAAAAACATGAACTAGTAGAGCCATGGACAGATCCTTGGGGAACTCTGCTAGAGACCTTCCTGTGGTTCTTTTCCTTCCACTAATGACAACTCATCATGTCTATTTATTCAGATGACTTTAAGTCCAAGTACCTGTGTCTAGCCCGTGTCTCTCATCTATGAGGATAGCTTGGGAGCTTTTGTCAAATACATTGCTAAAATTTAGGTCTACCACATCTGTAGCTTTCCCATAATCTGTCAGTCTAGTAGTTTTGACAAAAAAGGAAATGAAATTAATTTGGCTTACTTATTCTTCTTGAAACTATGCTAGCTTTCAGTGATGACTGCTTTGCTATCCTGATGTGCATAAGCCATCCCTTTAATAATAAGTTCTAGAATTTTGTCAGAAATCACTCAAGCTCACTGACTTATAGTTTACAGAATTCACTCTTTTTAAACTAAAATTTAGGCAGTATTTATTCTTTTCTAGTCCTGTGGTACTTCTTTCTTTTTAAATGATCTTAATAATAATAGTAATAATAATTTTTAAAAGTTTTTAAAACCGCAGTAATTTTCTGATTGATACACACACACAAGCACACACACACGCACACTGCTACCCCTACAGCTGTCTTATTCCTTTTTCCCATATGCATTGAAACCTTTCTTGTAATGAAGAAAAATTTTCTAAAAAGTTGATATAGCATTTGTGTCATAGCTTATGCAAATTTGACACTTCTCTTTGAAAATCCTTTTGTCAATCTAGTAAAGGCTATGGACTCCTCAGAGTAATGTTTTTAAATGCATAAAATAAAACATAATATTTGAATTATATTGAAATGGTTGCTGATTTTTTTTTTTTTTTAAGAAAAAAGTTCCCAGAATGGCTAGGTGGCACAGTGAATAGAGCACCGGCCCTGGAGTCAGGAGGACCTGAGTTCCAATGTGACTTTAGACACTTAACACAAAACTAGTCATGTGACCTTGGACAAGTCACTTAACCCCAATTGCCCCACCTTCCTCCCTCCAAAAAGGAAAAGAAAAGAAAAGAAGAGAAAAGGAAAGGAAAGGAAAGAAAAGAAAAGAAAAGAAAAGAAAAGAAAAGAAAAGAAAAGAAAAAAGGTTCCAGACCCCAGGTTGAGAGTCCTGCTTTGAATATCTTTCCTTGTCCAGCCATGCCCTTTCAAACAAGCCTTTCATCTATGTTGAAGTGGTGGTAAAGGAAGAGCAGTTTGGGTTGGCATCCTAAATAAGGTTGAAATCCTGATGGAACTTGCCTAGTTTTGAGGCAGGGTACCCGTGTTCCCTTCTCACCTCTCCTGTGGGTGAGGAGGTTTAAAGATGAGTGTAACTGACTGTTCCCTTTTCCACTTTGTCTTGAGTGGAAGGCACCCTGTGGGTTGTAGCTAAAGCAGTGAGAGGGGAGAAGACATGCCTGGCTTCGAGATGCTTAAATTGATTCTAAGGTTCTTCAGGGAAGGAAGCCGATGTCTTTGATCTGCTTGCGTAACTCCCACTGGTTCTATTTCTAGATGTCCTTAGACATTCCAGTCTAGAATTCCTATTGATTGAACCACCCAGGTTCTAAGAGCTGAAGGGATGCATCATGGTACTCTCTCTGGTAATATTTCATAGTATGGTGTAGTGGAAGGAGCCCCGAGGTAAATAAAAGACATGGTTCCAAATCCCTGTCCTTCCACTTGCCATCGGGATGACCTTGTGCAGGTCACTTCTTTCCGTACCTTTGGTTACTCCTCTATAAAATGAGGGGGTTGAACTAGATGATCTTGAAGGCTCCTTCCAACCCTAAATTCTCTGACCCCTTTGGGCATTTCCTCCTGCTGGTCTGTCCCCCAGAGTGAGCAGTAATGAGCACCTTAATGTGCTGACTTGTCAGATCCTTTCTTGGTACATTAGAACAAAAGTTGCTCCTTTCTCATTAGAACCCTCTTTGTGCGGGTGTCTTTAATCAATTGCTTCCCCAGGGACAATATTTTTAGAAGTTGTATTTTTCACACTCTCGCTTGCCTTCCCCTTTTGGAAATTCTTTTCCCTGTGCCGAATGAAACGAACTAATGAGATGCCATGAGAGTTCGGGCCAGTGTTAATTGGAATCGGCATACAAGAGCCGCTGTGCACATGTACTCGCTTTTACCCTGGCTTCCCTAAGTTCCTTCTCTCTGTCTCCTTGGCACAGGTTGCACAGACAGCAGATGGTGTGGACGCTGACCTCTGGAAAGATGGCTTATTTAAATCCAAGGTTACCAGATACCTGTGTTTCACGAGATCATTTTCTAAAGAAAATGTAAGTCTAATAGTGCCTTCCATCAATGGGCTAAATACCAGATATTTGTAGTTGTCTTAGATGTTTCTTTATACCTTATGTAATAATTTTGTTCTCTAAAGATAACCACATTTTTAACAAACTTGAGTGGAGATGGTTGCACTGACAGTCATAGCACACAGTACTTATTAGGCATCTACTGTGTGCACAGCACAGGTGCTAGAATAGGGCAGAAGTTCAAATAAAACATGGTCCCTGCCCTCAGGGAGTCCATAATCAAGTGGAGACAGGAGGATACAATGGATTTGAATATTTGAGACCTGGCTTCAACACTTACTTAGCTTTAGAACCTTGTATAAGTAGCTTAATCACCTTTATACTCTGTGAAATGGGAATGATAATATTTCTATTACCTTTATATATTTTACATTATCCATTTATTACATATGTGTTATATTACCTATATGTTGGTGAATCATGAGGTGAATCACTTTTAAATCTTAATACCCTAGAATAATGAGTAGCTATTGTCATTCTTACCATTATTACTGTTAGTAGTAGTATTAGTATATTAGTGAGAGGGACACTAGAAATTATCTTGTGCAACCTTTTCATTTTCTAGAGGAGTCAACTGCTCCCCAGATAAGTGAGATGGCTTCCCTAAGAAAAGAGCATTGCATTTGGAGTCAGAAAACCTGGTTTTGCATCCCAGCTCTACTGCTTAATACCTGCGTAATCATGTGTAAAAGATTTCACTTCTCAGGGCTTCTTCAATCCTCTCAGTGGCAAAATAAGAGTGTTAGAGTAGATAATCTGAAAACTCCCTTTCCCTTTCTAGTGGTGAAGTCCTGCTTGAGCCCAGGGCTCTTCAATCTAGTCCTGTGCTTTTTCTTACCACGGTGGTGCTTTGAAGGTGGATGTGGGTGGCAAAGCATTACTTTACACCTGTATTGAAAAATAAACTCCTTGTGAAGAGGTTCTTAGTGTCATAGACAAACCTTTTTTTGGTTCATTGTATATTAGAATGTATGTGATTGATGATGATGATGGTTAATTCCAAAATACAAAAGAAAACTTAATAAGAAAAATTGATTGTGAAGTCAGAGGACCTGTTTCAAATCATGGTTCTGTCAAGTGCTAGCTGGGTGACCTTGGGCAGGTCAGTTCATTTCCCCTCCCTGCTTCCCTGATATTCTCAGCTGTAAAATGAGGGGGTTGGTGCAGCAGGCCTCTAAGGAGCTTCCTGGATCCAAACAAACCCTGTGAGGCCTATGATCTCTTAATAGTCAGACTATTTTCCTACGGAGAGTAAATTTTATGAAGATTCCTTCTCTGTAGGAGACTGAGAATCTTCTCTTACTACAAGAGCTTAGCAAATCACAAAATAGTCCATGTGGAGGAATTTTCTAATGTGTTATGACTTAAAGCTAATCCCTGAGTAAAAGCATAACTAAAAGAGATGGCCTAAATTATTGACTTGTTTCACAGATCTGACTTTTTCAATGTTTCCAAGAGATCAGGTTATATATTCATTCTATAGGATTTTTGTGATAGAACGCTTTTTCCTACTTCTTTTTTTTTTGGAGGGTAGTTGGGGTTAAGTGAGTTGCCCAAGGTCACATGGCTAGTTTGTGTGTGTGTGTGTGTGTGTGTGTGTGTGTGTGTGTATGTTAAGTGTCTGAGGCTGGATTTGAACTCAGATCCTCCTGACTCCAGGGCCGGTGCTCTACTCACTGTGCCACCTAGCCACTCCCCGTTTTTTCCTACTTCTTAAGAACTAGAAGTAACCCTGTGCTTTTGGAGGGATAAGAGGAAGAGGGAAGCTCTATTACCCTTTTCCAGGTAGATATTAAAATACAACTCTCATTGGATCACATAGATTTAAAACTGGAAGGGTCTCATCTCATAGAGGAGGAAATTGAGATCTATGGAGGTTAAATAACTTGTCTAGGATCACACAAATAATGAGCAGCAGAATGAAGATGTGAATTCAGAAGGCCTCTGAAATCTAAGACAAGTCTTTCCATTCACGATACCCACTTGGATTAGCCTGGGGACTTTCATCAATTGCTCTTCATTCATGGAGAGCAGTGGAGGGGCTGTGGAATAACCCAATGGCTGCTCTTCATCTAGATGTTGTTGTTGTTGATTTAAATCAGTCAATCAACAAGCACAAATTAAGTGCTTATTCTGTTCCTGGCACTTTGCTATAAGGCTGGGGATATAAAAAGAAGAACATAGGCAGTCCCTGCCCTCAGGGAGATCATTTCCTAAAGTGAGTGACCACATGCACGCTGTGTCTATTTGTTTAAAATTGGCAGTAGCCATGTTTATATAGAGGTTTCTAAAGGATTTACAGGTGGAAATGACCTTAAGGATCACTTAGTTAACAGAGGAAGCAGCAGAGCTCCAGAGAGATTCTTTCTTACTCAGTCATGTAGGTATAAAGAAGAATTAGAATTTTAACTCAGTTCTTTCAAGGATTGTCTATGAGACTGAGTATTTTAAAATATAGTTTGCTTTTCAAGACAAATTTGTGGCAACACTGCACCACTCATATCTACTTTCAATGCAACACCAAGAACTATGTGGTAGAAAGAACCCAAGACTGGATTTAAGAGACCCAGGTTCTAGCCCAACTTAGTCACTAGAAAAAGGAACAGAGCTTAAAGATCATCTGCCCCAACCCTGTCATTACAAATGACAGGACTGAGGGAACCCTGAGAGCTGAAGTGTCTTGCATGATGTCACTCAGATATTAAGGAGCAAACCCAGATTTTTTTTTTTACTCTAAATTCACCATCAGGTCTTTTGTCCAAATTTAGTGTCTTTTCCACTGAAGCATTTTTTGGGGGGAGATATTTTATTTTCAGGTGAAGAATAATTGATTGCATTGGTTTAGTATTATCACATTTATTCTGAGTATAGGTTTTCTTAAAATAAAAAACTATTGCTATAAAATGGGATTTTTAAGAGGAACAAAGCTACACACACATACATATACATTTAAAATTACATAAAATTGCCATGTAAATGTGTGCATATTTACTGAAAAAAGATGGGGATGAGGACTAAACATGTGATATCCTTAGTGTAATGAGCTTCTAGGTGAGGATACTCACCCTCCTAATGCAGTTAGCATCTTCTCTTTAGCATATAGTCTTTTGTTCTCTGGAATTCTGAGGGGTAGAGGTGCTTGCCCTGGGTCACGGCCAATATCTGTCAGAGTCAAGACTTGAACCCACGTCTTCTTGGCTTTGAGGCCAGCTCTCTCTCCATTATGCCTTTTTGCCTCTCTGTATTACAGAAGTTTTTTTTTTTCAAACATTGCCTTTAATTCCAATAAAAAAATGTTTTATTCATTCTAATCATCCCTGCTCTCTTTATCTTTGGCACTTTGATGATGTTGTTCTCTTCTCATTCTTCCCACGACCTGTATTAAGAGTGCAATCAGGCAGCTTTCAAGTTTTATAAAGGCAAGATTTAGGAGAATAGCACAGTCTATGTTAGAACAATATGAGAAATCTCTCTTTTGAGTAAAAATATTTGTGCAGTGATATGGAGAACACACAATCCTTCTTTGATGCCTTGTTCTGGTGTGTAGGCGTTTGATTGAGGATTATGCCAAGCAGATGGCTAGTTCTTATACATCCTTCCAAGCCAGAGGAAAGCTCTGAGAAGTGGCCTGATGCTGTGTTGAGGTCTCCTAAGGATCAGGGTTGGAGAGGCTCATCACTAGGTTTGCCAGCAGTGAATGATTTTTGTTTCTTGGTTTGTTTGTTGTTGGTTTTTTTTTTTCTGGATAACTGATCAAACATTCAAATGAGCTGGAAAAAGTTTTTCAATCTTCAGCTAGTTCCACTTTTACATAATAACAATAAAGAAGCTCTTCCCTAAACATTCCCTACTCCTTTGGAATAATTTTTGGTCACAGCAATAGGAGAAGCCTCAGCCAAGGTCAGATGAGTATGTACAGTTGTGATCTGTGTCTGTGTAAATAAAGTCATATATTCTTGGAGTTTTAAAGTGAATAAATAGGTTGCAAATGGTTGTCTTGACAGATTATGCATTGACACCATCCTGACATTATAGGCAGCTAGCTAGGGGGTACCATGAATAAGAGGTCTGGGCCTAAAGTCAGAAAGATCAGAGTTCAAATCCAGCCTCAGATATTTACTAGTTCTGTGACCCTGGGTAAATCACTTACCTTCTGTCAGTTTCCTCATCTATGAAATGAAGATAATAATTGCACTTACTTTCGGGTTGTTGTGAGGATCAAATGAGGTAATATAAAGTTCTTTGTAAATTGTAACATGCTATGTAAATGCTAGTTATTATTCCAAATAGATAATTATATAGATTGTTATTATTATTATGTGGATGAAAAGTAAAAGCCACCTACATATTTGCCTCTAATTCTCTAAATATAGTTACTAATGAATAAACTCCTCTGCCCCGTAGAGCCCTCCCTTATAATAAAGGCAAAACTGAGCAGACACTGCAGCTGATGGCCTGTGTCACAGCCTGCATCTGTAGCCTGCTGCTTCTTTATTGAGAGGTTGGGAATGCCTTTTGTTATCTTAAATTTTAAGCAACATGGTGGTCAAGGGAGATGAGGGCCTGGACTCTAGAGTACCAAACAGCTTTATCAGTCAGCTCTTTACTTACTTTATGATTTTAGTGATGTCAGTCATATCCCTTCTTAGCCCCTATACAATAAGATAACATGTAGTAATAACACACTGCCTAGAGAAGGCAAGACTATAATGAAAAGAGCCCCAGGTTCAGAGTCAGAAAAGACCTGCATTCAAGAGCGGCTCTGCTCCTTGTTCACCATGTGGCCTTGTGGAAGCAGAGAGAACATTGAATTTGAAGTCAGAATGTCCAAGCTTGAATGCTGAGCTTGTTACTTACTTCCTATATGAGTATGGGCAAATTACTCAACCTTCTGTACTTCTATTATCTCCTTTGTCAAATAACATAATCTGGAATGTCTGTTCCAGCTCCAAATCTCCTGACCCTTTCCAAACCTCAGTTTCCTCATCTGTAAGAAGAGCATGTTGGAATAGATGAGGTACTTTCCAGTCCTAAGATTCCCATGATTCCAAGGTTTTCAGGTCTCTCTGGCTCTCTTCATCTAGGGCACTTGTGTGTTGGCATGTTCAGAGAGATGCCTGGGGGTTGTTGAGAGAACATAGAACTTTATCGCATGAAAGTCAGTTGGAAGAAATGTGGAGGCATAGAGAAGACTCTTAGGAAAACGAGTTGTGGTGTCAAAATACTTAGTGGTCCACTATGGACAAGAATCATTCTCCTTGGCCTCCAAGAAGAGGACTGGGATTAATGGATAGAAATTAAAAAGAGACAGATTTCAGCTCAGAATAAAGAAGACTTTCCTCTTGACAAGAGCCATCCACGATTGGGACCTGCCAACAAGAAAACAGTGATTTCCCCTTCCAGGAGGTGTTTGAGTAGAGCCTGTTTAAAAAGGATTCATTCTTTAGATGGGTTGAACTAGATGAGAATGAGGTTCTTTCTTGAACCTTTCATTTATTCAATAATATTCATGAGATCATAGGATGTTGGAGCTGGAAGAGACCTTATGACTCATTAGTTCAACCTTCTCGTTTTACAGGTGAGGAAACAGGTTCAGAGAGAAGAAATAATTTACCAGTTTTCTGCGGGTGATAAGTAGTCAAGCTGGATCCAAATCCTGGTCTTTTGACTCTGTGCTTGGTGATTGTACCGTGCTATAACTCATTCAGCAAACATGTTTAAAGCACCGGTTTTGTGCAGGGTGATCACTGTGCCCTTAGGCCCTAGAGTAGGGACAGAGTTTAGTTCTAATAACTTAGCTCTCATCTCCTCCCACTCCCGTGCCAGAGCTCCTTGTTGGCTAGGAGGAGAAGGATAAGATACAAAGACAGCAAAAATATGCGGTAATATGCAAGTTTACTTGAGAAATACAAAATGCATTGTGAATGAAGGGGTAGGAGCAGGAAGGATCGTGATCTTAGAGTTAGGTAAAACAGTGCCTTCTCTTCCCTGAATAAATACCAACTCTCCATTTATTGTGAGGATGTAGGTTCATGACAATAGATATTTCTAGAATATATTTTAGGGCTTGAGATTAGTTTGGATCTTAATTAGGTGAGTAGCTAGCAACCCCATCTCGGGAGTTTGGGGAGGCCTGTCTGGAATCTAAGCCAGCTGCAGCCTCCCTCCTCCCCCCATCATTTTTATTAATACAGAATCCTGGGGCTGGAGCGACACTGCTTGCTGTGGAAAGATCGAGATTAATTGTACTTTTCATGCACTGTACTTTCTGCATTACCTGTAATAATAATGTACATAGATTAGGTAGGGAGGATATTAAACAGAAGGATTTATGAACATTTGAATATTAAGTTGGTTATCTGTGGCCACCTTAAATGCAAGGTTGTCAAAAATAATTACAGTATACTAGCAAATACCGGCTACCAGAGACAATATAAATACCCTGAGTCAGTGCATATTGGGCTTTTGGCATGAATCATTTGCTCAACAAGGATTGGGAATATGTTTCTCATATTTATGAGGAGGAAATGAAAGAGAGCACGAGATGGGGGAGGGGAGAGGAACAAGCAAAATTAATGGTGTCGCAGACCTAATGTATGAAGCCCATTACAGTGGTTGCTTGGTGTAAGAAGGACCACACTTTTAACTGTATGAAGCCCAGACAATACAGACCCGCATTTTACCTCCTGTGGAGGGTTTTTCGGTGTTTCTTTGAATGGTCACCATCATGTATGTTCCTCTCGTGTAGTTGTGAATGCTTTTGAATGATTCATGGATGCACAGGCGGCCTCCTCCACTGATGCAGATTACGGCCTCTCCTTGCTGAACAGGTGGTCTCCTCGATTGCTGTAACCCAGACAATCCATTCTGTGGTGTCTAGTCCTTTGGTTATGAGCCTTTCTGCAGCTAGGCTGGTTCCTTGAATAAGCCACATTAAGTCTCCTTGTTGTGGACTTGCCTGAACTTGGGCCTTAGGGCCCTGAGGCTTCTGTATTCCATGATACAGGGAAGAGCCCATGCTATGCCACCTTCCACCCCCCTTCCCACTGGAACATAAACTCCTTGAGTACAGGGGGGATTTTCATTTTTGTCTTTGTCTCCCTAGCACATATTGTGAATTCCAGTTTCCTGATCTGTAGAAGGGAGATAATGATGCTTACGTTATTATCCTTTCAGAGAGTTGGAGTGGGGAAACTCTCTTTATAAGGCTTAAAGTGCTATAGAAAAGGAAATCGAGAGGAGTCATAGTAGAAGTGATGGTAAGGAAAGCAGAGTGGGAGTCAGAAGATCTGAAGAACTGAGATTCCAGCTCAGCCTTTTATTTCTTATGTTACCTGAGGCAAGTCATATTACCTCTCTGGGCCTCAGTTTCCTCTTTTCTTAAATGATATAGTTGGACTGGATAGTTTCTTATGTTCATTCTAGTTCTGAATCTTATGTTCCTATCAGCTAGGCTCCTAACATTTTGAGTGAATATATTTTTGATTTGCTTGTCAGAGCAAATCCAATTTAAACTCCTGACTTTGAGTGGCTGTCCCAGCCAGAGAGTGTACCAAGTATAGTCAGGACTCCCTTCTTGTATTTCAAAGACAAAATCTTGACAGGATCAACTGTTAAGTTGCATTCTCTGCAGGCCTCTGTACAATTTTTCTCTCATTTCATAGATGCAGAGGTATGCTGAGTATCCTCAATCATGCCAATGTGTAGAGAGAAATATTTATTTCTCCCTTTGACTAGTAAAGAAATACGCCAGCCATTGCTTGGTGTTGATGACACAGTGAATAGCTAAACAATCATGTATTTGCTCAGTAAAGGTAGGGACTTCCCATCTTTGGGTTGAAGGGCTTCTATGCTGTGATGCGGATAGTAAAATATCATACAATGTGAAACTTGCTTTAATTGGTTATGTAATAGGAGAAAGGAAAACAAGCAAATAGGAAATTACACTGTGACGATTTTATGAAAGATCCAAAGTGTCTAAGTATTTTGAGGTGTGACTGTTCTCAACACTCGGTCCCAGACTTCAAAGATTGCCGGTGAGTGCCAACGTGTTTAAGACATAATTATCCTTTAATAACAAAGACATTTAAGAGAATTAAGATTAAGAGAAATTAATTAAAAGAAGGGAAATTAATTAAGAGATTAATTAAGAGAAAGGGGAAAAAGGCATTTCAGCAAAACTAATCTTCAACCAAGTCTGATAGTATATGCAGTGTTCTGTAGCTAAGGTCTTATGCCTCAGTCAAGAAGGAAGGGAGGCATTTTCTCATCTCTCTTCAAGCCTGGTTATTATATTTATGCAAGGTTTAGTTTCAGGAGTTTTTTCCTTTACATTTACATTGTTGCAAACATTTTGTGTTTGCATATATGTATACATATGTGTGTATATACATATATGTGTATATGTGTGTGTTTTCCTGGTTCTGCTTACTTCACTTCATGTTAGTCTTCTCATGCTTCTATATAGAATAATGTGTCTTTGGAAAAAATTTGTACCTTATTTAGGGAAACTTGGCCTTGTAGTATCCCTGTAACAGCTCTTGAATTGGGAGTCAGAAGGCCTGGGATCTCTGTCTCTGACACTTAGTAATTGAAAGAGCCTGGGCTCAATGAATACTTTGTGCTGGGGAGAGTGAGACAGATTGGACATAGTGCTTGCCTGCCCTAAAGGAGCTTACAGGCTAATAGGGATACAAAATATTTGAGCTTATAGTTCATCTTCTCCAGTGCTAACCTTGGCAAAATGAAAAGAATACTAGACATGGAGTCAGAAAACCTAGATTCTACACCTGGTTCATGCTATCTTACTGTGTGACCTTGAGTAACTCATTTTACCTGTTCAAGCCTCAGTTTCCTTATCTGTCAGATGATCATGATGGTATTTGTACTACCTGCCTCACAGAATGTTTTTAAGGAAAGTAATTTGTAAACTTTTTTAGTAGCAACAGCAGTGGTATTTCAGAGATGGAAGATGAGATTCAGAGAGAAGCAACAGAGCCAAGACTAAAACCCAGGTTTCCTGCCTACTAGCTCAGTATTCTTTTTACTATACCATGCTGCCTTCTATGATTTCCTCTTTTTAACCTCAGTTTCCTCATCTGTAAAATGATAATAATCTTATCCTCCCTCCTTCCTCATTACCTCATGATTGGCAATAAGGTAATTAATTTTCTTTCTTCTGGTCATAATAATTCATGAAGAGTGAGACACTTTAAGGCATAGAGGGATTGTGAGGTGCATTGATGAAACCAAGGATGCCTGAAGAAGCACTGCCCATATAAGAGGACTGTTTTGTTTTGAGGGAAACACTATGGTAATATGTAAAGTGCTATACACACACATTCACACACACGTGTGCACACAAACGTGCTGATCCTATTACCCATTCTAGTTATACATTGGGTATAGAGGTTCTTATGGTATAGTGGGGCAGTTAGGTGGCATAGTGGATGGAGTGCTGGGTCTGGAGTCAGGAAGACCTTCTTCCTGAGGTCAAGTCCCAGCCTCAGACATGACCTGGGTGAGTCACTTAACCCTGTTTGTCTCAGTTTCCTCATGTTCAAAATGAGCTGGAGAAGGAAATGGCAAACCACTTCAGTATTTTTACTAAGAAAACTCTACCAGGGTGGCTAGGTGGCACAGTGAATAGAGCACTGGCCCTGGAGTCAGATGGACCAGAGTTCAAATCTGGCCTCAGACACTAGACACCCTTACTAGCCATGTAACCTTGGGCAGGTCACTTAACCCCTATTGCCCTGCCTTCCCCCCCTCCAAAAAGCAAAATAAAAGAAAAGAAAACTCTACCTGGGGTCATGAAAAGTTGGACATGACTAAACAGTGTGTAGGTGCTTCATCCTTAAATGAAGATTTTAGCCTTTTCTAGCTCTTATTAGACCGTTTCATAAGTTTCTGTGGCCAGAAATGACCTTACCTGGTAACCAGCCATTTAGTGGTGAAGCTTTTTATATAGCTAAGAGGTCGTGGTCCTTGGATAACGATCCATTCATGGGCCCAAACTTATGGCTTTCCGAGGAAGGTTAAATGGAAAAGACTTTATAAAACATCCACTCCAGTGCTCTCATTTTACAATGGAGGAAACTGAGGCACATGCAGGGCAGTGACTTGCCAGAGGTCACACAGTTGCCTCTCAGACCCTTTATGACTTGGTGTGACTTTAGAGAGTATTTTTTTTGGTCAGACTTGTCCTTTGAAAACCACATTCAGTTCTGAGCACCATGTTGTAGGAAGGCTATTGACACTAGGGAGGGCAGGTAATGAAGGGCCTCTTGTGCTCATTCCTCATGTGGATAAGTTGGAGGAATTGGGGGTAGTCACCCTTTAGAGAAGACTTGGTGTCAGGAAACCACGTCTCCAAGTGTTTGAAGGGCTGGCATGTGCACGGAGGAAAGCTCTTGTTCTTTTGGCTGAAGAGGACAACACTGGGAGTCAGACAGAGGACCCCATGCTTCTCAGAGTTGTGCCCTCATTACATCATTACATCAGGTGCCTAGGCAAATTGGGGTTGATGTAAGGAAAACCTTTGTAATGATGATGAGAGCTTTGCAAAAGTGGGATGGACTGCCATGCAAGGAAAGGGGCTTCACACAGAGCCTGGATGACCATTTCCATGTGTCTTGCTGAGGAGGCTCTTGTTTGGGAATGGGTTGGATGACATGGCCATGAGATCTTTCCCAACTCTCAAGTCTGATTCTGTAATAGTTCAACTTATTTTGCAGGAGGAGAATCTGAGGCCCAGGTTTGTATAGTTCAGGTGTATTAAGCATGTATTAGTCATGGAAACTGGAAGGGACCTGAGAACATAGCATGTTAAAACCTAGGATGTTATAGTTCACAGGGATCTTAGCGACAAAGAGGAGTTCAAGAGCCAGGACTCCCACTTGCAGGCTTTTACGTCTTGTGTGTACGTCGTTATTTTCATGTTGTCTCCCACGTTGGACTGTGAGCTCCGGAAAAGTGGGAGCTGTGTTTTTGCCTTTCTTTCTATCATCAGTGTGTGATACAATTCCTAGCCAATGGTAAGTCAGCAAGCATTTATTAAGCCCCTACTACAATAAACGCATGTTGGCTGACTTTGACTCCAAATCTCACATTCCTTCCACTCTCCCGCACTGCCTTTTTAATAGATTCTGAACTCAAATATAAATATATAAAAGACTGTTTTTGAGTGTATAATTTGGAGGACATGAAATAGCCAAACAAAGATAGCTTCACTGTGTATATGATACATGAGATTTTGCAAAAATTATACTATAATTAAAAAAAATTGTGCAAATGTGCCTTGCGTTTATGTTGTCTTTTAGATTGATTTTGGAGCAGTGACATTTTAGCCTGGTAATTGGTTCTGCATTATGTTCAAACGTGCGTGTGCTCAAACAGTGACTGCCACAGGAATTTGCCCTTTCTAAAATATACATGTGCCTAATGCAGATTGTCAGGAGTACGTAGCCAGGCTGGCAGAACGCTGGGGCTGTGTGTACGCAGCTGCCCTCTGCTGGGTGGAACATCAGATTGTTGGAAAGCTTGGCTTCCTCCTTCACCAAATGGCTACTTTGGGTGACCAAGAATAGGTCTGGGCTTCTTAAAAGATGCTACAGCTGAAGTACTTACCAGAGAACCATGTACAGCTTACACCTAGCTGTTTCAGACTGTTAAAATGGCCACCTGCTGTGAGTAACTTTCTGTCACAAAACTGCCTTTAGTTGTAGAAATATAAAATTTTCAAGCTGGAAGGAAGCTAAGAACCCACAATGTTAGGACATGGAATACCACAGTTCAAAGGGACCTTAGAGATGCCCCTCCTCCCCTTCCTTTATTTTACGATGAGGAAACTTGACAATGACAATGTCATGCGCTAGAAAGAACTTTGGGTTAGGATATGTAGCTGTTGAGTAATGACTTGGTTGCTTCCTAACTCAGCAATTCTAGGCAAATCACTTTACTTTGTGTGTCAGGTTCCTCATCTGTAAAATAGGGATAATAAGACTTCCCTTCCCTACCTCATGGGGATACTGTAAAGGAAAGTATAAATTGTTTTTATAAAGGGCAAAGCACTAAAGAAATTTGAACAATTATTATTATTACATCACATCTAGTTCTCAAGCCTAGTTTGCTAGACTACTAATCCAGCACTTGATTTCTCCAGGCCTCATTGTGAAAAGCATGCATCCTGAAGCTAAAATGTGGAAGAGGAGGGTCTGGGTGCTCAGACTAACAGTCTGCTTTTTCCCCCCTCTCTTCTTTCTGAAGAGCCATTTAGGGAATGTCCTGGTGGACATGAAGCTCATCGATATAAAAGACACGCTACCTGTAGGCTTCATCCCAATTCAGGAGACTGTGGACACACGTAAGTCACCCTTCAGTATCCCTGGTCACAATGAAAATTCCCTTCCTCTAGGAATTATTTTAACTGTTTTCCATTGTGTTTTCTTTTGAAAATATATTATGAGTTTTATTCTGTCCCCAGGAACACAGCTCTTTATATGTGGTATAGAGAATCATAGAATTTTAGGGTTGAGAGAGACCTTAGAATATAGAATATGGGTGTTAGAAGGAATCTTAGAACATGGAACATTAGAATGTAGAATGATATAACTGGACAAGACTTAGAAATCTAATCCAATATATTTATTTTATAAATGAAGAAACTTAGGACCCATACCGGTGAAGGGTCTTGCCCTGAGTCAGAAATTTAGCCAGTGACTGAGCTACAATTCAAGCCGTTGAGTCTTCTGAATTAAAGGTCAGCATCTCTTTTATACCATGCTCTTTTCCATTCTTGCAGAAGATAAAGAGGCAGCTAGGTGGCTCAAGCGCTGGGGTCTGGAAGACCTGAGTTCAAATCCAGCCTTGGACACTTATTAACTGTGTGACCCTGGGTGAGTCACTTAACTTCTGTTTGCCTTAATCCACTGGAGAAGAAAATGGCAAACTGTTATTCCAGTATCTTTGCTAAGAAAACCCAATGGACAGCAGTGATGTACTATGATCCATGAGATCATGAAGAGTCAGACCCACCCGAACAGCAACGATTTTCTTTTATCTCTAAGGAGTTATAGGGTATTCTGGCTCCTACCATATAAATCAGAAAAAATGTTCTTCCATCTGAGAAGGGCGACTCCCCCAGATATGACCTTTGGGTTAGTTTGTGCCTGGAAGAAATGGTTCAAAAAGTTTTATCTTTAGGAAGTGTCTTCCTGATCAAGTTTTCCTCTTGGCAGAATTTGGCACAGGATCCAGATGCAAAAGGAAAAAAAATCAAAATCTTGGAAAGAGAAATAGCTTCCTGCTTTTTTTTCCAAAGCAAGAATGGCATCTTTTATTAAATCCCCACTTCATCTGAGCTTCTAGTTGACCTAACCAGGGCTGCCTCAGACTATAGCACAGGAAAAGCAGTGTTGCTGACTCCAGAGTAACGTGGGGAGAGATGGACTCAGAACCCTTTTGTCTTCTGAAAACGGTAGGGGAATCTTCACCCCAGCAGCAACATAGGAAAAACAAGAACGGAATATCTTTAGTAGTTTAAGGAAATGTGAGATAGTCACATGTAACAGCTATGGGTTAAGTGGGAATGAGTTGCCTCAGCAGTTTGGGCAAAGCTGCATAGAAGAAAAGTAGGGACTCAGTGAGTGAGTGAGAATTAACCCTTTAGCTCTAGTGTGGGGGTTTGGACATAAGGCTTCATCAAATTGGGGCCTTTGTCAGAATTCAAAGAATACATAGAATTAAGATCCAATAAAATAAACTGAACACAAAAACTGTGCTAATCATATTTAATCTTTGATTATGTAAAAGGGACCGTCAGGAATGGCATTATGAACACCAATTATCATACAGTCCTGCTGTAAATTCTGCATTTAGTACCATCATTTAGTCCAGGGATTCTTAACCTGGGGTTCACATCTGCCCTTTCCCTCCATGGATAGATTCAGGGAATCTATGACGAATGGGAAAGAAAATTATATCTTTGTTCCAATACAATTGATTTCTTTTGTAATATTATGCATGTGAAAATATTATTCTGAGAAGGGTCTGTGACACCAAAAAAAGGTTGAAAATCTCTGACGTAGGCACACCCCCTTATTTTGAAGGTGAGAAAACTGCAGCCTAGAGAAGGGAAATAACTTGCCTAAGGTTACCTAGTTAGTGGTAAAACTGAGACTAGCTGGGACCCACATCTCCTGAATCCCATCCCACTGTTCTTTCTGTTTCATCCTGCTAGTCGCCACCTGCCAGCTAGGTGACATAGTGGGGAGAGCATTGGACCTGGAGTAAGGAAGAGCTGAGTTCCAATGTAGTATCAGAAACTTATTAGCTGTGTGACCTTGGGTAAGTCATTTAGGCTTTGTTTGACTAAGTTTCCTCTTCTGTAAAATGGGGATGATAATAGCACCCACCTCTGAGGGTAGTTGTGAGAATCAAATAATAGAGTATTGGTTAAGTCCTTAGCATGGTGTCTTGCACACAGTAGGCTGCTTAATTCTGTCTCCTTACCCACCTCTCTAAATTTGATTTGATCTAAACATAAATTTATTGTGATTTGTTTTGAATCTTTACTTATTTCAGAGATATCTGATTTCCTTGGTTTGGGAACTGTCTCCCCAGACATAGACTCTAGCCTGATCTATGCTTTAATATTTGCTGTAAAAAAAAAGTCAAATTGGACATGAGTCTCTCTGCATGTAGCTGTTCTAATCCCTTGAAGACAGACACACAATGTATTATTAAGCCCATCTGTAAAGACTTCCCAGATTGGTTCCACCTGCCACAGTTTTTGCCTCATTGTCATTACTTTCAAGACCCAAAGACTCCTTCCTGCCATTCCCACCTATCAGCCAAGGTTTGGTTATTTCCCTTAGACTCAGTTTGGTTCAAGCCACATTTATTAGCACACATAATGGTCAGGGCACTGTGCTTGGCACTGGAGATACAGAGCTAAAAATGGCATAGTTCCTTCTTACAAGGAGCTTGCAGGGGATCTGTCAATATATGTTTCCACAAATGTCTGTCCACAGATATGGAAAGTATAGGTAAAAATCAAGATGTATTAGGTAAGCCTGATCCAAGTAGGCAAGTTTGACATCATAGTTATCACTGATACTTGGTGGGATAGGACCAATGGCTGGAATATATGGCTCTATTACCCCTGGAACAGAATATGTAAATATCTCCTCTCTTTTCCTTCCCTCCTTTCCCCTTTCTCTCCCCCCTCCAAATAGAGTAGCTGCTGATTTATTGACAGACCGTAATGATAGTACAATCATTGGAAAGGTAGAAGAGTCAATGAGAGGAATGCCTGCTCTAGATCTGAGTTGGACCAACAAGGAAGGATTGATTGTGAGGGTGGAAACCTTGGGGGAAAATGACTACTCTGCCTTAGAATTTGTGATAAAGGAGAGAAAAGCTGTTAATACTCTTACATGCATTTTAGATTTGTGGGGAGCAGATTTCAGAGGGTTTGAGGAAGTAAAGGTCAGATCGCATGGACTAAAATTCTATAGGGGAGGTCATCTCAGGAGGGATTTTAAGAATGAAACTCTGAAAGCACAAAGAGAAATATTTAATTAATGAGAATAAAGAGGGAGAAGTTGTCTAAAGAGAGTGATGTGACATGCTCAGAAGATGAAAACAAGGGCAGGAAATGGAGGTTGCATAGAAAAGTATGGCATCAGTTATATAAGAAGACTGTTAGGGGTGCTAAAATGCAAAATGACCCGAAGCTGGACAACAACCCTTTTTTAAACCTCATTGGTCAAAATAGGAAGATCCAAGAAATTAGAGGACCACTTCTCTGGGTAGACCAAACAGTGACGGAGGACAGGAAAAAGAAATAAAAAGCACTCAGTTCCTCATTTACTTCTGTTTTCTCCACAAAGAAGAAACTAAAAGAGAGTTAAAATGCTTTAGTTTGGAAGGGGTGAAATAACAAGGGCTGATAGTGTGGATACTTGGGATAAATAAGTAGATTGTAAGAAAACAAAAAGATGTCCTTTATGACCTCAACTCTTGCTCAGATGTCAAGGTTGAGAAATCTTTCAAGGACATGGGATACCTTGTCATGTTTGCTAGTCTTAAAAATAGGGGAAAGGGAGAAGTAGAAGTTTAGAGAGAAAAGGCTGTAATTACTAAATCAAGCTGATGAAAGAGACAGAGGAGGATATATTCAAGGGCACAAAAGAGGGGGTTGGCAACAGCCAGAAGAAGGGCTACTTTCATGAAGACTGGAGAAAAGGTGGTGTGGGTATAAAAAAATGGGGATGAGTTTTCACATGTGGATTGAAGAATGTGAAGATCTCCCAGTGGATGGCTTCAGTTTTCCCAGCAAAGTAGTAGGCAAGGTCATCTTCTGAGAGACAGAAGCACATGGGATAATCATAGTAGACTTGTGGTCTGAGGAAGTTTGGAGTAGCCAATTCAAGCAGTATGTTAGAAATCAATTAATAAAGAATAAAAGGATTTCTAGGTAGCATTGAGTGTTCTTTGCTTTTAGAGAATGTCTTTTCCTCATGGATCCAGTCTTAATGGTTGTGTTACTTCTTCAGCAGTGTCTAGCAGCACAGGAGTAGGAACAGAGGATGGTCAATGGGGTGACCCAGGCTTGAGGGACTAGCAATAAATTTAATGGTGGTGGTGAATACAAATTAGTTGAATTAGCCACCTCTAGTATCAAGACAATGAAGAGAGGAAATTGAGGCCAGGGAAGGGGTGACAGATTGGGAGAGCACAGAGGCATGGAAAGACTGAAGGTCATATAGAGAATAAGAATAGGTTTAAAATGAATAAGTTATAGGAAGAAAAGAGGACACAGTGGAAAGGGAAGATAGAGGAATATATGGACTATGCAGGGCAGGATTAGGTAATAGATATTGGATATAGATATAGATAAAGTTATGGGGAGAGGTAGAGCATAGAATTTTTACTTCAGAAGGCAGTGACTGGATTACAAAGGTAAAAGAAAAAGGAAGTGGGAATTTACCAACCATTGTATGGGGAAAGAACCAGTTGACCATAACCAACTTCCAGGCACCTATAATGAATGAGCATGTTGTGGGTGTAGATATGATGGCATCAATTTCCATGGCTTGTCAATCCAAAGTTTGGGAAATGGGGTTTAAGCAATGAGAAGAAACAATAGGAAGAAGTATCTGGTGATTAGGTTTCTCAGAGCTGAGCTGATTTAATTTCAGTACCAATCCTTTAGCCTTATCCCAAGATTATGATACTGGCAATAACAATAATAATTAACATCTGTATTGTGCTTTAAAGTTTGCAAATCACTTTACATGTGACGTTTCATTTGGTACTCGTAACCCTGTGAAGTCGGTGCAATTGTTTTCCCCATTGTAAAAAGGAGGAAACTGAAGCTGGTAAAAGTTAAGTGACTTGCTCAGGGTCACATAGTTTCTGGGGCAGAATTTGAACTCAAGTTCTCCAGACTCCAGGTCCAGTGCTCTACCTACTAAACCTCCTTGATGCCTGGAGATGAAGCATATCTAGAAGATATTCTGAAAGAAGAGTGCCCATCAGGCATATGTTTTCTAAGTACCCCAAAGCATAGGCCCTCTAGTACCCTTGGCTGCTTAAGGCTCACAATCACGGAAAGAAGAGCTCAGGACTATCCAGAAAGTTTACACAATTGTGTTGCCTGGCCTGTGACTTATGTAATCCCAGTTGGGCCGTTACTGTTGCATGGAAATTTTCTTATTCTTCCCAGACAAACTCTACTAAAATCCTGTAGCAGCAAGCACCCTAGCATACCCAGGATGGCTGCTAGCACAGGTTCTTAGATCTGCTTTTCTAAAGGAAAGCAACTCAAAATGGGTTAACAATCTTGCTTTACTCAAACATGTCATTTACCTACTTCAGGGGAAAAAGTCAGCACCCTGAACTTCAGAGAATACAAGCAGACAGAGGAACAGATCAGCAGACAGGGCTTCTGGCTGTCTGACCATTACATCCATACCTAGTCACAGTTACCAGAGAGGGAAGCACCAACATCTGGGTTTTCAAAGCCAGGGGGCTCAACGGCTGCCCAGAATCTCATCTGGTCAAATCACACAATTCTTCTCAAAGTGAGCCCCAAAACAAAATCTCACATCAGGGTATAGATAGCCTTCTCCTGGCTCAGAGAATGTGACAACCCTCTTGACTCACTGCCCAATCACAAAGTATCAAGGTGTGGGCATTCCTGAAAAACAAGCCTCCTGCCACAGGCTCTATGTTACCACATTCAGCCTATTAGGGGGCAGAGTGCATTTTTAAATCATGGAAGGTTCTCAGATTCTCTTAAGCCTATCAAAGAGCCTAGGGGCCCAGAAGATCTTAAGTTACCATATCCATAACACATCCCCACTATGGTAATTCAAGACCTTTTTCTGCCATGAGCTTTCTCCTTCCCCCATTCTGTACCTCAAAACCCCATCTACATCACCTCATATTCCCTTTTCTTTTGCTCTCATCTCCAAGGACATGGTGAACTGTCTCTGTGTCAAGACCAGGCTCTCTACCCATGCTCTTGATTCCATCCCTTTTGCCTCCTCCAGGGTCCTAGTCCTTCAGTCTTTCCCTCTTCTCATCTTTACTCTCTCCTGATTTACTGGCTCCTCGTCAGGTTTCCTGTAAACATGTACAAGTATGAACTAGGTTCAGTTGTAAATAAACATGGCTTCTAAGGAGGGGATGTAGGCTTTCTTGAACTCTGGCTCTTTATGTCTCTACCCCAGAGCTCTAGAGAGAATCAGTTAAAGCTTATTTTTAGGATTCTCCCCCAAAACGGTGAGACAAAATCAAGTATAGGATAGGTATTGACTTCCTTTACATAAAAGAAATGCTTAACAAAAAAGACTCACAAGCAAGCATTAACAAAGATTTTAACAAACAGCAGTAATAATTTACAGCTGCTGTAATACCCTCCCTGGAGTTTGATAGTTAAAACATCAAAAACATGATGCATTTTGTTGGACTGCTGAATCAGCATTTCACCTTCATGTCAGTTTTTCATTGTCTGAACATCCTTCTAGTTCCTTGTCTTATGGGAAGTCATTCTGTGTTGGGTCCCGCCTTTTTACCTCTGGCCATCTTTTCAAAGAAGTGCAATCATAGTTACTGGATGGTCCTCTGAAAGTGCAGTGCACCTGGCAGCGACTGAGGACACAGCAGCTCCCAGACTCTAAAACTCAGGGAACAACTTCTAAGGCTAGAAATAGCCATCTCTGGATCCCTGCTCAGTCACTAGTTGTATTTGTCCTTCGTTCTTAAAGAGGACCATGGCATCAGGGAAATGATAGCACAACTTGCAGCTGACTTTGATTTGAGTGAAAGAGGGCTGTACAAGGTCACCTGCCTCACTTTCTCTTCTAGAACTATCTGGATCCAATGATCAGAGATCCATCAGGATGACTGGAGATGGCTCAGGATGCAATGGGAGACCCTGGCCCTTGTAGGTTAAGGCCTTGTCAGGTACCCACTTAGAATGAGTATTAGGTATTCAGTGAATAGGCCTCTTTAAGAAGTGAGTGAAGGGATGGCCTCTTTAATTAGAAAAAAAAAATCAAGCTGGGAGGGGAAGACCCTCAGGGTTGCTGTTCAAAGAGAAACAGTTACCAGTGACATTCACACTAAACCAGGAGGGAGTCTGGGCCGGGACCTATTATGGTCTAATCTATGAGCTTCAGAGTGAACTGGGTTTGAGGTTTTGTGAAAGAAGAAAGAAAGGAAAGAAGGAAGGAAGGAATCTAGTCAGTGAACCCCAAGTTAAGTGGGCAGCTTCTGGCCTTCAAATTTTACCTTCCTTTGGAGAGAAGAAGGAGAGAGGAAGAGGATGAACTGAGTTACCTAACTAGCTGGGTCCGCATTCAGGCAGCTCGGTCTACTCACAGGTTATGTTTGTGCTTTGTTTTTGAAAAGGATCGTAGCATCAGGAAAATGCTGACATGACTTTTGACTTTGATTTGAATGAGGGAGAGCTGAGGTCACCAACCTCGCTTTCTCCTCCAGAGCCATCTGGATGCAGTGACCTGACATTCATCAGGATGACTAGAGATGACTCAGGATATAAGGGAAGAAGCACAAGGCAGAAGCAGCAGCTGGGTCTTTGAGATCCAATTTCAAGTTTTCCTAAGTGCATACATGCCTTTTCTACCATGTATTAGAAGCCATCATGCTGCCAATGTGGGAGAAGGGTGGTCCCTCTTCCTGCCATAATAATAGAGGCACAGACAGCAGAGAGGAAGACAGAAAGGTCTCTCTAGAGGATGAGGTCATTCCCTTTAAGGTCTGCAGAGCGAGTCATTTCTCCTGGCTTGGTGGTCAATCCTCCCTGATACAGCTTTGATTTAGCCTCCCACCCTTCAGCTATTCTGGCTTTACTGCATCATCCCAAAGCAAAAAGCTTTTTAGTGTTGAACCTTGTGTTTCCCCCTAAGTGAAAAAGGAGTGCTTTTTAGGCAGGACAGTTCACTTGTTCCAATGTACAGAGGCAGGAATGAGGCCCAGTATTCCAGAAGGTGTGCTTTACACAGCACGGACCAGGGGCCTGCTGTTTACTCTCCATTACACTGAAAAACCTTCAACTGACCCTGCCATCCCCTCACCCTGATGTCCCTGCCTTCCTTTTCACAGCCAAATTCCTAGGAAAAACTCTTCTTGCTCACTTTTTAGTCCCTTACAGTATGACTTCCAGCTGTTCTACCTGTTGACTGAAACTGCTCCCTCCAAGAGCACTCATGATGTTTTAGCTCCTAAATCCAGTGGCCTTTCCTTACTCCTTCCACTTCTCTGTGGCTTCTGGATACTGCTGATCCCTTCTACTGTGTGACAATTCCTCAGTCTCCTGTGCTGGTTATCATCCATTTTCCACACCCCCAACTTAGTGTCTCCAGGTTGGGTCCTCTTTATTCTCTATACCTCAGTCTTGGTGTTCTCATCAGCCCCATGGGTTTGGTTATTATCTCTATTCAGACGACTCCCAACTCTCCTATTGATTGGTCTCTGCTTCCAGCCTTTTACCTCTCCAACCCACTCTGATTAGCAGCCAAAATCATCTTCCTATGCCATTCCCCAGTTTACTTTCATCTTTGGATAAAATATAAATCCCTTAGTTTAACATTTAAGACCCTCCGTAATCTGGCTTCAGACTCTCTTTTCACTATTTCTTGTTGCACTCCTTCTTACATACTAAGTACTCGCCAGATGGGACTGCTACATATCACTTTATGTTGATGTTCTTTATACATCTGTAAAGCTGACTCTCCCCCTGCCCCAGTGCACTCCTTACCCTTTGCCTCTTTGACTCTTTTCTTTCCTTCAATGTTCAGCTCACTACTATGACCTTAATTGAATGTCCTAGTTGTTAATGTTCTTCTCTTCCTTAAATTACCTTATATTTCTGTCTATGTGCTTGTGTCGTCCACTTTTGTAGGATATAAGCTCTTTTGAGGTCAGGGACTTCTGTCATTTTGTTTTTGTATCTCTGATTCTTAATAGATTCTTGGTGAATGACTAATGTGGAAATATGTTTAATATAATTGTGTATGTTTAGCCTATATCAGATTGCATGCCATCTTGGGGAGAGGGGAAAATTTAGAACTCAAAATCTTATAAAAGTGATTATTGAAAATTAAAAATTAACTAATTAATTGATTTAAAAAATGTCATGCTAAGAAATATTTTTAAAAAATTCTTGTTGAATTGGAGAGACCCATTCAGGCTTCATGGTAGAGGTGGTTTTTGAGATAGTCCTTTAAAAGGAGAGGATTTTGATATTTTATTTGAGTCTTGATCTCATCAATACATTTTCAATATTTAATGTAATTATAAGGCAAAGGGCTCTTTTTTGAAGTTTGAGTACACAAGACCATAGGATATGCATAATCCCTGAATCTTAGAGTTGGAAGAACCTCAGAAGCCATCTTGAGGCCACAATAATAATCCCCTTAAAAAATTCCCAAGCAAGATGTCATCTGCCCTTTAATGGAAAACTTCAAATGACTTTTCAAGGCAACCCATTCCATTTGGGGATAGCTCTAATTGTTAGAAAGGTTTCCTTGTGATATTGTGTTCACAGACCAAAATGAGGTACAAGATACTCTCAGGGACAGTGCAAGTTGTCCGATTTTAGTGGAGAGAATATTGCTTGAAATGAATCATTGTTTTACTTGACTTTTTGTTTGTTATAATATTTATAATGGGTTTTCACATGTACTAATAATAATACAGAATACTTTTCATGTAGTGTACCCATTCCCTGGTTGAGCATACTTCGGGAGACTGTTATATACAAGAGTATTAGATAGCATTGGAGTGGCTGAGTTTGAATCCCAGAGGAGCTGAATATGAATCCCAGCTCTGCAACTGTCTGTGTAACTGCTTGCTAATTATTTCACTTCCTTGGGCCCGAGTTTCTTCATCTATAAAGAGAAAGTATTACACTAGATGATTTCTGTTGCCCATTCTAGTTATAAATCCTAGGGTCCTGTAGGAGCTGACTGTTGACTTCTTAGAAGTACATTGATTTTTAAAAGGCTACTTAGTGTTCTGGAAGTGATAATTTGTTAGATCACTCTCCTGAAATTTGAAAGCTCCATTTGATGTGGCCTGATTGGATTAACTTATCTGCTGATTTGAAGAACCCTAGGGGAGAGGGGAATCACCATGTATCATTGGGGCAAAACCAAATTATTTCTTGATCATTTTGTAGATAGGACCTCGCCTGCAATATCAAATATCAAAGTCGTGCTGTGCTCTCTTCTTTTGCTCAGTCTCATATGTACAGGGAAGTGTATTATACTGATAAAAATGTGTCATTCAAACTTTGTGCCTGAGTCTGCACATTGCATATCTAGTTCTCTGCATACAGTAGGTGTTTAATAAATGTTTTCCTAATAGAAGAATGTGTGGAAATATGTATTGTTGCTATGGGAAGTACAAAGGAAATTAATAATGCCTTTCAGGGAGCTTACAGCATTACTAATGATACAAGATATACATATATGTGTGTATTCCTCTCCATATATATGTATGTGTGTGTATATATATGTATGTATATATACATATATATGTATAGATACGTATGTCTCTGTGTGTGTATGGAATATAACAAAATTGTAATATAACACAAGTATGTAAAGAAATACCAAAGTGAGCGATATAACAGTCATTGGATTTAGAGTTGTAAGGGACTTCAGAGGTCATCTGGCCCAACTCCTCATGCAATAGATAAAAATAACTATAATGATAATTAACTTTAAGATTTGCAAAGTGTTTTACATTTATTATCTCATATTTGATCCCCAGTGTAATGCTCTTCTTATCCTTTTTTGGTAGATGAGGCTGGGAAAGGTTACGTGACTTACCTAGAATCACATAGTTAGTTAGTGTCTGAGGCAAGATTTAACTCAAGACTTCTTGAATTCAAGTCTGGCATTTTACCTACTGTCCTACCTAGCCATCTCGTAATGAGAATACCGAGGCCCAAAAAGGTTGAGTAAATTGCTCAGTGTTATAAGGTGCCAAGCCAGGGTTTGAACCCGGATCCTCTGACTCCTAATCTAAAGTGTCCTTTCCACTGTACCACATGGCTATTTTAATGGACATTAGAGATCATTTAATCCAGAAGCTGAGGGCCAAATTTGGCCTGCTACCTGTTTTTATATAGGCGTATGCTAAGAATGATTTCAAATGTAAAAACCATTCTTGGCTTGTGGCCATCCAAAAACAGGTAGTGAGTCATATTGGCCATAGTTGGGCCATAGTTTGCCAACCTCTGATCTAGTACAACCTTTTTATTTTTTTATAAGGATAAACTGATGCCCAGAGCAAGAAAATGATAATTGCTCACATTTGTATTGGTATTTTAGGGTTTATACTATTACATTCCTCTTATCAACCCTCACTTTTGGGACACTATATATTGTGAGTGCTGTCATCTCTACTTTACTGAAATAGACAAAAAGGTCAATGAGAAATGTCTTCTCCATTGTCACATGACTAAGAAGCTTAGTAGACTACTTTGCTCATACCTTTGTTGTGCTTACATGATCTTATCAGTGTGAGCACTCCCTTTAGTGATCCAAATCACAGTCCGTGCATACCTGCTCATGCTCTGTAACTTTTCATCCATCTCTTTCCACAAATATGCCATAGGGGGTCCATCTATTGTGCTGGGTGGTAGCACTTTTTCACATTTTTTTTGGACACTGTGTGGGTATTACTAAAGTGTGAGAACTGTCCATTGGTTATAGCTCTCACAGTATGTGTCATGTATGTGTGTACACACACATGTATTTATATATGTGTATACATACACACATATATGTATATACATTCATTTACATGCACATATATTTCCCACACATACACTCAGGCATATGTTTTGCAGGTAAGATCTTTTGCCTCACTTTCACAACTTAATTCTTCATTCATAAGATCTGCTTATGTTCAACACAAACCTTCGCATTTCCCTTTTGGGGATCTTCAGTTTTCAGAGATTGCTGAAATATTCCATCTCTTTCATCAGAAGAATATTTGTAGTGGAAGAATAAGTGTAAATATTATTTTTTTTGTTTTACAGGTGAGGAAATTGAGGGACAGAAAATGAAAGTGAGTTTCCTTTGACCACAGTTAATAAATGTCAGAGCTGAGATTTGAACCCAGGTCTCTTATACCTTTGTACTCTATCATTTTGTCTCTGTAGGTAGTTATAAAAAGGTCAGATCAGCAGAGCAATCTGGGAAGTTGTTATTCTCCTCATTTTTCATCTTTTCAGATCTTGATGGGTATGAGATAGAAACTCATTTGTTTTTATTTGCTGCAAATATGTAAATCACTAGAATAGAGAAAATAGTTGAAACCAAGTGATACATTTTTAGGAGTCATATGTATAGAGAAGAACAGAAGACTCATTAGTGAGTGGAGGGGAAAGGATCGAGAGATGGAAGGGACGAGGGAGTGGAGGGAGATCAGTTCAATAGGCGTCGAGGAACTTGTCGGGTCACAAATGGTTGGGAAGTTTGTCATCCCTCCGTTGATATGGTTCAGAAACTCCTGATGTAATACTGATTGCTTGTATTTCTGTAGCACTTAAAAGTACCTTTCTAATAGTTACCCTTTGCTCAGGTAATATAAGAATCATTGTCCCCATTTTGCAGAGGAAGAAATTGAGTCACAGAGAGGTGAAGCACCTTGCTCATCATTACACAACTTAGTGTCAGAGAAGGGATCCAGGGTTCTGGTCTTGCCATCCTGCTTGTGTACAAGGGGTAGCAGTAAGAGTTCTGAGTATTACGCAAAGACATGCAAGTTACAGAACCTTGGAATCAGTCCAACCCTTCCCTGAACACGGGAGTCACCCCATCTAAAATGTTCCTGACAAGTGCTCACCCAACCATTTAATGAAAACCTTTAGTAAAGAGAAAATGTTACCTCCTGAAGCAGCCCATTCTGTGTTTGAGTTGCTTGAATTGTTAGGAATGCTCTCCCCTCCCTTACATCAATACTAAATGTTCCTCTTTGAAGTTTCTACTTATGGCCCCTCCTCTGCCCACTGGAGCCAAGGTGAAAAAAAAAGTAACAGTCTGACTTGTACATGATGGCCTGTGGAATATCTGAGCCCTGCTTCTAAGTGCCCTCAGTCTTCTCTTTTCCCCTTGAAATATCGCTAGTTATTTGAGATTCTTCATCTTGATTGCCACTCTCTGGATGCTCTCCAGTTTATCAGTTGAAGGCCTGAAGAGAGAAAGCCAGAAGCAAACAGTATTCTGAATGTGGTCTGACCAGAGCAGAATACTGGGAATACTCACTTCCCTAATTCCAGTTACTATGCCTTTCTTCAGGAAGCCCAAGATCACATTAGTGTTTGAGGCAATGTTGACTCATGCTGCTGCTTCAAAAGTCCACTAAAACTCTTCCTACATCTTTCTCAGATAAACAGCTTTCTATTCAATTCCCCCCCCCCATTCTGTGCCTGTAAGACTGATTTAAAAAAAAAATTTCAAGTATAAGACTTCATTCTTACTAAACAGTTTACTTATAATTAAACCCTGATAATTGGGAACCCAGACATGCTGTTCATGACCCATGAGATATATGTTTAGACAATTGGTGATAAGCTGGGCTTGTGGAGTAAACCCACCAAGGGCCATACCACTGCAGTATTCTTTTCCTTTAGCCATGCCCTGCTAAGAATTCTCTTCCTTTGCCTCTCCTTTTTTTCCACATGAATTGTCATGGAATAAAGACCACTTCTGAGGGTGGAGCCAAGTTTCCCCCAAACCCCTCCAAATACCTGTAAAAAATGACTCTAAACAAATTGTAGAGCTACAGAATTCACAAAATGACAGAGTAAAGCAAATCTCCAGCCCAAGACATCCTGGAAGGATGACAAGAAAAGTCTATCCCACTAGACTTGGAGTGGATCAAAGTCTGGTATGGGCCATGCTGGCTGTGCCGGGGCTGGAGCAGGCAACAGGGGACTGAATCACTGCAGCTGTGGCTGTTTCTAGGCTTCTCAATCCACAAAGGCCAAAGACAGCATAGAAGGTCAGTGGGAAAACTCTCTGGGACCTGGGTGAAAGAGGAATTCGGTCTGGTTGGGGTCCAACCCCAGCCTCAGGGTGGCAGAGGTGGCAGCAGCAGCAACAGCAGCAGCTGCTTCCAGATGTCTAGGCCTACAGATGGTGAGGGATTGAGCAACTGATACAAAACCCCTGAAGCCTGGGACAGTATACCTCCCCTTAATCCTCCCCCCCAAAGCAGAGTCCTACCCTGACAGAGAGCTAAAAAGTCAAGTATTTGATTGGGAAGATGTACAAACAGCATAAAAAAACCTCGGACTATAGAATCTTGCTTTGGTGACAAAGAAGATCAAAACATACAACCAGAAAAAGACAACAAAGTCAAAGGTCCAGCATCAAAATCCTCCAAGAAAAATATGAAAATATGAATTAGTCAAAGGCCATGGAAGAGATCAAAAAGGATTTTGAAAATCAAGTAAGAGAAGCAGAGGAAAAATTGGGAAGAGAAATGAGAGTGATGCATGAAAAACGAGTCAAAAAAGTACTGAAGAAAATAACACCCTAAAAAATAGACTAACCCAAATGGCAAAAGAGATTCAAAAAGCCAATAAAAAGAAGAATGCTTTAAAATTCAGAATTGGCCAAATGGAAAAGGAAGTCCAAAAGCTCACTGAAGAAAATAATTCCTTCAAAATTAGAATGGAGCAAATGGAAGCTAACGAGTTTATGAGAAATCAAACAATCATAAAACAGAATCAAAAGAATGAAAAAATAGAAGACAATGTGAAAATATGTCATCGGAAAAACCATTCACCTTGAAAGTAGATCCAGGAGAGATAATTCAAAAATTATTGGACTGCCAGAAAGCCATGATCAAAAAAATAGCCTAGATGTCATCTTTCAAGAAATTATCAACAAAACTGCCCTGATATTCTAGAACCAGAGTGTAAAATAGAAATGGAAAGAATCCACTGATCACCTCTTGAAAGAGATCTCAAAAGGAAAATTTCAAAAATATTGTAGCCAAATTCTATAGTTTCCAGGTCAAGAAGAAAATATTGTGTGTATCCAGAAAGAAACAATTCGAGTATTGTGGAAATACAATCAGGATAACACAAGATCTAGCAGTTCTACATTACGGGATCAAAGGGTTTGGAATATGACATTCCAGAAGGCAAAGGAGCTAAAATTAAAACCAAGAATCACCTAGCAAAACTGAGTATATTGCTTCAGAGGAAAAAATGGAAATTCAATGAAATAGAAGACCTTCAAGCATTCTTGATTAAAAGAGAAGAGCTGAATAGAAAATTTGACTTTCAAATACAAGAAACATGAAAAGGTAAACAGGAAAGAGAAATCATAAGGGACTTATTAAAGTTGAACTGTTTACATTCCTACATGGAAAGATGATATTTGTGACTCATGAGACCTTTCTCAGTATTTGGGTACTTGGAAAAAATACAGACAGGTAGATGGCACACAGTGAGTTGAATATGAAGGGATGATATCTAAAAAAATAAAATAAAATTAAGGGATGAGAGAGGAATATATTGGGAGGAGAAAGGAAGAGATAGAATGGGGTAAAGTATCTTACATAAAATAGGCAAGAAAAAGGTTTCACAGTGAAGGGGAAGAGGGGGGAGGTGAAAGAGAATGAGTGAACCTTAGTCTCATCGGATTTTGCTTAAGGAGGGAATATTATACACATTCAATTGGATCTTACCCTATGGGAAAGTAAGGGGGAAGGGGTTAAAAGTGGGGTGATATCATAGAAGGGAGGGCAGATTGGGGGAGGGGGTAGTCAGAAGAAAACACTTGAAAAGGGACAGGGTCAAAGGAGAAAATAGAATAAGTGGGGGGCAGGATAGGATGGAGGGAAATACAGTTAGTTTTTCACAACATGACTTATGGAAGTGTTTTGCATAACTACACATGTATAACTATATTGAATTGCAAGACAATAAGGGTGGAAGGGATAAGAAGGGGGCATGATAGAAAGGACAGCAGACTGTTAGAAGGGGTAATCAGAATGCATGCCATCTTGGGGTTAGGGGGGGAAGGGAGAGATGGGGGAAGATTTGGAACTCAAAATCTTGTGGAAATGAATGTTGAAAACTAAAAATAAATAATAAAAAACCCACTTCTCTGATGACAGGTCATATTGCTCAAAGTTTTGTTATTTTTGTTTTTGTAAAGAAGAGGGCCATTGAAACATTTCTAAAAAGGCACATGGGGGAATAGAAGGCAGGTCAGAAAGAAGCACATACAAGTAGATTGATTTTGAAAGAAACGTGCTGAATATGTTATTTTTTGAAGTGAACACTATTAAAAAGATTCACTTTTCCATAAGCAGTCTTCTTCTTGTGTTCTACTTGGTGTGTAGAAATGTTCATTTTTCAGCATTTAATTTAAAATTAAAATTTAAAAAATTTCCACCTCTCTACACCTTAGTAGATGAGTTGTTAAAATATCAGTGCTTCTCTGGCCAAAGATACAATTTGGAAGGAACCTTAGTTATTGGCTAGTCCAGAGGTTCTTAACGTTTTTTGTGTGTCATGGACCCCTTTGGTAGTCTCAATGAAAACTCTGGACCCCTTCTCAGAATAATGTTTTTAAATACATAAAACACTTGAAACTATAAAGAAAACCAGTTGTATTGAAATTGAAATACAGTTGTAAAAATATTAAAGGGAAACAAGTTAATTGTCGCCACCCCCCTTCCCCCCCTTCCCCCCCCCCCCCCCGGTTTAAGAATCTGTTACCTGGGCGGGGTGGAGTCAAGATGGTGGAGAAGCAGGAACTCCAAGCAGCTCTGGCTTCCACCTTCCCCAATCAATGTAAAAAGGGGACTCTGAACAAATTTTAGAGCTGCAGAACCCACAAAAAGACACAGAGAAGCTAACCTCCCACTGAGAACAGCCCAGCACTCTGGAAGCCAAGCCCAGACCTGCGTGAGCCAGAGGTTTTAGCCCCAGGGTGGGTATGACCAGCCACTGGCAGGAGGGACTCCAGATCAGCAGCAGCTGTGGCCGTTTCCAGAATTATCAACACATAGATGCGAAGGACAAAGTGAGAGGTCAGTGCAGTCTGGACTTTGGGACCCAGTAATTGGGAGTGCATCGGCTTTTGCTCCTGGGGCTAGAAGCCACTGAGAACCCCGGCACAGCCAGCACCACTTGGCAGCTTCAGCTCCTGGCCTACAGAGTGTTGGGGGACTGAGCTACCAGTCTGAGGGGTAATCGCTCTTGCTTTAAGCTGCTTGGATCTGGATTGCAGTCTAGGGTGGGGGTTCTGGTGTGTGTGTCCAACTTGCCAGAGAGTGTGGAGACCTCAGAGAGGGCACCCATCTAATACCTCTGGCAGCTGAGAAAACCCCAGCATTTGGGACAAAAGCTCCCCTGTCTGATGGCAGAGTCCTACTGTAGCAAAAAGCCCAGGGGTCAAGTGACTGAGGGACAACATGACCAGGCAAAGCAAACAAAGCAGACAGAAGATTCCAACATCAGACTCCTATTTTGGGGACAAAAAGGAGCAAAGCATGGAACAGGAGGAAGACAGTGAAGTCAGAACTCCTGCACCAGAAGCTTGAAAGGAAAATACAAGCTGGTTACAGGCCATAGAGGACCTTAAGAAGCAGATAAGAGAAGTGGAGGAAAAGTTGGGGAGAGAAATGAGAACAATGCAAGAAAATTACGAAATGAGAGTTAACAGCCTGACTGAGGAAAATAACTCCTTAAAAAACAGACTAACTCAAATGGCAAAAGAGGCTCAAAAAGACAATGAGGAGAAGAATGCCTTAAAAAGCCAAATTTGACACATGGAAAAAGAATCTCAAAAGCTCACTTAGGGGAATCATTGCTTCAGAATTAAATTGGAGCAAATGGTAGCTAATGACTTTATGAGAAATCAAGATGCTGTTAAACAGATCCAAACAAATGAAAGAATAGAAGGCAATGTGAATATCTCATGGGAAAAACTACTGACCTGGAAAGTAGATCCAGGAGAGATAATTTAAAAATTATTGGACTACCTGAAAGCCATGATCAAAGTAAGAACCTAGAAATCATCCTCCAGGAAGTTCTCAAAGAAAACTGCCCTGATGTTTTAGAACCAGAGGGCAAAATAGAGGTTGAAAGAATCAACTGATCACCTACTGAAAAAGATCCCCAAAAGAAAACTCCTAGGAATATTATAGCCAGGTTCCAGAATTCCCAGATTAAGGAGAGAATATTACAAGCAGCCAGGAAGAAACAATTTGAATATTGTGGAAATACAATCAGGATTACCCAGGATCTGGCAGCTTCTGCACTGAGGGATTGAAGGGCTTGGAATATGATATTCCAGAGGTCAAAGGAGCTGGGATTAAAACCAAGAATCACCTACCCAGAAAAACTGGGTATCATGTTTCAGGGGAAATTATGGTCATTCAATGGAATAGAGAACTTTCAAGGATTTGACATTCAGATACAAGAAGCAAGAGAAGCATGAGAAGGTAAACAGGGAAAAGAAATCATAAGGAACTTAACCAGAGTTGAACTATTAACATTCCTATATGGAAAAACAATAATTGTACCTGATGAAACTTTTCTCAGTATGAAAATAGTTGAAGGGAAGAGAAATATATATATATATATATATGTCTATATATATGTCCATATATAAGGGTATATGGACATATGAATACATATGTGAATGTGTGTATATATGTTTACAGGTATACATAGAGGGTACAGGACCAATTTAATAGGAAGGGATGATACTTAAAAGGTGAAATTAAGAGGTGAGAGAGGAATATGAGAGGAGATGGGGAGAGACAGAATGGGGTAAACTGTTTCATATAGAAGAAGCAAGGGAAAATGGTTGCAGTGGAGGGGAAGAATAGGAAGGCAAAAGGGAATGGGTCAACCTTATTCTCATTGAATTTGGCTTGGGGGGTGAATTAAATACACACTAAATAGGGTATCTCACCCTACAGGAGAGTAGGGGGGAAGGGGTTGAGTGGGGGGATGATGGAAGGGAGGGCAGGCTGGGGGGGAGGGGAGTTGGAAGCATCCACTTTAGACGGGATCAAAGTAGAGAATAGAACAAGAGGGAGGTGTGATAGGATGGAGGGAAATATAGTCAGTCTTTTACAATATATCTCCTATGTTATTGTTTTGCATTAGCTACATATGTACAACCTATACTGAACTGCTTATCTTCCCAGTAAGGGTGGGTGACAAGGGAGGAAGGGAATGAATTTGGAATTCAAAGTTTTAAAATCAAATATTTAAATGTATGTATCTACTATTATTAATACTATTTTACATGTAATTGGGAAATAAAATATACAGGCACTTGGGCATAGAGATCCACCATGCCCTACTGGAAAAGTCGAAAGGGGTATGGGAGAAAATATGGGAGAGAGCAGATTGGAGGAGGGGATATCCTGTGGGACTGCTATCTTGGGGCGGTGGGTAGGGGAAAAACGGGGAGAAAATTTGTAACTCAAAATCTGGTGGAAATGAATTATGTAAATCAGAAGTTAATAAAGCATTTGAAAAAAGAAAAGAAAAAAAAAAGAAAGACACACACACAAAAGAATCTGTTACCTGATCCAACCATTTAATTTCATAGAGGATGAAATTTCATAGAGCCTAAAGAGAGATCAAGTGACTTATCCAGTGTGTCATAGGCAGCAAGCCAGGATTTGGACCTATGGTCCTTGTGAACATCTGACTCTAAACCAAGTGGTCTTTCCTAATGATGAGACTCTTCAAACTTAGCTGGACTAGTCTTTGGGAAACATACTTCAGTTGCCAGACTCAGACCTAAAGCCTTTCCAACTTGATAGGACCTACCAGGATAGCCATGTTTTACTAGCACAGCTCTTGAGAACCCAGAATCATATGCCAATCACAATGAGGCATCAGATGAGAGCCTAATGGAGGAAGGGCGACATACTATAGTATAAAAGGAGAAGTGCTGTGGGGAGAGAGTAGAGGAATGCTCTGTCTCAGGGCATTTAGTTAAGGAAAATTTAAGGTTTAATTCAGATATTAAAAGGTTAATTTAGTGAAAGTCAACTTAAGTACTTTCATTTTAAAAACTGTCCTCCATTAGGTAACCATAACTTGTGCCCAGGAAGGTGGTACCTAATTATAGAAAATAGTTTTATCCAAATAACCCTCGAAAATTCCTTAAGTACCCACTTTTGCAATTGCTTGTGCTTTTTCTTTTACTTTAGGAACTACAGTGTCTTAATTTGAAAAAAATCTGAAACAAATCATGAATCTAGAACTGGAAGGGATATTAGTAACCACCCAGGTCAAATCTCTCATTTTTTTCAGATGAGAAAATTAAGGCCTGGGGACATTGTGACTTATCCAAGGTCACACAGGTATTAAAAGTCAGAAGCATGATTTGAACCCAGGTCTATTGATTCCAGAGACCCAGTGCTCTTCTAATTTATCACACAACCTTTCCAACATCACTGGCTGGTAGTAATCCAGTTTCCACTTAGAAGACACTTGGAGCCAAAGTGTCAGAAACACAGGTAGGTTAGATGCCCAGGTGGCTTAAAATGTAATTGGGAAATGTTTAATAAAATAAATAAAAATATGATAAAACATAAATGTTATATTTTAAGACTGAGTCAATGTGTGGCCTGCAGGGATACTTGTATATAATTCACTATCTCTGTTTAAGCTTGATGCCAGTGACTTAGAAGGTAATTGTTTTCCAAGATAATCCTTTTGGTCAGTTTGTAGATCCAGATCTTTTTCAGTGACTAATGTTCAGTACCTAAATCATATGCCAAAGTTTTGTTAAATTAGGCAAGAGGGAAAAAATAAAAGAAAAATATTGTAATTAATTTAAAATGTAGTTTGTTGTAATCCATATAGCACTTAAAAACTGGAAAGCTGTTTGTTTTAGTAAAGTAGTGTGTACTTTCTCAGTGTTCATTAGCATGACTGAACACATTTCTATTGACTATTTATAATATGTTTACTTAAAATTAGTCCTGCTTACGCATATGTAATTAGTGGCTCCATCTCCTAACCCGAATTTGCTGCAGATGGAGACATTGAGCAAAGAGCAGCAATACATGAATACATAAAACATCTGGATTTTATTTTTTAAGTTTTAGGAAAGGTCTTGGCTTATTCGTCTCTTCAAAGGCTTGAACTTCCCAGCCAACATCCTGTAGCTTTGGCATAGGTTCAGTTTTTATTTTATTTTTTTTAGGAACAGCCATAAATTCTAATGTTTGATATTTAAAAATAAATGTTTTATTAAGGCCTTGAAGTGTATATTGCTGTCACTTCCTAGTTACTACCCTGTGCAAATGGCACTCTCTTCTCTGTACAAAAGAAGTGTAGTTAAGCAAAGTAAGTGAACTTGTTGACTATGTTGGACAGTGTTTGCTTCATTCTGTAGCTATATGTCACCACTCTTGTGTCAGGAGAGTTTTGTCCTTTGAAATCTAGTCTGGTCACTATTGATCAGAGTTTTTTTTTTTTTTAGAGTTTTTCTTGACGTTGTGGTTGTTCTGTAAATTGTTAATTTATTTCTGCTTATTTTGCTCTGCATCATAGAATCATGTAATTATAGATTTAGAGTTGGAAGGTACTTGAAAGGTCATCTAGTCTAACCTTCCCCCCTTTTAAAGTAATTTTATTTTTTTAATAAATTTATTTAGTTTTAGGTTTCAGCATTTACTTCCATAAGTTTTAAATTTTCTCTGCCTCTCTCAATTCTCCCCTCCCCAAGATGGTGTGCAATCTGCAGTAGGCTCTACATACATTAAACATATTTTTACATTAGTCATGTTGTCTAGAAGAATTAGAATGAATGGGAAGGAACCTTGAGAAGGAAAAAAAAGCAAAAAGAGCAAATAGTGTGCTTCGATCCGCATTCAGACTCCATATTTCTCTGGATGTGGATGGCATTTTCCACTATGAGTCTTGGAATTATTTTAGGTCCTTGCATTGCTGAGAAGAGCTAAGACTATCAAAGTCAATCATTGAATAATATGGGTGTTGCTGTGTACAATGTTTTCCTGGTTCTCCTCACTTCACTTGGTATCAGTTCCTGCAAGTTTTTCTGGGTTTTTTTTTTTGTCCTCCTGTTCATTATTTCCTATAGCAAAATAGTATTCTATCACATTCATATACCACAGCTTGTTCAGCCATTCCCCAATTGATGGGCATCCCCTCAATTTCCAGTTCTGGCCACTACAAAAAGAGCTACTATAAATATTTTTGTATATTTGGGTCCTTTTCCCATTTTATGGTCTCTTTGGGATAGAGTGGTATTGCTGGGTCAAAGGGTATATGCAGTTTTATAGTCCTTTGGGCATAGTTCTAAATTGCTCTCCAGAATGGTTGGATCAGTTCACAATTCCACCAACGATGAATTAGTGTTCCAAATTTCCCATATCTTCTCCATTATTTATCATTTTCTTGTTTTGTCATGTTAGCCAATCTCATAGGTGTGATGTGGTACCTAAGAGTTGTTTTGATTTGCATTTCTTTAATCAACAGTGATTTAGAGCATATTTTCATATGACTATAGATGACTTTAATTTCTTCCTCAGAAAACTGCCCGTTCATATCCTTTGACCATTTATAAATTGGGGAATGACTTGTTTTCTTATATATTTTAGAAATGAGGCCTTTATCAGAGACAGTGGTTGTAAAAATTCTTTCTCAATTTTCTGCTTCCCTCCTAATCTTGGTTACATTGACTTCATTTGTTTTCAATTTAATGTATTCAAAATTATCCATTTTGCATTTCATAATGTGCTCTATTTCTTGTTTGGCCATAAATTCCTTTGTTCTCCATAAATCTGACAGGTAGACTATTTCCTTGCTCTCCTAATATGCTTATAGTATCAGCCTTTGTATCTAAATCATGTATCCATTTCAACCGCCTTATTTTACAGTGAGAAAACTGAGGACCAGAGGGATTAAATGACTTCTCTGAGGTCATATAGCAGGTAGTAAGTAGTCAAGTCAGAACTGAAATCCAGTTCTTTTAACTCCAGGTTCAGGACCCTTACCGCTGTACCATACTGCCAGAATGTCTTTGAATTCTTAATATTTATCATTTCTTACAATGTAATAATAATCCATTATATTTATGTAACATAAGTTTAATCATTCTCTCATTAATAGTCACCCTCTATATTTATAGGTTCTAAAAGTATAAATATTTTTATATATGACACATGTCAGTCTGTTTTTTTTTACCTCTTTGAGATGTATATTATGTAGCAATATGATGTTTTTAGGTCAGAGAATATAAATGATTTTGTGACTTTTCTAAGATAATTCCACATAATTTCCTCATAATTCCACAATTTCCAGCTCTAACATCAGCATAAGAATGTGCCTATTTGGAGTAGAAGCACGACCTTCCCGCGGCTCTGGCTTCCACCATCCCCAATCCATGTAAAAAGGGGACTCTAAACAAACTTTGGAGCTGCAGAACCCACAAAATGACACAGAGAAGCTAACCTCCCGCTGAGGACAGCCCGGCAGGTCAGCAGGAATCGGCCAGCGCAGCGCTCTGGGAGCCGAGCCCAGTACCACTCCGAGGCTTTAGCCCCAGGGCAGGCCTGACCAGCCCTCAGCCAGAGGGACTCCAGATCAGCAGCAGCTGTGGCCGTTTCCAGATTTATCAATACATAGATGCGAAGGACAAGGTGAGAGGCCAGTGCAGTCTGGACTTTGGGACCCAGGAAGTGGGAGTGCGTGGCTTTTACCCGCGGAGCGAGAAACCGCTGAGACGCCAGCACAGCCTGCCAGCACCACGTGGCGGCTTCAGCTCCTGGCCTGCAGAGTGTAGGGGGACCAAGCACCAGTCTGAGGGGTCATCGCTCTTGCTTTAACCTGCTTGGATCTGGATTGCAGTCTAGGATGGAGGTCCTGGGGTGTGTGTCCAGCTTGCCAGAGCGTGTGGAGACCTCAGAGAGGGCACCCATCTAATACCTCAGGCAGCTGAGAAAACCCCAGCATTTGGGACGAAAACTCCCCTGTCTGGTGGCAGAGTCCTACTGTGGCAAAAAGCCCAAAAGTCAAATCATTGAGTGGCAAAATGAGCAGGCAAAGGAAACAAAGCAGACAGAAGATTCCAACATTACACTCCTATTTTGGGGATAAGAAGGAGCAAGGCATGGAACAGGAGGAAAACAGTGAAGTCAGAACTCCTGCACCATAAGCTTCAAAGGAAAATACAAGCTGGTTACAGGCCATAGAGGACCTTAAGAAGCAGATAAGAGAAGTGGAGGAAAAATTGGGAAGAGAAATGAGAACAATGCAAGAAAATTATGAAATGAGAGTCAACAGCCTGACTGAAGAAAATAATACCTTAAAAAACAGACTGACTCAAATGGCAAAGGAGGCTCAAAAAGGCAATGAGGAGAAGAATGCCTTAAAAAGTCGAATTTGCCAGATGGAAAAAGAATCTCAAAAGCTCACTGAGGAGAATCATTGCTTCAGAATTAGATTGGAGCAAATGGAAGCTAATGACTTTATGAGAAATCAAGATGCTGTTAAACAGATCCAAACAAATGAAAGAATAGAAGGCAGTGTGAAATATCTCATGGGAAAAACCACTGACCTGGAAAATAGATCCAGGAGAGATAATTTAAAAATTATTGGACTGCCTGAGAGCCATGACCAAAGTAAGAGCCTGGAAAGCATCCTC